>NC_134400.1:57556709-57902558 GCF_050003625.1 Haematobia irritans | reverse complement strand
GATGTGGACCAAGTTTTGCATGGTTGTTAGAGACCATATACTAACACCTTGTACCAAATTTCAGCCGGATCGGATGAAATTTGCTTCTCTTAGAGGATCCCCAAGCCAAATTTGGGAGTCCGTTTAATGGGGGCTATACGTAAAAGTGAACCGATATAGCCCATTTGCAATACCATCCGACCTACATCAATAACAACTACTTGTGCCAAGTTTCAAGTCGATAGCTTGTTTCGTTCGGAAGTTAGCGTGATTTCAACAGACGGACGGACGAACGGACATGCTCAGATCGACTCAGAATTTCACCACGACCCAGAATATAAAGTATATATATTCTGGGTCGTGGTGAAATTCTGAGTCGATCTGAGCATGTCCGTTCGTCCGTCCGTCTGTTGAAATCACGATGGGGTCTTAGAGCAATATTTCGATGTGTTAAAAACGGAATGACAAAGTTAATATACCCCCATCCTATGGTGGAGGGTATAAAAATGAAAAATTACTGCGACGCAAACAAAATTAACTGTCTGCATTACAGAGGAAAATTTAAAAAAAGTGTCCGAATTATTGAGCTGTCGAGACTACGAAATAGTCCGGATTAGAGAAGTTATATTGTATACATTTTCATTTATTCGGAATTTCTGTTAGAAGTTCAACTGCTACAAACTGCCCTTTATGCTACATCTATGTGAAAATCTGTGAAAATCTCAGCGATGTTTCCAGTGTGAGTTCTTATAAAGTTACGATTCTTCGATTCTTCTTTTATTTAAACATCATAAATAATCGCCTTAGCAATTATTTATTGCTATTTGAACAATTTGTGCATTAAAGACGTATTTAATTTATTTTTGGTCTTTTTATTTAAACATCTGCTAACATACCAATGATGCACATTTTCTGGATAAATGAATTTCTGAGAAATTTGTCTTCTTTACGATGAAAAATATCATTCGAATTTATACCATCTGCAAAACCATTAACTACATCAACAGAAATAATAATTTCACTCCTATCCATAGCAGTATAAAGGCATTTCAATTGGCCAGATTTAAATAAAATTTAATTCGGTGCACAAATATCGACCAATGTTGTGGAATTAAGCGGTTTTGAGGTTGAGGTGCTTTTGAAAAATTCATTCTCTTTGAATTTAATTGTAGACTCATTAGTGGTTTTAATTATTACATCGCTATTCTTATGCTAAGAAGATAATAATTAAACATACCAGAGCATGGATATTCTAGCAGATTGAAGGAAACACTGATAGACATTCGAAATGAAATAACCTTTAAGCATTCGTTAATTTCCTAGCAAATAAAGAGCTACTAAACAATTAGTTTGGATCCCCAATTTGTGATCCGATAGTAGTGCAAACTGGGATCAGCTCCAATGAATTTTACATGGGGTTGTCATAAGTCGGATCCTTTGCATTACTTTAGAAGTTGTGCTTTGGAAATTCATTTGGATGAAGAAATTTAAAAAACTAAGAAACAAATTTATTTTCCAATTTAAATGTAAAATTTTTATCAGTATTTTTTGTTACGCTTTTATTTTCTTATTATCTAATTTTTACAAATTGAAAAACTTCTTAGCTTCCACCGGGGGTTGAACCTGGATCTGTTGGCACCATAACAGATCGCCTTAGCACATTAAGCCACAAACGCCATTGAACACGATGTATCAAAACGTCTATTCAAATGTTTGTGATATGAACCTAATATGACACCACGACATGACATTCTAACTACTTCCTGAGATGTTCTTTATTATTATGAAACAAAAATAAATAAATAAAGGACGCTGGTTCAAGTCTTTTTTAATTAAATATTTTTTAATTAAATATTTTTTATGTTATACATCGTTTTTATTTTGTATTTTCTTCATATATTTTTGATTAAATATATTTTCCATTAAAAATCAACAAAAAATTAAACATGGTCGTACTTTGAAAAACCATCTCAAAAGAACTTCCATGGAAGTGAAAAAGCCAAATGGATCGAATCCCAGCGGGGATGATTGTTCATTTAAAACGCCCTAATTTCGTACTTTCTAAGATGTAATTTCCAAAAGGATTACATCGGAAGTGAAAAAAATCGATAGAGGATCCCGGGATGCGCTTTAAAAGAAATATTTGTGGAATTGTCCAAAAGGACTGCATCGGAAGTGGAAAAAAACTTGATGGGGGATAATTGAAATGTCTTCAATCACGAAAATGATAGTATCAATCATAGTTTTAATTGGGCATAAAAAAATTGATTAAAAAAATTTATTGATGTGAAAATTTCAATTAATTTTTAAATTGATTCAGTTAAAAATTTAATTGATGTTGATTGTAATACTCAATTAATTTTTTTAATTAAAAACGTAACTATCTTCAATTACTGTTTTTAGTTTGATTACAAAATTGATTGTTTTATATAAATATTTATTTAAAAATTAAAAAAAACATCACTTTTTTAACTGATTTAGTCTTTCGAGATTGATTAAAAAGTTAATTGTATCAATTAATTTATTAATTGCAAATTTGTTCAATTTTTTCTCTGAAAACAAAATGTTTGTGGAACAACTTCTAAATTTTTTTGCTGTGTTGTTATATGTAGGCTATCGAAATATTGATTTAGAATTTCTGTCACATAGGATCAGGGATCCGGAGCGGTCCATTTTTTTCGCTCCGCTCCGCTCCCGCTCCGGAGAAAAAAAAACCGCTCCGCTCCTCGCTCCGCTCCGAGAAAAAAAAAATCGCTCCGCTCCGCTCCACGCTCCGCTCCGCTCCTCTTCGAGAAAATTATAGTAGAAACATTGTATTATTTGTTCAATTGAGTTTTATTTTATTTAGAAAAATCGGGCGGTACATATATGGGAGCTATAGCTAAATCTGAACCGATTTCGATAATTTTTTGCACATATAGTTAGTGCTATAGAAGATTACATTTCGCCAACTTTGAGTAAGATCGGTTGATAAATAAAGGTTTATGACCTAATTTGACAAAATCGGGCGATACATATATATGGGACCTATATATCTAAATCTGAACCGATTTCGATGAAATTTTCAGACTTAAAGGGTGATACAGAAGATTATTTTGTGCTAAATTTGACGACGATCGGTTAGTAAAAAAAAGTGCAACGTGACCCCATTTGTCGAAATCGGGCAATACATATATATGGGAGCTATATCTAAAGTATTCCAAATTCAATAACGTTCGTCCTTGTGCCCAAAAAAACTCCCTGTCCCAAATTTCATCCAAATCGGTTAATAATTGCGACCGAAATCCTGTGAACAACAAATACATGGACAGACGGACGGATGGACGGACGGAAGCCAAGCGCTAGATCGACTTTTTTTGTTTTGCAACAGACATAGAGAAGAGGTTTTGTTATATTTGTAATGTGTGTGTGTATGTTTATGTTTATGTTTGCAACAACCTCCATCGAAATCAGTCCGTGGTATACCTACGAATGTTCTTACTCAGATCGCTTTCGCTTTTTTCCCCTTTATTGTAAAAATACATTTTCGAACAGCGTTTTTAAGAAATGTTCGTTCTCAAAAAAAGTAGATAACATGCAATAATACAAATCAAGTCATTATTTTTCAATTAAAATAAATGTATATGCGCACATTTTTCAACCAAAATTGAAACTATCCATAATTTTAATTAAATTTTCGAGAACTAATATCAGAAATAAGAGAATGCTAGGATATAGTACAATAGTAAAGCAAATATGAATGTCCTTACACTGAAAAAAAATTTTTTCTTAATTATTAAAGTCACGTTGACCTTACCTCAAAAATTTTATCTTTCATGTTATGATCAGCGTTGCCAGAATTGTTTCACCAAAAACCGCTAGATTTGCCCAAAAAAATAGCTAAAAAAAGCTAAAAAATGCTAAAAAAATAGCTAAAAAAAGGTAAATTTTTTTGTATCAAAAGTCACATTTTTGATTGAAATTTAACAAACTTAAAGGCTTTATTTCACTTACAATGCATACTATTTTCATTTAAATTCCACTTCTGTGAGACTGTAACAATATCTAAGGCATATTAGCTCTGTTTGCGTATTCGATACATTTTGATTACTATCACAAATTTTTTACTGGAAGTCCTTCGTTTTGTGGGAGCTACCTTCCCAACACCTCTATTTTATTTACTTGTTATTTTAAAATATTAAATGATCTAAGCATGCTTTGGATTTGGTAAAAAAATGATTTGTAATTTTTTTAAATAAAATTTTTGTTTGGATTTGAAATTGTGAAAAATTCGAAATACATTACTTTTATTTAAATTGTAGAAAATACCTATAGTTTACATTTCCCAGTAAAAACATTTTCCTTTTCTTCATGAGCTATCAAAGTGCTTTAAAAACGTGCTAACGCCAACTTAAATTTCCAAATTCAGACTCGACTTCAAGTAGAAATTATTGTATATATACGTTTTTAAAATAAAGTGTTGAAAAACATCTTCTATTTTTGAACGCTATTTTGGTTGGTGGTTAAGATGCAAAAACCCCTCACATTTAAAGACTATTTCATTTATTCTTCCTTCTTTCATGAAAACATACCCATTTTTAAGTTGAATCACTTAATTATAAGGACAAAACGACTTTATGGTCTTTTGGACAAGGAAAACAGTTTATATAAAAGAAATTCACAAATGCTATTATAACCAAAATTCGCGTTCGTATTTTAAGGAGACGACTATATTTTTTCAGTGCACAAAGCTATTCACATCTACTATTTTAATTTAGTAATATCGTAATAACTTTAGAATATTATAATAACATAAAAAGGATAAATGAGTCAAATGATAATATTCCCAATAATTTACTGAAAGTTTTCTAACAAATTTGTATGGTAATAGTAGATTTAAAGTTTACGATAACCTTTATGTATATAATGAAAATCTTTACAACAAGGTGTATTTGCTACAAAAATGCCCGCATAATGGCTGGACTCATTATTAATGTTTCAACTGAGCTTTGAAATATGTGGAAACCCTTATACTTGCAGCAAGGCTTAGATAAAAACGCCGATTTATCCATATTTCAATAGAAACATGTCGAAAATAAAAAAGCCAAAAATAGCTAAAAGGGTCATGAAAAAAAGCCAGAAAAAAAGCTAAAAGCTAAATGCATTTTTTTCCCGCTAAACGTCTTCAAAAAAAGCCAAATCTAGCGGGAAAAAAGCTAAATTGGCAACGCTGGTTATGATACACATTTTTAAGTAAAATCACTTAATTATAAGGACATTACAACTTCATTCAAAAGCTTATTGCCTTTTGGACAAGAAAAAAAAACTTTTTTTTAGAGAAATGCGTCTTCCATGTTAAGCAAAATTTGCATTCTTATTCTAAGGACATGGAATCTTTGACTTCACGACAATATTTTTTTCAGTGTAGAAAACTACAAAATTAAATATAAATAAGATCGTTTAATTGCATTTATTTGACGTTCATTACAAACATCTTTGTAGTAATACGGGATGAAATTGATCGAAAGTACTGTTGTTACTTTTACAACACATACTAGATATATATTTTGACATTTGCCGTTTTTGAAAACAATTACTAAAAAACACGTTGTGTTTTCCCCAATGTACGTACGTACAAAAATACATATCGTACATTTTAAACGTTTACTCACACTACGCTAAGTACTAGCTAAATTTGAAATTACCTACACAGTGTAATTTCAAAGTTACACATTTCATTCAAGTAATATTTTATTCGGAGCGGAGCGGTTTTTCATTTGGAAACCGCTCCGCTCCCGCTCCGCTCCGGATTTTAGAAATGCCGCTCCCGCTCCGCTCCCGCTCCGGCAAAAAAAGGGCTTGCTCCGCTCCGCTCCACGCTCCGCTCCGCTCCGGATCCCTGCATAGGATAGTATAGGCGTATAATTAGTTTATCATTCCGTTTATAACATAACGAAATATCACTTTTAGATGTGCATACTAGCATGAATCTATCCGAGCTTTTCAGATATTTGCTTGTGTTCCTTTAATTTATATTTGGTAAAAGGGGTCTGTTATCACTTTAAATTAATTACTATATTTTAAGAATATGTTGCATACTGTAAATGACACTGAATATGGTTAAATATCGTTAATATCGACTAATTAAAATTATCCATTTCGAGCAATAACCATCCACTGTACAAATTTATATAATTCAGATCTGAAATCACATGAAAGATGATATTTTTATTCTATTTGGAATTTAAGACTCCCTGTAGAAATTAAACAAACAATTTTCTTTCAAATATAAAATCTTATGTTGTGATAAGAGAGAAGTTCACCACTGTTCACCACTGTGGTAACACAATGGACTGAATAGTCTAAGTGAGCCTGATACATCGGGCTGCCACCTAACCTAACCTATGTTACAAATTAAAAATTTAACTTTGGAAACCATTTGAACTTGTAATGGTTTCATCAAATGCACTTGGAATTCTTTATATCAAATTATGGTCTCAAATGTCCATAACCAAGTCCCTAAGTACCTGCATTTTACTACAGACCCGATATTACCGAATTCGATCAATTTTTTATCCACAGCCAAACTCGTGATGTTATACTCCTATATGAGAATCCGAGGAGAGGTTTTCAGAGAAAATTATGGTATGCGTTCTATGGTGGTGGGTACTTAAGATTCGGACGAACCGAACTTTTGGTTGTATATTCTTGTTTTCATATGTGGAAGTGTTTTCATTGCTGCAGTTTATCCAGATGCATAAATTTGGAATTAAATTGGCACTTTTAGAATGAAGATATAAAAACCGAAAACACTGGTTCTACCGATACACCGAAAATGGGATTTTCACGAAAACCAAAAATCGGCGTTAGAAGCGGTCGACCGGTTTTAATCGCTCTAGTTGTATTTCAAATGGCAAATTGTTTCAGGGACGTATCGTTGTTACAAAGAATTGTCTTTCAGAGTTAACACTATTTATTCTGAGATTTGCCAGCTCAAACCGATTTGAACGGGCCAATTGCATGCGACTATATAAGTACTCTGGTTTCCTTGTTTGTATTCCCAGCAAAAAAAAGCGTCGCCAAAAAAGTAATGAAAATGTTATTTTTGGATCCGGAAGTGGTGCAAAATTGACGCAGAAGCGATGAATTTAACATGGGCTTGTCATAGGACGGAAGTCCTCCATTTAAACAGCCGTTGCACGGAATTTGCATCAATTCTTTAAGTGTGATCCTACTTCAATATTTTGGATGTAAATTACAAAATTCTGTGATATTTTGTCAAATAAATAATTTTTATAATTTTTTATAATTTTTAATGGATTCTAACGCTTGTCGGAAACGTTTGACCTCAAATGTTTTCAAAAATGCACAATTTTTTCAGATGAATTTAACATTTTTTTTGACAAAATTTAAATATTTTGTACCATTTTATGAATTCCTACTCTGTTTTTAACCTATTTGAAACAAAAACAAGTATAAACGGCAGTAAGTTCGGCCAGGCCGAATCTTATGTACCCTCCACCATGAATTGCATTGAAACTTGTACTAAAGACTACCATCCACAATCGAAGTACTTGGGTTGCGGTAACACTTGCCGATGGCAAGGTATCTTAAAACTTCTTAACACCGTCTACTCAATTGTAAGTTAGTCCATACGGAGTATATATTAAACAAAAAAAGGTCGATCAAATACTAAATAATTCAGTTTGACAAAATTTTTTATAGAAATAAAATGTTGACAAAATTTTCTATAGAAATAAAATTTTGAAAAAATTTTCTATAGAAATAAAATTTTTACATAATTTTCTATAGAAATAAAATTTTGACAAAAATTTCTATAGTAATAAAATTTTGAGAAAATTTTCTATAGAAATAAAATTTTAACAAAATTTTCTATCGAAATAAAATGTTGACAAAATTTTCTATAGTAATAAAATTTTGACAAAATTTTCTATAGAAATAAAATTTCCTAGATTACTTTTGGGGATCGGCTATATATAACTATAGACGGATATGGACCAATTGTGGCATGGTTGTTAGCGGCCAAATACTGCACAATGTACAAAATTTCACCATGTACCAAATCTTAACCGGATCCGATGAATTTTGGTCCTCTAAGAGCTCCGGAGGTCAAATCTGGGGATTGGTTTAATTGGGGGTTATATAATTAAGACCGGCATGGACCAATTTTTCCATGTTTGTTGGAGACCATATACTAACACCACGTACCAAATTTCAACCGGATTGGGAGAATTTTGCTCTTCCAAGGGGCTCCGGAGGTCAAATCTGGGGATCGGTTTATATGGGGGCTATATATAATTATGGACTGATATGAACCAATTATGCATGGTTGTTGGATACCATATACTAACATCACGTACCAAATTTCAACCGAATCCGATGAAGTTTGCTCTTCCAAGGGGCTCCGGAGGTCAAATCTGGGGATCATTTTATATATATATATATATATAATTATGGACCGATTTCGACCAATTTTGCATAGTGGTTAGAGACGATATACTAACACCATGTACCAAATTTCAGCCGGATCATGTGAAATTTTCTTCTCTTAGAGGCTTCGCAAGCCAAATCTGGGGATCGGTTTATATGGGGGCTATATATAATTATAAACCGATTTGGACCAATTTATGCATGGTTGTTAGAGACCATATACTAACACCATGTACCAAATTTCAGCCGGATCGGATGAAATTTACTTCTCTTAGAGGCCTCGCAAGCCAAATCGGGGGATCGGTTTATATGGGGGCTATATATAATTATGAACCGATGTGGACCAATATTTGCATGGTTGTTAGAGACCATATACCAACACCATGTACCAAATTTCAGCCGGATCGGATGACGGACGGACGGACGGACATGCTCAGATCGACTCAGAATTTCACCACGACCCAGAATATATATACTTTATGGGGTCTTAGAGCAATATTTCGATGTGTTACAAACGGAATGACAAAGTTAATATACCCCCCATCCTATGGTGGAGGGTATAAAAAGTTAAAATTATACATTAAAAGTATGAAAAAACCAAGTTATAAAAAATTTAATTAAAAGAACTTCCTGGGTAGTTAAAATAAAGAACATCATTGGGAGTGCATCTTCTGGAAGTGCTTTTAAAGTTGTGCCTTTGGAAGAACTTCCAAATTTTTTTGCTGGGTTATGATGTGGAATAAAATCGCATTTTTGATGTTCAAATAGTTTTTAAAAGAACGTTTAGATTTTTATGTGGAAATTGGGATGTGCCTTCATTTCGTTTTTTGTTTAAAACATGTATATAGCGATGTCATTATAATCTATTTTGAGCCTGTTACAGGGCCTGTACATGGGAATGACAATTTCCAAAAACTTCGCTACTATTTATATAGAAGAACTAGTATTAGATGAAGTTTATCTAATAGCATGCGTATGTAGAATAACGTGTAGTGACCATGTATTCTGTACTGATCATAAATTCCTTGACATTCCGTATACATTGCCAATGCACACAGAGAACAATTTGGTTGGAAATCGGTTCTTGTAGATTTGCCTTTCAACCTACGCGTTATAGATTGAAAGGGCTTATGGGGGTTTTATATTGAAATGCCTTATTTCACACGTTGATGAACATAAGGGCTTTTGAGTTTGGTTTCGTTTGGTTATCGCGCACGTCGTATAGCGTGAATCCTAAACATTTCTTAAAGAAAAGACGTTCGTTTAATTTTCTTTTCTAAGAATTTATTGGTCTTCGTGATCTTCTTCTTTGACAATTCAACCTAACTAACTCTAATAGAGAAAATTCAAAGTTCATTAACAAATTCCGTTAACACGGTAAAACTTAACGAAAGCAATAGAAAAATAATAAATAAAAGTAGAAAATGAAATTCGATAAACTTAAATAAAGAAAACATGACAAACATTCTCTTAGAGAACAGAATATTCAGAATTCAAGAGAATAAGGAATTATTAAATAAAAGAAATAAGAAATTAATATAGAAGCAATAAAATGTGTTGTTGGAGCGAATCCTAATACGCTCTCCAATAAAATTGAAGTAATGTTGTTGAACTCGCTTCAACAGTTCTGATAATGAAAATTCTACATTTCGAATTATATATTAGGTGTGTCAACCTATTTTCTTTAATGCAATCATCTTTTCATGCTTACTATCATTTGGCAATCATTTCAATAGAATTTCGTTTGTGATACAAGACAAATGGTGGAATCAATAAAATTTATATATTTTGAAGCATTTGTTTCGAATTCTGTTGGCACAACCAACTTTAAATAAATTTCGTAATTTAGCAATCAGCACTGACATACAGTATTCCCAACCGAATTCTTGTTTGAAATATTTTTAAATGTCACTTCAATTTTTGTTATTTATTGGGTGTTCAAAGATATTTCGTTTTTTCAATTAAACGTCACAAATGACGATTTTTATACCGCTACAAAGTGGCATCCACAATGCTGTTCAAAGCATTCTTTCGATGATGACCGGCTGTAATTAAAGGACGTAAGTAAAAGATACGTCACGATATAGGCGTGGATCATTTATGTTGGGTATATTATAGGGCATAAATATTCATATGTACCACACCCCAATCGGATTTAATGATATATCTTCAGGATGCTTTGTGTATTTGGAACCTCACAGAGATGTAGTTGTGAATAAAGTGGTAGGTTCTGAGTTGTTTTTATAAACATGAGTGCACCAAAATCTAACTAATCTTATTTGATTTATTTTTAAACAATAATCCAATATGTCAACGTTGTACAACAGACCCAAATGGATACAAAGGGCCGTGGGCCAGATTCGGCCGAACACTCAAAAGTTATTTATTTTTCATAATGCCTAACACACTATCGGGACGCACTCAGCAATAAGAAAATGTTCATCACTTGTGGTTTCAAAATTGGCTTGCTTGTCCAAACGTGTCTGTAGGCATAGACCAAAATAACTTATAGCGACCAAAAATAACTTATATGCACAAACTACTCGTACACTGAAAAAAATATTGTCGTGAGGTCAAATATTTCACGTCTTTAAAATACGAATACAAATTTTGCTTAGTATAGAAGACGAATTTCTCTAATATAAAGTTTTTTTCCTTGTCCAAAAGTCGATAAACTTTTCAATGAACTAAGTGATTTACCTTCAAAATGGGTATCATAACATGAAAGAAAAAATGTTTGGACTAAGGTCAACTTGACTTTAATAATTCAGAAAAATTCTTTAAATTTAATGAAATTGTTTTTAAATTTGTTGTCATTTTGCGTCCACAGAAAAAAAAATTCACGAAAATTTTTCCAATTAACATCTTAATTGAGTTTTAAAAAATATTCAATTAAAAATTTAATTGAATCAACAAATTTTTTAATTGAAATAAAAATCAATCACACAAATTAATAGTATCAATTAATTTTTTAATTGGATCAATTAATTTTTTAATTGACTGTCAATTAATTTTTTAATTGATACTATCATTTCTGTGATTGAAGACATTTCAATTAAAAAATTAATTGGATCAATTAATTTCGTGATTGAATCAGAAAAATTTTTTTTTTGTGTGTCTTTACTACAAAGTAAAAAATCGTTCAAATATAGGACATGTTTTTCAACACTTTATTTTAAAGACGTATTTTACTTGAAACATAACATAATTTCTACTGGAAGTCGAATCTTAATTTGGAAAATAAAGTTATCGTTAACTTGTTTGTAAAGGACTCTGATAGCATATGAAGAAAAAAAGCTGAAAAAGCGAAAACTTAAAATTTGCTTCCCAGAAGCAAGTACACAAAACCCAAATTTAAAAGAGAATTGTGTCTTAAAAGTATCCTTTCTTGTATTCTCCGCTTCTTTGGCTCGGAATCAATACCAAATTTTTTAAAGTAAAGACAAAATCTTTGGAACCGGACATGCTTTTTTTTCAGTGTAGTAATACGGGTCCATTTTTATGCATTTTAATATTTAAAAAAAGTCGATATGGGTGTATATCGATGAAAGTCATAATGGGGTGTATATCAAATTTTGTGTGTTCAACCGCTAAAACATTTTAAGGACATTAATTGTTATCATACATTGTATTTAGCTATACATCTTTAATACAAATATTTAAATGTATTTAAACCAAAAAAAAATAAATAAAATAAAATTTAAATGAAAATAATTTTTTATTGGGGTTGGGTGACACAACCAAATGAAGGGAACAACGACAAATTCCATCGTCTGATACTCCATATATAGTATTAGTTGGAGTTCCCATAATTCGATTGAGTCGACCGAATTTGTCGGGTGACACAACTGCCAACTGATAGTTGGTGCAATTGCCAAAAGAAGGTTGGCAATAAATTCGGTTATCACAACCAATCTGTATTCTCTGTGCACACAGAGAACATATTGGTTGAAAATTGATTGTTGTAATAAAAATTCTGCATCTACATCACAGTTGTGTCAATCAATTTACATTATTTACAACCTTAATTCGTTCCTACTGCCATTTGACGATTATTATTATAGAGTTTTGTTTGTAATACATGTCAAATAGTTGTCTGAACTAAATGTCTCTCTTTTTAAAAATTTTGATTGAATTCGATACGCGCAACCAACATTAAAAAACGTTCATAACTGTCATTTAGTATTCATAACTTACAATTGATATTCACAACCGAAGTGCTTTGGAAATATTTTTCAAATGTCATTAATATTGTTAAAAATTATTCAATGTTGAAGGAAAACTTGTCTTTTCAATTTAAAACAATAAAAATAACTGAAATCAGAGTATTTTCAGCCGGTTCTAAGTTTATTTGAACTCTTGGTGGATTGCCCATCAAATATTTCCATGAGCAACTCGCGCAGTGTGTTCTAAGTACACCATATTTGATACGAGTCATATAAACAGTTCGTATCTTCAATTGTTTAGGATCGAGTTTTAGATGTGGAACAATTTTATAGTGTTAAAAGGTAAAAGTTTGAACCATGTTACAAATTTAAAGCGGCTCTAATGGGAAAATTCATCTCCACGTCTGTCTTTATCTATGGGACACCTTAGGAAGTGATGGTGGCGAGTATGTTCTTATTTATTTTTTAAAACTCCACACTAATTTTCTGATTTAATTTTTTGCGTTTTTAGACTGGCTATGTCATCCCATTTATCATGTGCTCAGTTCGGACGCCATTTTTAAATACTTGTATACTAAGAGTTCCAAAGATTTAACTACCATTGCCTGTCAATTCTGCAATCAATGCTGGAGGGTGTACTTTCAAAGGTGTATATTTTTTAATTGTTAATGTATTGTAATTTTATGTACTTTTCTGGCATTCAAAAAACTATGATTAAAATGCAATCTTCTGAAGGAAAAAATCATTTTCAATTCGGTTAAGGTGCTAGTAAGGTTGGGTGATATAACCAAATAAAGAAAGTACACTGAAAAAAATATTGTCGTGAGGTCAAAGATTTCATGTCTTTAAAATACGAATGCAAATTTTGCTTAGCATAGAAAACGCATTTCTCTAATATAAAGTTTTTTCCTTGTCCAAAAGTCGATAAACTTTTCAATGAAGTCATATTGTCCTTATTATTAAGTGATTTCGCTTAAAAATGGGTATCATAACATGAAAGAAAATTTTTTTGGGCTAAGGTCAACTTGACTTTAATAATTCAGAAAAATTCTTTAAAATTAATGAAATTGTCTTTAAATTTGTTGTCTTTTTGCATCTTGACTACAAAGCAAAAAATCATTCAAATATAGGACATGTTTTTCAACACTTTATATTAAAGACGTTTTTTACTGGAAACATAGCATAATTTCGACTGGAAGTCGAGTCTTAAATTGGAAAATAAAGTTGTCGTTAACTCGTTTTTAAACGACTTTGATAACATATGAAGAAAAAAAGCTGAAAAAGCGAAAAATTAAAATTTGCTTCCTAGAAGCAAGTACACAAAACCCACATTTAAAAGAGAATTGTGTCTTAAATGTATCCTTAATTGTATTCTCCGCTTCTTTGGCTCGGAATCAATACCAAATTTTTATACCCTAAACCACATAGTGGTCAGGGTATAATAAGTTTGATCGGCCAAAAAATGTGCCTACCAGAAATATTGATTTTAGACCCCATAAAATATATACCGATCGACTCAGAATCACCTCCTGAGTCGATCTAGCGCTTTGTGTCCGTCCGTCCGTCCGTCCGTCTGTCCATGTATTTGTTGTTCACAGGATTCCGGTCGCAATTATTAACCGATTTTGATGAAATTTGGTACAGCGAGTTTTTTGGGCACAAGGACGAACGCTATTGAATTTGGAAGAAATCGGATCAAATTTAGATATAGCTCCCATATATATGTATCGCCCGATTTCGACAAATGGGGTCACGTTCAGGGATCCGGAGCGGAGCGTGGAGCGGAGCAAGCCCTTTTTTTGCCGGAGCGGGAGCGGAGCGGGAGCGGCATTTCTAAAATCCGGAGCGGAGCGGGAGCGGAGCGGTTTCCAAATGAAAAACCGCTCCGCTACGAATAAAATATTACTTGAATGAAATGTGTAACTTTGAAATTACACTGTGTAGGTAATTTGAAATTTAGCTAGTACTTAGCGTAGTGTGAGTAAACGTTTAAAATGTACGATATGTATTTTTGTACGTACGTACATTGGGGAAAACACAACGTGTTTTTTTAGTAATTGTTTTCAAAAACGGCAAATGTCAAAATATATCTCTAGTATGTGTTGTAAAAGTAACAACAGTACTTTCGATCAATTTCATCCCGTATTACTACAAAGATGTTTGTAATGAACGTCAAATAAATGCAATTAAACGATCTTATTTATATTTAATTTTTTAGTTTTCTACACTGAAAAAAATATTGTCGTGAAGTCAAGATTCCATGTCCTTAGAATAAGAATGTAAATTTTGCTTAACATGGAAGACGCATTTCTCTAAAATAAAGTTTTTTTTTCTTGTCCAAAAGGCAATAAACTTTTGAATGAAGTTGTAATGTCCTTATAATTAAGTGATTTCACTTAAAAATGTGTTTCATAACATGAAAGATAAAATTTTTGAGGTAAGGTCAACGTGACTTTAATAATTAAGAAAAATTCTTTAAAATTAATAAAATTGTCTTTAAATTTGTTTCCTTTTTGCATCTTGCCTACAAAGCAAAAAATCGTTAAAAAATAAGACATGTTTTTCAACACTTTATTTCAAAGACGCTTTTTACTTGAAACATAGCATAATTTCTACTGGAAGTCGAGTCTTAATATGGAAAAAATAAATCGTTAACTCGTTTTTAAAGGATTTTGATAACAACTGACGAAAAAAATCTAAAAAAATGAAAAATTAACATTTTCTTCCTAGAAGCAATTACATAACCCCCAAATTTAAAAGAGAATTACGTCTTTAAAGTATCCTTACTTGTATTCTCCGCTTCTTTGGCTCGGAATTAATACCCAAACTGTTAAAGTAAAGACAAAATCTTTGGAACCGGGCATGCTTTTTTTCAGTGTAGGGACATTCATATTTGCTTTACTATTGTACTATATCCTAGCATTCTCTTATTTCTGATATTAGTTCTCGAAAATTTAATTAAAATTATGGATAGTTTCAATTTTGGTTGAAAAATGTGCGCATATACATTTATTATACAATAAAGGGGAAAAAAGCGAAATTAGGTAACACTAGATCTGAGTAAGAATATTCGTAGGTATACCACGGACTGATGTCGATGGAGGTTGTTGCAAACATAAACACACACACACATTACAAATATAACAAAACCTCTTCTCTACGTCTGTTGCAAAACAAAAAAAAACTTTCGGAGAGTAGTTACTTCTACCTGTGTATAGACTTTCAATTCCAATCAGCGTTGCCGTTTTGGTCCGATCGGACCAAAATTGGTCCAAAAGATTTCTAATTTTTAAATTTGGTCCGATGGTCAGACCAAACAGAATTTGGTCCATTTTGGTCCATTTTCATAAATTTGGTTTCTATTACATATTAAATAGTAGATGGTGCACCGCAAAGAATATTGTCGGGAGGCCAAATATTTCACATGCTTAAAATACGAATACGAATTTTGCTTAGAATAGAAGACGTATTTCTCTGAAAAAAAGTTTTTCCTTGTCTAAAAGTCTCTAAACTTTTCAATGAAGTCTGTTTGTCCTTATAGCTAAGTGATTCGACATAAAAATGTGTATCCTAACATGAATGCAAATTTCGTTTTAATGAAGTCAAAATGGATTTAATATTTCTGAAAAAATCTTCAAAATCAATAAAATATTTCAACACATTGTTTTAAAGTCATTATACCCTAAACCACATAGTGGTTAGGGTATAATAAGTTTGATCTGCCAAAAAATGTGCCTACAAGAAATATTGATTTTAGACCCCATAAAATATAAACCGATCGACTCCGAATCACCTCCTGAGTCGATCTAGCGCTTGGTGTCCGTACGTCCATCCGTCCGTCTGTCCATGTATTTGTTGTTCACAGGATTTCGGTCGCAATTATTAACCGATTTTGATGAAATTTGGTACAGGGAGTTTTTTTGGGCACAAGGACGAACGTTATTGAATTTGGAAGAAATCGGATCAAATTTAGATATAGCTCCCATATATGTGTATCGCCCGATTTCGACAAATGGGGTCACATTGCACTTTTTTTACTAACCGATCGTCGTCAAATTTAGCACAAAATAATCTTCTGTATCACCCGTTAAGTCTGAAAATTTCATCGAAATCGGTTCAGATTTAGATATATATGTATCGCCCGATTTTGTCAAATTAGGTCATAAAACCCTTATTTATCAACTGATCTTACTCAAAGTTGGCGAAATGTAATCTTCTATAGCACTAACTATATGTGCAAAAAATCATCGAAATCGGTTCAAATTTAGCTATAGCTCCCATATATGTACCGCCCGATTTTTCTAAATAAAATAAAACTCAATTGAACAAATAATACAATGTTTGTACTATAATTTTCTCGAAGAGGAGCGGAGCGGAGCGTGGAGCGGAGCGGAGCGATTTTTTTTTTCTCGGAGCGGAGCGAGGAGCGGAGCGGTTTTTTTTTTCTCCGGAGCGGGAGCGGAGCGGAGCGAAAAAAATGGACCGCTCCGGATCCGTGGTCACGTTGCGCGTTTTTCCAAACGGATCGTCACCAAATTTTGCAAAAGGTAATCTTTTCCATCGCCCTTCAAGTCTGCAAAATGCCATCCAAATCGGTTCAGATTTAGATATAGCTCTCATATATATGTATCACCCGATTTTCCCAAATTTGACCCCAAACCTTTATTTATCAACCGATCTTACTCAAAGTTGGCTAACTATAATCTTCTATAGCACTAACTATATGTGCAAAAAATCCTCGAGATCGGTTCAGATTTAGCTATAGCTCCCATATATATGTACCGCCCGATTTTTCTAAATTTGGCCATAAAATCCTTATTTATCAACCGATCTTACTCAAAGTTGGCTAAATATAATCTTCTATAGCACTAACTATATGTGCTAAAAATCATCGAAATCGGTTCAGATTTAGATATAGATATAGCTCACATATATATGTATAGCCCGATTTTCCCAAATTTGGCCATAGAGCCCTTATTTATTAACCGATCTTACTAAAAGTTGGCTATATCCAGTCCTCTATAGTACTAACTATATGTGCAAAATTTCATCGAAATCGGTTCAGATGTAGATATAGCTCCCATATATGTATCACCCGATATTGAAAAATTCGACCTTAATAACCCTATATGCTAGTGTTCTCGAGACGCCAGATATCACTCCTGATATCTGCTATAACGGATCGCTGCCTGATAGGCGATTTTGCACAAACTATTGGTGCGAAGTATAATGACTATTGTATGAGCTCTCATGATGCGGAGGAAAAGGAATCAATAAAACACCTCTTGTGTGAGTGTCCTGCATTTTGTGTAAGGCGTAAGCAAATTTTAGGGGCATATAGCTTCAGATTACTAGCGGACCTGGAAAACGTTAACTTAAGCAGTCTGCTAATGTTTTTGGAACAATCTGGTTGGTTCAACAGAAGAAAATAATCGAGAAGGTTCAACGGTTAAAACTAGAAGTGCCCATATGTAATAGGTACTTTTAGTTAATGTGGTATCACAACGGACTGAATAGTCTAAGTGAGCCTGAATCTTAATCGGGCTGCCATGGTTATTAGCGGCCATATACTAACACCATGTTGCAAATTTCAACCGGATCGTATGAATTTTGCTCTTCAAGAGGATCCGGAGTTCAAATCTGGGGATCGGTTTATATGGGGATATATAATTATGGACCAATTTTTGCATGGTTATTAGATACCATATATTTACACCTCGTACCAAATTTCAACCGTATCGGATGAAGTTTGTTCTTCCAAGAGGCTCCGGAGTTCAAATCTGGGGATCGGTTTATATGGGGGCTAGATATAATTATGGACCAATTTTTTTGTTAGAGTTGGTTGTTAGAGACCATATACTAAGACCACGTACCACATTTCAAGCGGATCGGATGAAATTTGCTTATCTAAGAGCCTCCGCAAGCCAAATCTGACAAATGTCCATATCTTATTCTTCCTCCTATCCTCCCATTTTAAAGACAATTTGACTTGTCGCATTTGAAAACCTATCAACGATAAATTAATGATTGATTCCTATATAAATTCGTTTATTTATTGCAAAGTTTTTGTTTGAGTTTCCTCTTGACTACACGCTCTTACGCTTGCACAGCCTAATTTGGTCACGTGGCCCATCCATAATCACTACATCAATCAAGGCTGTCCCACGTGGGGAAAAACTTTCACTGCCTTCAAGTGCCATTAATGGTACCCGTACGCTAGCATAGATGCTTCTAGCTATTTCGTGAATTTAATGGCCGTTAATTTCCATTTCTACTCAGGAGAAAATTGATACCCCACAAACTCAAAAAGACTATCATCCCAATAGGAGCAATTAAGAGCGGTGTATAGGAGTGGAACGAAACCAAATGCGGTTATAGTTAGAGCTTTTTTCTCTGACTATTTCTATTCCCGGGCATAAGCGTAGGAAGGCCTATGGGGAGGGGGCTTAGACCCCCCCCCAGAAAAATTTTAGCCCCCCCAGGATTTGAAACTCTATTTATGATTTTCCATTTTTCAATAAATGTCAATAGTTTTTTTAATTTTTATAAAAATTAAACAAGTATATACAATCGCACAAAGTTCCGCTAAAGACTTTCATGAACAATGGAATGTTTGAAGTCAGATATTTATGAAATAAAGCTGTGGTTGTACTTATGATTGATTTAGTTTAGTCAATTTAATTAAAAAAATAGTAATTGATATTATTATCAATTCTTTCATAAATTAATATCTTAATAATGCTGCGAAAAAGCGTCACCAAAAAAGTAGTGAAAATGTTCTTTTTGTGTCTAGAAGTGGTGCAAAATTGGTGGAGAAGCAATGAATGTAATATGAGCTTGTCATAGGACAAATGTTCACCGTTTCAACAGCCGTTGCAATAAATTTGCATCACTTCTTAAGGTGAGATCCGAATTCAGTGTTTTGAATGTGAATTAAAAAATTTTGTGATATTTTCCAAAATAAATAATTTTTATACTGTTTTTATGATTTTTAATGCATTCTGACGTTTCAAACAGTTTTTCCTCGAATAATAAAATTATTGATTTTTCTATAATGGATTTAGCAGTTTTGTGGTAAACTGGTACAAATTTTAAATAATTTGTACCAATTTATTTATTCTTACTCTTTTTTTAAACTATTTGAAAAAAAAAAGAAAACAAAAAATTACACATTAAAATATGAAAAAATGAAGTCAAAAAACTTCCTGTGTAGTTAAAATAATTGAGGACATTTTTGGAAGTACTTTTAAAGTTGTGCCTTTAGAACAACTCACAATTTTTTTGCTGGGAAAAGTGTGGAACTACTTTCAGTTGCTTTATTATAAATTAATTGTCGAGTTATTTTGATGCCGAATTTTTTATTCAATTTTATGAAATAAAACTTTAATTGAACTTATAAGTTCAGTCTATAAATTTTTATCTAGGGGGGCTATAGCCCCCCCCTAGGAAAATTGTCTAGCTACGCTAATGTTCCCGGGAAAGTTGGATTTGTTTTTGTTTAATTTCCCGGATCTCAGATCAAATTTCCCGCGTCCAATACCAAAGTTCTAAGGAGCTTTGCAAACGGCGATTTTTAGCTATTATTTTTTGGAAACACTTGTTTAAACAACTCACACACGTGCGTGTTTTGTTTCAATGTTAAATATCTTCAGTTTGGTTTATAATTTAACCTTAGAAAACCCGAAAGGAACCTAGTGTTAAAAACTTTAACTTTTCTTCGTTGTTTACTTGTACTAATGGGGAAGTAGCGACATTAATACAAGAGGAGAGTCACTCCTAGAGTTTATTTTGCGTACTAATTTGGTAGTTTGCAATAAGGGAGATGCCCCAACCTTCGTAACCAGAATCAGGCAAGAGGTTTTGGACGTCACCTTGGCCTCGCAAGAACTGAATGAAATGATATCTGATTGGCAGGTTTTAAGTGAACATAGCTTCTCAGATCATTGCTACATCAGTTTCAAATTTGATGGTCATACAACCAAGACCATATTTCCGCCAAATGCTAGGAAAGCTGATTGGAATAGGTATAGGTAATCGTTCAATATGATGATACCGGAAATACCAGAGACAAATATGAGCACTGTGCAAGATATCGAACACGCAGTGGAGAGGATTATTAAGGCCTTCAACATCTCACTGAAAGCTGCATGCCCTAGAGGGAAGCCAAGGGGGGAAATCGACAACTATGGTGGTCTATGGAGTTAAGTAATGTGAAGAAATTCTGCAGGAAGCTCTTTAACAAATCAACGTCCACCAGAGCTTCTGAGGATTGGGACGCTTACAGGAAAAATCTGAGAGGATACAAGCGAGAACTGAGAAAGGCTCAGCATAACTCTTGTAATGATTACTGCAGCAGTATTGGGGTAAATCCTGCAAAGACAGAACAAGCGGATGAGTTGGCAAGGCTAGGGACTACCTTACATATTTCAGGGGAACTAGAATCTGTTGGTATGCCTCTGGCTACCTGCAAGCTCATACTGTGTGAGAAGGCTGTTATGATGGCAAATGTTCGATGGTAGAATTGCAAGGGCTGTAACGTCACCAAGCAAATATGGCCCCATTTAAACTTAAACCGCTCACTAGATATGCTAGTGTTCTCGAGACGTCAGATTTCACTCCTGATATCTGCTATAACGGTTCGCTGCCTTGTAGGCGATTTTGCAAAAACTATTGGCGCGAAGTATAATGACTATTGTATTAGCTGTCATGATGCGGAGGAAAATGAATCAATTAAAGTGTCTTGCATTTTGTGTAAGGCGTAAGCAAATTTTAGGGGCATATAGCCTTAGATTACTGGCGGACCTGGAAAACGTTAACTTAAGCAGTCTGCTAATGTTTTTGGAACAATCTGGTTGGTTCAACAGAAGAAAATAATCGAGAAGGTACAGCGGTTAAAACTAGAAGTGCCCATATGTAATAGGTACTTTTAGTTAATGTGGTATCACAATGGACTGAATAGTCTAAGTGAGCCTGAATCTTAAACGGGCTGCCACTTTAACCTAACCGAACCTAACAGAATGAAGAACAAAACCTATAGGTCCTCAATATTGCAACTTTGAAGTACTGCAATTAGTTCAAAAGCTATATGAGTTTATTGTCTTGAATGTGACCAAACGACTGACGTAAACAAACGGAGTTTGGCCTATAACATCTATCGAAGTGTGAGAAAAAATACGAAACGAACCCGAAATAATATCAGCTATGGCTTTTGTATGAATGCCATTTGGGAGAGACGTAGAAAAATGGTCTCAAAATTTCGTATTTTTTGTTTATTTTTAAAGAAGTTTATAAAAATGCATTTTAGTGTTCACGAATATGAAAAATATTTATATCTTATTTATATTAAAACCTCTGATTTAAAATACCTTCGAAAAATAAATCCAAACTAAGTGGGGAAATAGAGTTTGGTGTCGTTTTTGAATGTCCTTATAAGTGGACATCGGTATTCAAAGGGTTAACCATGGTTCGCCTTACGAACGAACAACGCTTGCAAAATATTAAGAAAGTTGCGCTCATTCTTGGATCAATGGGTACGTAGTGAAGACCAGCATTGCGAAAGCTACACCCTCAAAAAAAAAATCGCTTCTCTAACATATGTTCCAAACATATTTTGCAGGAAGCACATATATTATTGAATACTGCCGAAACATTAATATGTTTGTTTTATGTTATATGGTTGGAAGTATTTTGAGACCAAAAATATTATATGCTTGGAAGAATTTTCCCCAAAGAAGATTGTGCTCATTCCCTCACATAATTTTCACTTCCACGAAATTTTTTAGTTCTTGGCACCGTTTTCTGTAATACAAATAATGTTGAAGAAATTATTCAATTTTATAAATTTTACCTTTCGCCTGGACGGAGAATCGAACCGTTCACCATACAGTTTGTAAGCCAACACACTATCCACAGGTCTACGTAGCTGTTATAGTCACCAGTAGACAATTATCGTTATAAGTTTCATTTATATAGCATAGTTTGCAGCGCCCACGAGCCCATGCAAACATAACATTATTTAACAGAAACATACATTTATTGGCCACGTGGAGCAGTAGTTAGCATGTCTGCCTTGCATGCAAACGATCGTGGGTTTAATCCCTGCTTCGACCGAATACCATTTTCTTTTTTTAATTTACACATTTATATTTAATGAGGGTTATTAAAGACTTACAGTCAGAAACAGTGCTTGATATTAACGAATCGGACTGAGCTTTTGGATAAAATATTATTTTTTTATTGCAAAAATAACAATTTTGTAACAAAAAATTGTTTTTGGTATAACAGTTTAAAATTTTGGAAGGCATTCAAAAACTCTAACAAAAGAAGAACGTGGAGTCGTGGAGTGAATAATTTTTTAATATACACATAAATTTATTTAGGCGTGAACAGTTTTTTACTAGCATTTAACACCATTTTAAATGCATATAAAACTTGTTTTGTACTTAATTTCATTTTTACCTTTAAGGCCGGTATTAAGTTGGCATTCTTGCTCTAACATGACCCTTTTACTTTTCTTTAAAAATTCATTTTAAAGAAAATACACTTTTTCAATTGTTTTAGCTGCAAAACTCGAACTTAATGCCCGCTTTTATATTTGAAGGTGTCCATCAACTCCTCTTGGACTACATATTAATAAAGAGAAACTAAACTTTGTTTTTACACATTTTACTGTTTAATTTTTAACTGTTTGCTCCTTTTTTTCATTTTACTGTCTCAACTCCAAAAATAGTATAGTGCCCTTTCATTATTTTTATAAAGATCCCTTTGTAATTTTTGTATATTTTCCCCCGTTTTTATACCCTCCATCATAGGATGGGGGTATATTAACTTTGTCATTCCGTTTGTAACACATCGAAATATTGCTCTAAGACCCCATAAAGTATATATATTCTGGGTCGTGGTGAAATTCTGAGTCGATCTAAGCATGTCCGTCCGTCCGTCCGTCCGTCCGTCTGTTGAAATCACGCTAACTTCCGAACGAAACAAGCTATCGACTTGAAACTTGGCACAAGTAGTTGTTATCGATGTAGGTCGGATGGTATTGAAAATGGGCCATATCGGTCCACTTTTACGTATAGCCCCCATATAAAGGGACCCTCAGATTTGGCTTGTGGAGCCTCTAACGGAAGCATATTTCATCCGATCCGCCTGAAATTTGGTACATGATGTTGGTACATGGTCTCTAACAACCATGCAAAAATTGGTCCATATCGGTCCTTAATTATATATAGCCCCCATATAAACCGATCCCCAGATTTGGCTTGTGGAGCCTCAAAGAGAAGAAAATTTCATTCGATCCGGCTGAAATTTGGTACATGGTGTTGGTATATGGTCTCTAACAGTCATTCAAAAATTGGTCCACATCGGTCCATAATTATATATAGCCCCCATATAAACCGATCCCCAGATTTGGCTTGCGGAGCCTCAAAGAGAAGCAAATTTCATCCGATCCGCCTGAAATTTGGTACATGATATTGGTATATGGCCTCTAACAACCATGCAAAATTTGGTCCACATCGGTTCATAATTATATATAGCCCCCGTATAAACCGATCCCCAGATTTGGCTTGCGAAGTCTCCAAGAGAATCAAATTTCATCCAATCCGGTTGTAATTTGGAACATGGTGTTAGTATATCGTCTCTAAGCACTATACAAAATTGGTCGAAATCGGTCCATAATTATATATAGCCCCCATATAAAATGATCCCCAGATTTGACCTCCGGAGCCCCTTGGAAGAGCAAAATTCCTCGGATTCGGTTGAAATTTGGTACGTGATGTTAGTATATGGTATCCAACAACCATGCATGAATTGGTTCATATCAGTCCATTATTATATATAGCCCCCATATAAACCGATCCCCAGATTTGACCTCCGTAGCCCCTTGGAAGAACAAAATTCTCCCAATCCGGTTGAAATTTGGTACGTGGTGTTAGTATATGGTCTCTAACAAACATGGAAAAATTGGTTCATGCCGGTCTTAATTATATAACCCCCATTTAAACCAATCCCCAGATTTGACCTCCGGAGTTCTTAGAGGACCAAAATTCATCGGATCCGGTTAAGATTTGGTACGTGGTGAAATTTTGTACATTGTGCAGTATTTGGCCGCTAACAACCATGCCACAATTGGTCCATATCCGTCTATAGTTATATATAGCCGATCCCCAAAAGTAATCTAGCAAAATTTTATTTCTATAGAAAATTTTGTCAAAATTTTATTACTATAGAAAATTTTGTCAACATTTTATTTCGATAGAAAATTTTGTTAAAATTTTATTTCTATAGAAAATTTTGTCAAAATTTTATTACTATAGAAATTTTTGTCAAAATTTTATTTCTGTAGAAAATTATGTAAAAATTTTATTTCTATAGAAAATTTTGTCAAAATTTTATTTCTATAGAAAATTTTGTCAACATTTTATTTCTATAAAAAATTTTGTCAAACTGAATTATTTAGTATTTAATCGACCTTTTTTTTTGTTTAATATATACTCCGTATGGACTAACTTACAATTGAGTAGACGGTGTTAAAAAGTTTTAAGAAACCTTGCCATCGGCAAGTGTTACCGCAACCCAAGTACTTCGATTGTGGATGGCAGTCTTTAGTACAAGTTTCAATGCAATCCATGGTGGAGGGTACATAAGATTCGGCCTGGCCGAACTTACTGCCGTTTATACTTGTTTGTTTTCAAATGTCTATTCTCTTGGTTCCGAATGTCTATTCTCTTTACTACGAATACTCATTCTAATATTCAAATTAAAAAATATTTAGACTTAAGCATATCAAATTTTTGGCCTTATCATAATGCAGTTTTCCGAAACAACATACAATCTGTTTCACAGAAATTGCTCTGTTTTGATTCTCTCGCTGTGTTATGTTGATATCTTTCGTCAACCCTCCCGGTTTCCATCTCTATTTTTTTTTTGTATACTCTCTCTCTCTCTCTGTCGCTCTCTGAATAAAATATCACAACATATATATGTTTACTCGAAATTTGTAAATTTTTGTTTACATTCACACATATTACTTTTATGAAACATTCATATCCCAAACATAATATATTCTAACATATTAACATATGTGTCCCAAACATTTAGTGTTAGTTTAGGAAAATTACATATTTGCATCTAAATATATTGTGTTTAAAAATTGTGCCCGAAACACATTTTGTTTATATCGGAACATATGAAAAACATATTCTTCTAACAGTGTATCAATTCATCTAGAAAATGTTAAAGTTGGGTGCGGTTTATGGACTGAGACTGAACTTCTCTCTTGTTAATGAGTTCTGCCATGCTTACCTCAATAACAAGGGACCTTCTTTTTATAGCCTAGTCCAAACGGAGTTACACATTGCGTTGAAACCTTTTGGAGAAGTTTTGAAACACTCAGGAATGCCACCAGCTTTACTGAGAGGGAATCCACCGCTGAAAAGCTTTTTGGTGTTCTGTCAAAACTGGGATTGAACCCATGACCCTTTGGTCCCTGCCTTAATTTAAACATTGAACTTTCCTTCCTGTAATGAAATTTAACTTTAATATTATGGACATTTTATATCTTAAAATTTTGGTCAACTAATAATATTATTATGACAATTAAATAACAAAAAGTTCAAATCTCACCAATGTTGAAACAACTTCCCAGTTTTTGCTGGGTAGTATCAAAAACCCATATCTCAAATTTGAAAGGGAATTGTTTCTTAAAGGTATCCTTACTTCAATTCTCCGCTTCTTTGTCTTGCAATCAATACCAAAATCGTTGGAATTGGGAAAGCTATTTTTATCAGAGTATTAAAGAGGAACTCCTACGTTTATGTTGGGTCCATTATGCAACAATTTGCATGGATTAATCCTACTGCAAACATATTGTTCTTAAAATTTAAACTCAATATCATTATTTATAAGATTTATAGGAATTCTCATAAGATTCATATGATTATATCAATACTCGAACACACGTGGCATGTTGATGATATAAAAATTTCAGATAGAATTTGGTATTTACTAAAAGTCTATGGTAAAATTATCCACTCAAAGAATGTGAAAATGCCATATTTACGTTTAAAATGTTCACTTCAATGCATTCTTCGTCGTCTTTTCCTAATGAATTTAAGCCAGAATATTTTTCACCAGTAAGGCACAATGACCTAATTTAATGAATATATGAGCCTTAAATTTTTTGCTTTATCAAAAATTAACAAATCCATTTGGCTTTAATTGCTGTGCAGACCTTTAAAAAATGCCATACGCTATGATCTTTGATGTGGGAAGGGCCTCCGATGCTACCCACACAGTATAGGGTTTCATGTCAAACAGCTTTCATAAAAATACAAAACAGAACCTTATAGACCGTAAATCTAAAATAAAGTCATACCATTAAAGGACAGTGGCAAGAATCTTTGAAAGTTAACAACGTGTAAGGATAATTATGATGTTGACTTTCCTTTTTTGATTTTTTAACGGCCTTTCATAAAGTGCTATTAATTCCATGACCAATATGGTCAAGGAAACAGGTCTCTTGTTAATGGTTGTAATTTTGCAAAATTACCATAACCATTTCAGCAAGTAATGAACATTAAAGTAAAAATATTTTTTATGTCTGGATCCTTTTCTCATCAAATGGTTATGAGACATATTCGATGTCGTATTGAGATTTATGTTGTCGAAAGCAAATCAAGGTAACAACTTGACTGCGGTGGTGTTTTATGGATTAACCCTCTAACGGTCCATTTTGGCCAGCTGGTAACGTACTCACACAAAAACAGAAACAATCTAAAAGGTAAAATCAAATATCGGTTCTAAATTATCTTATACCGTTTGGTTAGAGCATACAAACAAAAAACCCTAACGCTAAGTTTAACCTATTTTTATTACAAAAAAAAAGAACATATTTGTTTGTAGTTAAATTTTATTATTTTTATAACCTGCGCCACACTGTGGAACAGGGTATTATAATTTTCAACCGTCGAACGGAACGGACGTGTTTTTTAATAGCGGATAAACTCATCGTAATAGGTACCTACTAAGAATTTCAAGTGTGGTGGGATGTAAAGCCACCATGCAGCGAAATTCAAAGTCATCCACTGGGTTGCTAACTTCAGGGCCCAGTGGACGGGTATCGGCTGGAGTTAAAAATTTGGGCAATGACCAAGAGTTAGGCCCACTTAGTCGACCTGTAGACGGGTCGACAGGTGGCGACATTTTGACAAGTCGAACTTTTTCTAAGGTAACGACATCAAAACGAGGTAATCCCTCACGAAAGAGATTCAAGGAACGCAGAAATGCTTTGTTTATCCTAAAGAAGTTAGGATCAGTCGACCCAAGCACGCTGTCGACTAAACAAAGCGATTCCTTAAAATGGGCTCAAGGAATTCTTGAGGCTGAAAAAAAGGAACGGATGAGCTGCCATCCTCCAAAAGGGATCAAAGATCGTTTGCATCAGTTGCTAAAGACAGCCTTGAGATGGCTATCATTAATAAAGGATCATTGGACGGTATGGTTCCAAAGCAAAAATGGGTGGAAATTGAGAATGCTCTGTCTGTCGTCTACTCACAGGTGCTGGAAAAGTTTCCCGGCCCAGATCCTCGACACCAAGAGGCTGGTTGGTATCAAGGACGATTTAAGCTAGTCGCATTTGAGGACCAGAGGTATAGAAGGTATAGAATGTTTTAAAGCTGCTCTGATACTAATTGGTGAAGTTTGGGAAGGAGCTGCTCTAGAGTTAGTCGAGAAGAAAGACATACCGGCTAGACCTAGAGCACATGCGTGGATACCTGCAAACCCTTCTGACCCTGAATCTATTTTAAATAGGCTGAAACGATGCAATCCAGATCTTCCAACAGCTGATTGGAAGGTTGGCCGTCTGGATGAAGTGGATGGACCAAGACGGCATGTAGTGTTTATATTGAACACTCAGTCTTTGCCACGTCTAGCAAAGTCTCAGGGCCGTGCATGTTATGGCTTTCATTATATCCAAATGAAGGTATATAAAAACGATCAGCTAAAGGATTCAGAATTGGACAAGCCTCTGTCTGAATCAGAAGTAAGCGGATCCTCTTGCGAAGTCGAGGGAGATACCAAAGTTGAAGACATGGATATATAACGTATGCGAGAGGAGGTTTCTACTGCCTCAGAACTCACCAAAGTTGAACCTATGGTTATTGCGAGAGTCACCGAGATCTCTGAAGAGGACATTCTTGATGACTCGATTGAAGCGGCTGATGTGACGGTTGTTGAAAATCTCGATGGTCCTACGGATCCTCCAGATAAATCTTCATCATTGCAAGGCTGCATGTGCTGCCTTAAAAGTTTTCCTGATGAAAGGGGACATAGACATAGTTCTTATTCAAGAACCATATGTTTATAGAAACAACATATGTGAATTAAGTACTCCGGGGTTCAAACTATTGCAGTATACTGGTAATAATGTAAATCGAGCCTGTATAATTGCTAAAAACGAGTTTAGCTGTTTTCTGCTTCCTTCAATGTGCAATGCAGACACTGTCGTTACCAGTTTAGAAATAGCCAAATGCAAATATTGGATATCTTCGGTCTATATGGGACATGACAGGGAGATGCCTCCATGTGCCGTTAAGACCTTAGTTGAGGAGACACTGAAAACAAAGACGAAACGCATTATGGGATGCGATGCGAATGCGCATCATAATATATGGGGAAGTAGTGACACTAATGCAAGGGGAGAGTCGCTAATAGAGTTAATTTTGCGTACTAATCTGGTAGTTTGCAACAAGGGAGATGCCCCAACATTTATCACTAAAAACAGGCAAGAGGTTTTGGACATCACCTTGGCCTCGCAAGAACTGAATGAAATGATATCTGAGTGGCAGGTTTTAAGTGAACACAGCTTCTCAGATCATCACTACATCAGTTTCAAATCTGATGTTCATATCACCAAGACCATATTTCCGCCAAATGTTAGGAAAACTGACTGGAATAGGTATAGGGAATCGTTCAATATGATGATACCGGCAATAGCAGAGACAAATATGAGAAATGTGCAAGATATCGAACACGCAGTGGAGCGGATTACTAAGGCCTTCAACATCTCACTGAAAGCTGCATGCCCTAGAGGGTAGCCAAGGGGGGAAAATCGACCACCATGGTGGTCTACGGAATTGAGTAATATGAGGAAATCCTGCAGGAAGCACTTTAACAAGGCAAAGTCCACCAGAGCCCCTGAGGATTGGGACGCTTACAAGAAGAATCTGAGAGGATACAAACGAGAACTGAGAAAGGCTCAGCATAACTCTTGGAATTACTGCAGCAGTATTGAGAATACGTCCGAGGCTTCCAGACTACGGAAGGTTCTAGCATCCACCAACTCCGCTCCAAGTTTCATTAAAACATCGGAGGGCAATTGGACAACATCCAGTGAGAAGACGCTGGTGGTTCTATTGGACACACATTTTCCTGGAAATCAGACGGTTGAACCAGGTTCTGGCGGTGCCACAGTGGCTCAGCGCTCGTTTCCTATCGAGGAAATTGTAATGGAATCTAGAATAAGATGGGCGTTAAATAGCTTTGGACCATTCAAATCCCCCGGAACTGATGGAATTACTCCGAAGGAGTTACAAGCAGTGACTGACAAAATTATCCCCTGGTTGTCGGCGATATATAAAGGATGTATCAACTTATCATATATCCCAAAAAAGTGAGGGAAACAAAAGTCGTTTTCATACCTAAAGCGGGAAAAACCTCTCACTCGAGGATTTTCGACCAATCAGCTTATCCTCATTCCTACTTAAGACTCTGGAGAGGATGTTAGATATTTATCTTAGAACTAGCATCGATTCAAGTTTGTTCTCGAAACGACAGCATGCATACTCGAAGGGCAGGTCTACTGAACTAGTCAGCTTTATTGAAAGCTCACTATCTGTCAAAGAATACACAATCGTGGCGTTTCTAGACATCGAAGGGGAGTTCAATAATGTCCATCTGAGCTCGATATTAAATGGACTGACAACTATGAATGTTGATCCATGTATACTTAGGATGTTAGACGAACTTCTAATGAAGAGACGTATTTCAGCCACACTAGGACAAGCAAACATACAAAGGTATGTGAACAGAGGCACTCCCCAAGGTGGAGTTCTATCACCTCTTCTTTGGAATATTGCTAGAAATAACCTCCTGGTTACCCTAGAAAAAGAAAGGATAAAGTGGTGGCATACGCAGATGATGTGGCTCTAGCATTCAGGGGAAAATTCCCATCCACAATCAGAGATATTATTCAGAGGGCCCTCCGGATGACTGAGAAATGGGCGAAAGACAATGGTCTTGGGGTAAATCCTGCAAAGACAGAATTAGATCGCAAAACTCCCACGGTTAGGCCTATTTCCTTAGGGGGTATTGAAATTCCCTTTGGTGAGTGTGCAAAGTTCAGCTTCCTTGGACAGGAAGCTGAACTTTAAGCTTAATATTGAAGAAAGGGCGAGAAAAGCAACGGTAGCTTTGTACTCGTGCAAAAAGGCAATAGGAAAAAAGTGGGGACTAAAACCAAAAATTGTGCATTGGCTATACATGGCAGTGGTTAGACCTATAATGCTATACGGTGTTGTAGTCTGGTGGCCGGCACTTCAGAAACCGACTTGTTTAGATAAAGTTCAGCGTATGGCGTGTTTGTGTATTTCAGGCGCATTCAGCAAGACAGGAACAAATTCCCTTAATGTCATGCTGCATCTATTGCCTTTAGACATTTTGGCCAAACAGTCAGCTGCAACAACGGCTGTGCGGTTGCGCGAACTATCGCTGTGGTCAGAAAAAACTTACGGTAACAGTTCGGTCCTCAAAATAATGCCAGATGTGCCTAACGTAGTGGATTACACTTTGGCGAGTCCACTTTTCGACAAAAAGTTTGAGACTCTAATCCCCAACAGAGAGGCGTGGTGCACACAGACCCCGGGGAATAAAGAATATATAGATTTCTACACTGATGGCTCCAAATTGGATGGGCAAGTGGGTTTCGGAGTATATTCTAATGATCTGGAACTTCGAATAGCGAGTAGATTACCTAATCACTGTAGTGTTTTTCAGGCTGAAATATTAGCGAATTGGCTAAAAAGTAATGTTCCAAAAAATGTGGGCATTAATATATACTCAGACAGTAAACCTGCAATAAAATCCTTGGACTCTGTGTTCCACAACTCGAAAACGGCCATCGACTGCCGCAAATCTTTCAATAAGATGGCTGAGCAGTACCATATTCACATAATATGGGTGCCTGGCCATAGGAACATACCGGGGAACTGCGAAGTGGATGAGTTGGCAAGGCAAGGGACTACCTTACACATTCCAGGGGAAATAGAATCTGTTGGTATACCCCTGGCTACCTGCAAGCTCATGCTGCGTGAGAAGGCTGTTATGATGGCAAATGTTCGATGGGAGAATTTCAAGGGTTGTCACCAAGCAAATATGGCCCCATTTAAACTTAAACCGCACACTAGATATTCTAGTGTTCTCCAGACGTCAGATATCACTCCTAATATCTGCTATAACGGGTCGCTGCCTGATAGGCGATTTTGCAAAAACTATTGGCGCGAAGTATAATGACTATTGTATGAGCTATCATGATGCGGAGGAAAAGGAATCAATTAAACACCTCTTGTGTGAATGTCCTGCATTTTGTGTAAAGCGCAAGCAACTTCTAGAAGCATATAGCTTCAGATTACTGGCGGATGTGGAAAACGTTAACTTAAGCAGTCTGCTAATGTTTTTGGAACAATCTGGTTGGTTCAACAAAGGAAAATAATCGAGAAGGTTCAGCGGTTAAAACTAGAAGTGCCCATATGTAATAAAGGGTGACACGGTCAACATTTGGTCAATATAAACTTGACGTATTTCTTTCAATTTTGCATTTAAAAAAACTGAACACCCCTCATTTTGAAGGTGTGTGTGTGTAGAATGTTGCTCCTATTTTGATTTTGGAATTCACTTTTCAGTTGTCAAAATGCCGTCCAAGCAAGAAGAGCAGCGTATCCAAATTTTGCTCGCGCATCGCGAAAATCCGAGCTACTTGCACGCAAAGCTGGCAAAATCGCTAAAAGTTGCCAAATCAACCGTTACAAATGTATTTGAAGTGTTTGGGGAACGTTTGTCGACAGCCAGGAAGTTTGGATCGGGGGGAAATCGAAAACCGGAAGCCGCAGAGAAAACAAAGAGAGTTGCCGGTAGTTTCAAGCGAAACCCTAACCTCTCTCTCCGAGATGCCGCAAATAAGCTGGGTGTATCGTCTACAAACGAGCCGGACTATCGACTTACAAGAAGGTAGTGACTCCAAATCGCGATGATAAACAAAATACGACAGCCAAAGCGCGATCCCGGAGGCTGTACACGACGATGCTGACGAAGTTTGACTGCGTGGTAATGGACGACGAAACCTACGTCAAAGCCGACTACAAGCAGATTCCGGGACAAGAGTTTTATACGGCAAAAGGAAGGGGAAAGGTAGCAGATATTTTCAAGCACATAAAACTGTCAAAGTTCGCAAAGAAGTATCTGGTTTGGCAAGCCATCTCTACCTGTGGCTTGAAAAGCAGCATTTTCATAGCTTCCGGGACTGTCAACCAAGAAATTTACGTGAAAGAGTGCTTGAATAAACGTCTGATGCCTTTCCTGAAGAAACACGGTTGTTCCGTACTGTTTTGGCCGGATTTGGCATTTGCCATTACGGTAAAAAGGCCATGGAGTGGTACGCCGCCAACAACGTGCAGGTGGTTCCCAAGGAAAGAACCCTCCCAACACGCCAGAGCTCCGCCCAATTGAGAAATACTGGGCTATTGTCAAGCGGAACCTAAAGAAGACCAAAAAAACTGCTAAGGACGAGCAGCAGTTCAAGGCAAACTGGCTTTCTGCGGCGAAGAAGGTGGACAAGGTGGCTGTACAAAATCTGATGGCAGGTGTCAAGCGTGAGGCCCGGCAATTCGGATTTGGAAAAGCGAAAGCCTAACTGAATATTTTTCCTGAATTTTATACTAATTGAACTTGAAAAAGAAATTTAATTTGATTTTTTAAATAAACGATTTCACCGATTTACACGCGTTTTCCCTTGACCAAATTTTGACCGTATTACCCTTTAGGTATTTTTAGTTAATGTGGTATCACATTAATCGGGCTGCCACTTTAACTTAACCTAGCCTAACCTTCGTTATATCAATGAAAATTTTTCGTTGACTGACTTTTAATGAAATTTTCGTTGTGTGTGAAGCAGATTACTTTGTTTTGCTTACATTATGGGATCTTAGATCAACATTTCGATGTATTACAAACGGAATGAAGCAGTTAGAGTACCCCGAATGCTATGGTGGAGGGTTTAACAATTTATTCACACACAATACCTGCAGGCTATAATGATCTCTGTGTATTTCCTCTAATCTCTGGTGGATCAAAAGTATGCAACTCCCAAATACCCACAACTATGATGGAAACATAGCTTACCGCAAAATATTACCTTTTAACATTGTGGGGTAAACTTGGTTAGTTGCCACAAAATACTTTCACAATAAAATATTAAACGTGGAGGTATTTTTCATAGTGCAATCGAAAAACTTTTGCCAAAAAAGTTATCCCTCTGGTGAGGGGAAATATGTCCAAACTGTCACAATTTTTGTTGAAACTCGACAGTAATAACAAAGGAGTGGATAGCCACCAAGCAAAACAAAAAATGAAGGTGAACAGAAAGTTCATATGTTTATGCCAAATTTCTGGTGATAATGTGTGGTTCTTTTGGACACTTCAATAATTTACCCTCTAGTAAAGGAGACGAGAACATCGAAATGTTTTTATTGAATGTTTTTTTTTTGTTTTGTTTTACGAAATTTTCAACAAATGTCTTTGAGGAAAACTCAGTGAAGGCAGTCATTGCTTTCCTTTATAGACAAATTGGAGCTCATTTGTCCACAATGAAATTGCCTGATAATAAAAGGGAAAATGATTTGTCAAAGACATAGAGAAGTGTCATGTTTGTCATCAAAACTGATATGATCTCGAAGAAAAAAATCCATTTACGGTTTTAATTTCAGCGTATGTTAGCTAAAACTACAAAAGAAGCTTAACTAAAAAAGGAAAAATATGTTTGCCAAATTGATTGGGGTAAAAATTTAGATGGACAATCGTTTTGGAATTTCCAATGGAATGTTTGTAAACATATGAAGGCAATTATCACTGGAAACGAACTGGTGGTACTTGCCTTCAATTAATGCATCGGATGCTAAAAACGATGAATTCCGCCCTATGCTAAGTCCATATAAAATTCATTACTTGTGAGCCAATTTTGTACTACCTCCGGATCCAAAAGGAACATTTCCATTGCTGGATACTTTTATACGGGTATATGAGGTTTGCGACTTTTTGATTGTAAAAAACCAAAAAATATAGTCCGTTGGACTATCTCTGAGTACCACTATCACCAAAAAGAAGGTGCGAGTTCACCAAATTTATGCTGATGAGTAATGTGGGAATTCCGAAAAGATCACCCATCTAAACGTTTTATAGTCCAAAGAGCGCTCATATATGTTTAGGACCACCTAGGGTTTTCAAAGCCGATACCGATTAATCGGATTTATTTACACGAATTGAACGCGGATAGCGAAAAAATTGGCATTTTCGATTGGCCGTTCATTTGTATAAAACTTTTGTTCCTTATTTTCATTTCATTTCATATCATAAAATTAACCTTAACATAATTTTCATGAATTTTCCGTTGACTTTTTTCTAGGAATAACAAGTAAATAGGGCCGTAAGTTCGGCCAGGCCGAATCTTATGTACCCTCCACCATGGATTGCGTAGAAACTTCTACGACAGACTGTCATCCACAATCGAATTACTTGGGTTGTGGTATCTTAAAACTTCTTAACATCGTTTTCTAAATTGGGGGTTAGTCCATAAGTGGTATATATTAGACAGAAAAGGTATGTATAGGTTAAGTCTACAAATAATTACGAATCGATATGGACTTTTGCAGGGTACGTAGAGAGCCAGAATTGAAATATGGGGGTCGCTTATATGGCGGCCATATACAATTATTTGTGAACTTGATATGGACCCATATTTTGTGATCGGGGATCGATTTATCTGAGGGATATATATAACTATAGACCGATATGGGCATAGCTAGGCATGGTTGTTAACGGCCATATACTAGCACAATGTAGCAAATTTCAACTGACTAGGATGAAATTTGCTCCTCCAAGTGGCTCCAAAACGAAATATCGGGATCAGTTTATATGGGGCCTATATATGATTATGCACTGACCACTTTTGGCATGGTTGTTAAATATCATATACTACCACCACGTACCAAATTTCAACCAGATCGGATGCATTTTGCTTCTCCAAAAGGCACCGGAGGTCAAATCTGGGGATCGGTTTATATGGGAGCTATATATAATTATGGACCGATTTCGACCAATTTGTTCACGGGTGTTTGAGGCCATATATTAACAAAACGTACCAAATTTCAACTGAATCAGATGCATTTTGGTCTTCCAAGAGGCTCCGGAGGTCAAATTTGGTGATCGGTTTGTATGGGGGCTATATATAATTATGCACCGATGTGGACCAATTTTTGCACGGTCATTAGAGACCATATACTAACACCATGTACCAAATTTCAGCCGGATTGGATGAAATTTGGTTTTCTTAGAGGCTCCGCAAGCCAAATCGGGGGATCGGTTTATATGGGGGCTATATATAATTTTGGACCGATGTGGACCAATTTTTGCATCATTGTTAGAGACTATATACTAACACCATGCACAAAATTTTAGCCGGATCGGATTAAATTTGCTTCTCTTAGAGGCTCTGCAAGCCAAATCGGGGGATCGGTTTATATGGGGGCTATATATAATTATGGACCGATGTGGACCAATTTTTGCACGGTTGTTAGAGACCATATACTAACACCATGTACAAAATTCATCCGATTCGGTCGAAATTTGGTACGTGGTGTTAGTATACGATATTTAACAACCATGCCAAAAGTGGTCCATATCAGTCCATAATCATATATAGCCCCCATATAAACCGATCCCGAGATTTGGTTTTGGAGCCACTTGGAGGAGCAAATTTCATCCGAGTCCGTTGAAATTTGGTACATTGTGCTAGTATATGGCCGTTAACAACCATGTCTAACTAGGTCCAATCGGTCTATAGTTATATATAGCCCTCAGATAAATAGATCCGCAATCACACAAAAATTGGTCCATATCAAGTTCATAATTGTATATAGCCCACACATAAGCGACCCCCATATTTCAATTCTGGCTATCTAAAGTGCAAAAGTCCATATCGATTCGTAATTATTTGTAGACTTACCTATACATACCTTTTTTGTCTAATATATACCATGTATGGACTAACTCACAATTTAGAAAACGATGTTAAGAAGTTTTAAAATACCAAAATCCAATTAATTCGATTGTGGATGACAGTCTTTCGTAGAAGTTTCTACGCACTCCATGGTGGAGGGTACATAAGATTCGGTCTGGCCGTACTTACGGCCGTATATACTTGTTTTATTATTATTATTTATTGAGTTTGGTTCCAGCACAAAACGACTCAAGGTCCTATAATTTACAGTACGGGCATTTGATTATATGCAAACAGATTTATATCAAAACAATATTTAATAACGTTAATTAAACTAGAACGGAATGTACAAATTATGGTTTAAATGAGATTAATAAATGACACATGAGGTAAACAGAAATGTTTTTTGCTACGAATTACGAAATAAAAAGATTAATTAAAAGAGCAGAATTTAATGTTAACTTAAACAGGGTTAATTTATAAACGTTTCAAGAGATTATATGAATCTTATTGCCAATTAAAATACAATATAATTATGATAAGTACAAAAAAAAGAAGTGTAGTTTATTTATTATTATTGAAGATGTCAGTATTAAAGAAAATAGATAAAAAGTTGATTTGAATTGTGCTCTGCTTGTAATTGTTTTTTATATTTAGAGGTAACATGTTCCAGAGACGAATCACATGGATGAAGAATTGTCACTAAAGCGTAATCTATTAAATATATGATCAGGTTCCCTGTCCGTAATAATCCTATATAGAAATAATACGACACGAATTTTCAGGTAATTCTCAAAATTGACTCCCAATATCTTGGTTGAGAACGCAGTCAGATGGGCATACCTGTTGAGACCAAAAAGTAGGTCTTCGTCAAGAGTAGTTTGATTCTCAGTGGTAGATATCTCTGTGTCTTCCAAAGAGATCTGAGAGTGACAAATACCCTACCAGAGATCATGGTTATATGGTCTGACCACGTTAAAGATTCATTAAACATAACACCAAGATTCCTATACCTTCGACAATCTCAATAGGTTCGTCATTTATATGAATGTAGGGAGTTTGTGACAGTCGATTGGCACGCTTTGGATTACCAGACTTGGACATCGTCGCATTGCGGCAGAAGCCATTCCTCTGCCCCCATAGGTTTACTCTTCGCAAATCCTCATTTAATCTTTCTACACATCTATCAAACTCTTCTGGGCTACTCTAAGGTAGATTTGAGGATCATCCGCATACATCCGAGATTTGTAATGAATCAAGACACCCGGCAAGTCATTCGCATACATAGAAAATAGTAAAGGTCCTAAGATAGAACTTCGATCTGTCACTGAGATAGGGTGATATTAGGCGTAAAGAGAACACCGAGGAATTCATAAATCCTGACAGTTTCTGTCGCAGGACGTGATGATTAACCGAGTCGAAAGCTTTCGAATGATCAATCAGGGCAAGTAGTGCGATATTACCATTGTCTATACACTCTCTGCCACATCCGTTACTGCCGAAGTACAGCTATGATGAGCCTGTAATGTGTGAGTTAACTCATTTTGGTTATTAATGGTAAATACCATGCGAAATGTTTGGTGGGATGATCAGCTCATCGATGTTCGCTTCAATTTATACTCATTTCTTTCCATACATGTCGGACCATCAGAAAGGGAATAGTAAAAATAGAAATAGTGAGAACATAAACATGTATGGAGTCAGCATCACTTAAGCTGTAGTTCACGCAGCAGCCCAGCTTGGCGTAGCACAGAGCTAGTGTCGTCGACTTAGAATACAGGTAACGGCGGTTCGAACCCCAGTATGGAAAAATTTAATTAATTTGTTTTTTTTTTTTGTACTTATTATTAATTTTAATATCTCCACATGCGAATATTTTTTTTTACATGGCAGGCAACGGTTTATGCTGGAAGATACAGAGTTATTTTTAGGCAAATGTATTTAATGACCGGTGGTGAGTTTTTGGCAGTGGAAGTTTAAGTTATTCCAATATAGGTAGACAGATAATTGCGATTACCAATGGTAATTCATTCCGTGTCTCCTGTTATTAAGAACAAACCGAGAATTAGTCCCTGCTCCGTTCAATAATTGTTAAGAAAGATTTTACGGTGATTAAACTAGATGATAGAATTCTCTGTTAAAGAGATCCACCAATATTTAAATCATCTATAAAATTTTGTGGAAAGGACAAAGAGACTTTTTTCAAATTCTTAAATACAGTTTGTGTTAAACAAGGTATTTGTTGTCTTGAACATCGGGAGCCTTGGAAGATTAGAAATTAATAGACCGTCATTCATAGGAATTGCGCGTGCACCTCAATACTGGCCTCCATTCTTGCCGGAGGAGAAAAATTTCAGAGCACAACATCTGTTTAGAGAAGAAGTGACAGAAGACACGGAAAAGGCTGCAAATAGCGACTGAATTGAAAAATATCGGCCCAAAAGTTAACGAATTGGGGATTGTATTTATTGGAGCTTAGAATCTTTTCTGATTGCGTAAAGCTTAAAAGCAGCAGCCAGGTGAACTTTACCGAAGAAAATGAATTCTCTGATGGAGGTTGTAGAAAATTGTTCGTCAAATTTAATGAAAATTAAGATTTTAGACCTGGCGAATTTGTAAAAATTCCGGAAAATTTCTATACCCTCAATAAATTCGTCATCACAAATTGAAATCCATTCAGACGTGTCCATAATATTTGAATCATCGTTTCATCCTGATTTATCCATCGTAATTAAAGTTATGTATATATATTAGAAAACAGAAAATATGTTCATATATATAAAGGGTGATTCTTTTGAGGTTAGGATTTTCATGCATTAGTATTTGACAGATCACGTGGGATTTCAGACATGGTGTCAAAGAGAAAGATGCTCAGTATGCTTTGACATTTCATCATGAATAGACTTACTAACGAGCCACAACGTCGAATTTTCAGTGAATGGGCCCTAGAAAAGTTGGCAGAAAATCCGCTTTTTTATCGACAAATTTTGTTCAGCGATGAGGCTCATTTCTGGTTGAATGGCTACGTAAATAAGCAAAATTGCCGCATTTGGAGTGAAGAGCAACCAGAAGCCGTTCAAGAACTGCCCATGCATCCCGAAAAATGCACTGTTTGGTGTGGTTTGTACGCTGGTGGAATCATTGGACCGTATTTTTTCAAAGATGCTGTTGGACGCAACGTTACGGTGAATGGCGATCGCTATCGTTCGATGCTAACAAACTTTTTGTTGCCAAAAATGGAAGAACTGAACTTGGTTGACATGTGGTTTCAACAAGATGGCGCTACATGCCACACAGCTCGCGATTCTATGGCCATTTTGAGGGAAAACTTCGGAGAACAATTCATCTCAAGAAATGGACCGGTAAGTTGGCCACCAAGATCATGCGATTTGACGCCTTTAGACTATTTTTTGTGGGGCTACGTCAAGTCTAAAGTCTACAGAAATAAGCCAGCAACTATTCCAGCTTTGGAAGACAACATTTCCGAAGAAATTCGGGCTATTCCGGCCGAAATGCTCGAAAAAGTTGCCCAAAATTGGACTTTCCGAATGGACCACCTAAGACGCAGCCGCGGTCAACATTTAAATGAAATTATCTTCAAAAAGTAAATGTCATGGACCAATCTAACGTTTCAAATAAAGAACCGATGAGATTTTGCAAATTTTATGCGTTTTTTTTAAGTTTTTTTAAAGTTATCAAGCTCTTAACAAATCACCCTTTAGTTATATTAATTTTAGTTTGTTTTTAGAAAGAATCTAAATCGTTTTTTCGCAATCTAAATCCTTTTTTCGCAACGAAATTTCAATTTGTATCCCTTGAAGAAAACTACGTTGAATAAACGACTTCACAACCAGAACATATTTATTCCAAGTCATCAAACTCATCGAGGCCTCGACAATTTGCGCTAACACCTTGGAGTTCGGTAAGTGACGTAAATAAAATAAGTTTTTTTCACCTCTTTTTATACCCTTCACCACTAGTGTGGTACAGGGTATAATAAGTTTGTGCATTTGTATGTAACGCCAAGAAGGAAAAGTCTGAGACCCATCGTTTAGTATACCGATCGTCCTAGAATTAAATTCTGAGTCGATTTAGCGATGTCCGTCTGTCTGTCCGTCCGTCTGTCTGTCTGTTCATGTATTTGTGTGCGCAAAGTACAGGTCGCAGTTTAAGTCCGATCGTCCTCAAATTTGGCATAAGGTCGTTTTTTGGAACAAAGACAATCGCTATTGATTTTGGAAAAAATCGGTTCAGATTTAGATATAGCTGCTATATATATTTATCCACGATCTGGTCATAATTGGCGTGTTTATCAACCGATGTTCTTCAAAATCAGTACATCGGAATATTTTATGAGTGTATTAGCCGACTTAAATTTTGAGTCGATAGATTTTGTAAAAGTCTATCAAATTCTGTCCAAATCGAGTGATATTTAAATGTATGTATTTGGGACAAACCTTTATATATAGCACCCAACACATTTGACGGATGTGATATGGTATCGAAAATTTAGATCTACAAAGTGGTGCAGGGTATAATATAGTCGGCCCCGCCCGACTTTAGACTTTCCTTACTTGTTTTTTTTTGCGAAAAACTAATTTAACTCAGGGTCTACCTGTAAAACATAATATATATTTTTATAACCTCCATCATAGGATGGGGGTATATTAACTTTGTCATTCCGTTTGTAACACATCGAAATATTGCTCTAAGACCCCATAAAGTATATATATTGTGGGTCGTGGTGAAATTCTGAGTCGATCTAAGCATGTCCGTCCGTCCGTCCGTCCGTCTGTTGAAATCACGCTAACTTCCGAACGAAACAAGCTATCGACTTGAAACTTGGCACAAGTAGTTGTTATCGATGTAGGTCGGATGGTATTGCAACTGGGCCATATCGGTCCACTTTTACGTATAGCCCCCATATAAAGGGACCCTCAGATTTGGCTTGTGGAGCCTCTAGCAGAAGCATATTTCATCCGATCCGGCTGAAATTTGGTATATGGTCTCTAACAACCATGCAAAAATTGGTCCACATCGGTCCATAATTATATATAGCCCCCATATAAACCGATCCCCAGATTTGATTTGCGGAGCCTAAAAGAGAAGCAAATTTCATCCGATCCGGCTGAAATTCGGTACATGGTGTTGGTATATGGTCTCTAACAACCATGCAAAAATTGGTTCACATCGGTCCATAATTATATATAGCCCCCATATAAACCGATCCCCAGATTTGGCTTGCGGAGCCTCAAAGAGAACAAAATTTCATCCGATCCGGCTGAAATTCGGTACATGATGTTGGTATATGGTCTCTAACAACCATGCAAAAATTGGTCCATATCGGTCCATAATTATAATATAGCCCCCATATAAACCGATCCCCAGATTTGGCTTGTGGAGCCTCTAAGAGAAGCATATTTCATCCGATCTGGCTGAAATTTGGTACATGGTGTTGATATATGGTCTCTAATAATCATGCAAAAATTGGTCCACATCGGTCCTTAATTATATATAGACCCCATATAAACCGATCCCTAGATTTGGCTTGCGGAGCCTCAAAGAGGAGCAAATTGCATCCGATCCGGCTGAAATTTGGTACATGGTATTGGTATATGGTCTCTAACAACCGTGCAAAAATTGGTCCACATAGGTCCATAATTATATATGGCGCCCATATAAACCGATCCCCAGATTTGAGTTGCGGAGCCTCAAAGAGAAGTAAATTTCATCCGATCCGCCTGAAATTTGGTACATGATATTGGTATATGGTCTCTAACAACCATGCAAAAATTGGTCCACATCGGTTCATAATTATATATGGCGCCCATATAAACCGATCCCCAGATTTGAGTTGCGGAGCCTCAAAGAGAAGTAAATTTCATCCGATCCGCCTGAAATTTGGTACATGATATTGGTATATGGTCTCTAACAACCATGCAAAAATTGGTCCACATCGGTTCATAATTATATATAGCCCCCATATAAACCGATCCCCAGATTTGGCTTGCGAAGTCTCCAAGAGAAGCAAATTTCACCCAATCCGGTTGTAATTTGGAACATGGTGTTAGTATATGATCTTTAACAACCGTGCCAGAATTGGTCCATATCGGTCCATAATTATATATGGCCCCCATATAAAACATTCTCCAGATTTGACCTCCGGAGCCTCTTGGAGGAGCAAAATTCATCCGATCCGGTTCAAATTAGGCACGTGGTGTTAGTATATGGTCGCTAACAACCATACCAAAATTGGTCCAATCACACAAAAATTGGTCCATATAAAATTTTATTTCTAGAGAAAATTTTGTTAAAATTTTAGTCGGTTCATAATAAAATTTTCATCATTGTCAAAATTTTATTTCTATAGAAAATTTTGTTCAAATTTTATTCGGTTCGCAATCATGGTTGCCACTCGAGCCAAAAATAATCTACCAAGATTTTATTTCTATAGAAAATTTTGTCAAAAGTTTATTTCTATAGAAAATTTTGTTAAAATTTTATTTCTGTAGAAATTTTTGTCAAAATTTTCTTTCTATAGAAAATTTTGTCAATGTTTTTATTTCTATAGAAAATTTTGTGAAAATTTTATTTCTTAGAAAATTTTGTTAAAATTTTATTTCTGTAGAAAATTTTGTCAAAATTTTATCTCTACTTTGTCAAACTGAATTATATACGTATTGGATCGATCTTTTTTGATTTAATATATACCACGTATGGACTTACATACAATTTAGAAGATGGTGTTAGGAGGTTGTAAGATACCTTGCCATCGGCAAGCGTTACCGCAACTTAAGTAATTCGATTGTGGATGGCAGTGTTTAGAAGAAGTTTCTACGCAATCCATGATGGAGGGTACATAAGCTTCGGCCTGGCCGAACTTACGGCCGTATATACTTTTTATATCCTCCACCATAGGATGGGGGTATATTAACTTTGTCATTCCGTTTGTAACACATCGAAATATTGCTCTAAGACCCCATAAAGTATATATATTCTGGGTCGTGGTGAAATTCTGAGTCGATCTAAGCATGTCCGTCCGTCTGTCCGTCTGTCCGGCTGTCCGTCCGTCTGTGGAAATCACGCTAACTTCCGAACGAAACTAGCTATCGACTTGAAACTTGGCACAAGTAGTTGTTATTGATGTAGGTCGGATGGTATTGAAAATGGGCCATATCGGCCCACGTTTACGTATAGCCCCCATATAAACCGATCCCCAAATTTGGCTTGCGGAGCCTTCCGGAGCAGCAAAATTCATCCGATCCGTTTGAAATTTGGTACGTGGTCTAAGTATACGGTCTCTAACAACCATGCAAAAATTGGTCCATATCGGTCCATAATTATATATAGCCCCCATATAAACCGATCCCCAGATTTGACCTCCGGAGCCTCTTGGAGGGGCAAAATTCATCCGATCCGGTTGAAATTTGGTACCTGATTTTAGTATACGGTCTCTAACAACCATGCAAAAACTGGTCCATATCGGTCCATAAATATATATAGCTCCCATATAAACCGATCCCCAGATTTGACCTCCGGAGCCTCTTGGAGGAGCAAACTTCATCCTACCCGATTGAAATTTGGTACGTGGTGTTAGTATATGGTCTCTAACAACCATGCAAAAACTGGTCCATAATTATATATAGCTCCCATATAAACCGATCCCCAGATTTGACCTCCGGAGCCTCTTGGAGGGGCAAAATTCATCCGATCCGTTTGAAATTGGGTACCTGATGTTAGTATACGGTCTCTAACAAGCATGCAAAAATTGGTCCATATCGGTCCATAATTATATATAGCTCCCATATAAACCGATCCCCAGATTTGAACTCTGGAGCCTCTTGGATGAGCAAAATTCATTCGATCCAATTGAAATTTAGTACGTGGTGTTAGTATATGGTCTCTAACAACCATGCAAAAATTGGTCCATATCGGTCCATAATTATATATAGCTCCCATATAAACCGATCCCCAGATTTGACCTCCGGAGCCTCTTGGAGGAGCAAAAGTCATCCGATGCGGTTGAAATTTGGTACATTTCGTTAGTATATGGCCTCTAACAGCCATGTAAAAATTGTTAAATTTTATTACTATAGAAAGTTTTGTCAAAATTTCATTTCTATAGAAAGTTTTGTAAAAAGTTTATTTCTATAGCAATGTTTGTCAACATTTTATTTCCATAGAAAATTTTGTCAAAATTTTATTTCTATAGAAAATTTTGTAAAAAATTTATTTCTGTAGAACATTTTGTCAACATTTTATTTCTATAGACAATTTTGTCAACATTTTATTTCTATAGAACGTTTTGTCAACATTTTATTTCTATAGAAAATTTTGTCAACATTTTATTTCTATAGAAAATTTTGTCAAAATTTTATTGCTATAGAAAATTTTGTCAAAATTTTATTGCTATAGAAAATTTTGTCAACATTTTACTTCCATAGAAAATTTTGTCAACATTTTATTTCTATAGAAAATTTTGTCAAGTTTTTATTTCTATAGAAAATTTTGTCAAAATTTTATTTCTATAGAAAATTTTGTCAAACTGAATTATATACGTATTTAATCGGCCTTTTTTTTTTGTTTAATATATACCCCTTATGGACTAACTTACAATTTAGCAGACAGTGTTAAAAAGTTTTACGATACCTTGCCATCGGCAAGTGTTATCGCAACCCAAGTAATTCGTTTGTGGATGACAGCCTTTAGTAGAAGTTCCTACGCAATCCATGGTGGAGGGTACATAAGATTCGGCCTGGCCGAACTTACGGCCGTATATACTTGTTTTTTTTGATCTTTTTACACTCTCTATAACAACTATTTGCCTACACAGAAAAAAAGTGTCTCGTAAATTTAAGAAGATTTTTACAATAATTTATTACAAGAATTTTCCAGAATTTTAGTTCATTTTTCGTATCTTCAACGAAAATTAACTACTCGAAAGGAAATTTTACAAATTCTAAGTAGCAATCGTTTAGTTCATGGCCTACAAAATACGATGGAAATTTCCTTAAAAAATTTCTTAACTGGTAGTTAAAAATTCGTTTGTCATGCTATAAAACTACTTGTGAAATGTAAAGTATTTTCTAAATAATAAGTGCAATTTACCATAAGATTTTTTTGTATGAGAAAATATTTTTTTACGAAAAATGAACTTGAAAGTGGATAGCAAATTCTTACTGACAATTCCTATGGTTTCTAATTGTTGGTAAAAAATTCCCCAATGAAATATTTTTAGTTCACATGTAATTAAATTTATAGACATTTTCGTCAAAAATGGGTAGATATCATTTCATGAAGTTTTTGCTAATTTTAAGTTAAACGTTTCATCGTTCTTATACTGATATGCATTTAAGAGTATTGTTTTTAGAGTAAATTGTGGACAGATGCGATTAACTAATGCATAGTACAGAGATCTTTCTCGTCAAAGTGGAATATGTTTAATGTAAAGATGATGTTACTTGAATTGTTTTTTGAGAGTGAGAGCATGCAATGTAATAATGAGAAATGGTAGCGAGTGATGGGGATGTTGTGTATATCTGAGCGTGGGGTTGTTTTTGTTCTTTCAGTGGTTTGTGTGTGTGTTTATTATTGGTGAATGGTTTATTTGTCTGGATGAGGTGTTGTTTTCAATGAAGGCACATGTGTTTTTGTTGTTGTAGGAATGTTTTGGTTTTGCTTGGTTTTGTTTGGCATGCTTCAGTTATATAGTTGGCGTTGGCGTGGGCTGTTGCATCTTTTTAGCAAGTATGTAACAAGGGAATATAAAGGTATGGAATATTTTTTTTTTTTTTTTTTTGACATATATTGGTGTTTGTTTATTAAATGAATGAAATGAAAGTTATTAATATTTTAGCGATGAGATGTACGATGGCGAAGTGATGATCGGTAGCTTAGAAAAAAGTTATTAAGAATGTTCAATATTTAGGAAAAAATGCTGAAATGGAAAGTATATTGAAATTGTTTTAACTAATTTAATTTTTATTATTCAATGTAAAAACTAAATATTCAATTTCAGAGTAACTCCAGATGAATTTGGAAAATTGTTTGTTACACCTCAGCGTATAGTTTAATCATAAATAGATAAATGTTCTTTTTTCAATGTGGTTTTCTTTTAAAAAATAATAGTCTTTATGTATATTATTAATTGCTAATTATTATTATTATTTTTTTAAGCCAGTTTCATGTTTTTCTTTGTTGTAAAAAAATATTTAATTTAAGAGCAACCCAAATGGATTCGGGCAAATTTTTATATTTCTCCTCAGCGTATAATTTAATAAAGAAGTGGTAAGTTTTCTTTTAAAAATTGGCTTTCTTTTCACTAGAATATTTACGTTTTTAATACCTTATTTTAATATTACTTTAATCAAATATTTTTGGAAACCAATTTAATATTTTTAATATAAAAAAAATTAATTTCAGAATAACAATTTGGAAACATTTTTATGAATTGGTAAGCTTTCTTTAACCATAATATTTAGTTTTTTTATGCATATTATTTCTTTAATTAGATTTTTTGGAAACCAATTTAATATTTTCTATTTAATGTAAAAAATAAATATTTAATTTCAGAGTATCCCAAATGAATTTCGATAACTTTTTAACCTCAGCGTACAATTTAATAGAGAATTGTTAAGTTTTATATTAAAACTTTGGCTTTCTTTTGAGAAGAATATTTATTGTATTATGTTCTTCACATCGATAACAACACAGTTTTATGAGTTAATATATTACTTAATTCATTATTTCTCTAATTGTTTCAGGTACAAACTTTATGAGGTACGTTTATCTAAGAAAAGTTGAATTCCTTACACCATTTAATATAATGCCCCCAAATATGGTAAGTTACAAGCTAATTTAAAGAGATTAAAAATTATATTTTATTACATGTTAATTTTTAACAATTTTCATTATTCCTTCCATTTTTTTCAGCAAGATATGTGAATATACTAACGATGAATAAAAAACTAATGAAAAGTCAAAATGTCCAAATAGCGAGTTAAAATAAACTACTTTCTTGTTCCACGTGGTCATAATTTTTATTCACAAAAACATTGTATTAAGAACTCTCATCATAAGTTTTTATAATAAAGTACTTTTGCTTAAAGAAAGTTGAATTTTAATGTATGAAAATTTTCATATTAGTAAAACGGGTTGTTGTTCCTTTAATTATTTAATTTCTCTGTACTGTGGAATGATTGATTTAAAAATAGTTTAGTCGTCGACATTTTAAGGAGACTGTTAACCACTTTTTATTATCGGGTTTCCCAAAAAATAAGCAGGTAAACCAAAATAATACTGACTTTTTAACTTGGTAGGGGTATATAAATCTTATGGTGTTGTAAAAATTAACTAAAATACAATGTTATAGATTAACTAAAATTTAAGAGAATTATAAACTAGACAAGTTGAAAAAAATCTTAAGGGCTAAATCATGGTCAATATTACTACAGTTTAGTTCATTTTGCAATGGAAAAGGGTTCACTGTTTTTTCAGTGTATTATAAGGTAGCTAGAAAAAAACAATAATATAAATCGTTTTGAAATAATACATAGGGTTAGTCAGAAACAACAGGCTATAATATTTAAGTGAGAATGTTCTAATTCTGTTTTCTTTCCTTTTACATACTGTCTTCGTGTGAAGCAGGCAGAACCAACTTTTAGAGAGTTGTTGTAATGTATCTTGTAATTTCAGATTTTTGAGTTTTCAAATTTCTTTGTTGAATAATTTTGTTTGATCTAACTTGTGTCATCAAACAGGTTTTAAGAATTTCCATTATGATTAGTCGATATGAAATGTCGCATTTATGTTGAATAGATTTACAATTAGCTATAATTACAAATGTGTGTATGTTGATTTCTGAAGTAAATATTGAATTCTAACGGATAGAAATCATGGAATAAAATTCTCTTACGTGGGTGATGTAGGAAATTTGGGATGTAAGGGTTGATGATGGGATCTTAAGAAATTTCATTACAATTTAAGATCACGGCAGGGAAGGTTTAGATGTTCGAAGCTCCAACAACACCTGGAGTTTTGTCGAGGATAAATCTGGTTGTTTGACTTGTTTGATTGTTAGATTTCATTGTCTAATCTTTAAGGGAAATTTGATTAAGGTTAGATTAAATCCATTTAATGTATTTTTTTAGTTATTGATCGGTGTACTCGGGAGTCTAAAATAAAAGTTTTAGTTATGTCCGGATTAGTATTCAATTGTGCTCAATGGGACTTGAACCCCCCCACCCGACTGTTAGCTGGAGTGCAATGGCTCCCCTCGTCTACATTGGGCAAATTATTTATCTTAATTTTAGTCCAACTTGAATACGATCCCAGTCCAGAAAGGGAACAAGGTTTGATCCTAATTTACGAAACTTTATCATCATAAAGCAAAAAATTACATAACAGAAAATTGGACATCACAAGCCCTAAACCCAGATTGTCGATCCAATAGAAGATTATTGCGGCTGACGTGTGATGTGATTTGTCCATGCAATATGTGTTCGAATACTTTCGATAAATATGGCAGAAATATGGATGCCGAGGACATCAAAACGATTTACACATTCAATGGTTATTCCATTGGAGCATTCGGTGTATCATAATATTATAGATCCGCACAAGAAATTGGGAAGGTTGAAAACGTTTCGTTAAGGGAATCAAGATCGATAGATGGATCAACCGTTCCACGACATTTGACATTACCAATATCTCTGTTTTAAATAAATGCCGTCTTTACTATAATGTGTTGAAAGACGTCTCCTATGGTTTTAAATGAAAGACATCTCCTCTGGTTTCAAATTATAAATAGTCATTGAAATTAAAGACGATTGCACTAATGCTTAATAATTGTTTCGGATATATTAAAACCAAGTTAACTTTAGTTTAAAAATTTTTTGTAGTTAAAAAGATAGTTAATATTATACCCTCCACCATAGGATGGGGATATATTAACTTTGTCATTCTGTTTGTAACACTTCGAAATATTGCACTAAGACCCCATAAAGTATATATATTCTGGGTCGTGGTGAAATTCTGAGTCGATCTGAGCATGTCCGTCCGTCCGTCCGTCTGTTGAAATCGCGCTAACTTCCGAACGAAACAAGCTATCGACTTGAAACTTGGCACAAGTAGTTGTTATTGATGTAGGTCGGATGATATTGCAAATGGGCCATATCGGTCCACTATTACGTATAGCCCCCATATAAACGGACCCCCAAATTTGGCTTGCCGATCCTTTAAGAGAAGCAAATTTCATCCGATCCGGCTGAAATTTAGTACATAGTGTTAGTATATGGTCTCTAACAACCATGCAAAAATTGGTCTACATCGGTCCATAATTACATATAGCCCCCATATAAACTGATCCCCCGATTTGGCTTGCGAAGCCTCTAATAGAAGCAAATTTCATCCGATTCAGCTGAAATTTGGTACATGCTGTTAGTATATGGTCTCTAATGACCATGCAAAAATTGGTTCACATCGGTCCATAATTATATATAGCCCCCATATAAACCGATTACCTATCCCCAGACTTGACCTCTGGTGCCTTTTGGAGAAGCAAAATTCATCCGATCTGGTTGATATTCGGTACGTGGTGGTAGTATATGATATTTAACAACCATGCCAAAAGTGGTCCATATCAGCCCATAATCATATATAGCCCCCATATAAACCGATCCGGAGATTTGGTTTTGGAGCCTCTTGGAGGAGCAAATTTCATCCGAGTCAGTTGAAATTTGCTACATTGTGCTAGTATATGGCTGTTAACAACCATGCCTAAGTAGGTCCATATCGGTCCATAGTTATATATAACCCTCAGATAAATCGATCCCCAATCACACAAAAATTGGTCCATATTAAGTTCTTAATTCTATATAGCCCCCATATAAGCGACCCCCATATTTCCATTCTATTTGGAAGAAAAGTATATACTTTTTGTGATAAACGTATATTTTTTTGCAGGATGTAAAAACAATTTCACAAAGACTAACTCAAAAAAATTTTTTTTTCTGGCTAATTCCATTTTCCCTCCCGTCTTTCTCACTTCCACGAAGTTTTTTTAGTCCTTAGCACCTTTTTCTGTAATACAAACAATCTAGAAGAAATTATACGATTTTATAAATTTAATTTTTTTTACCTTTCGCCTGGACGGAGAATCGAACCGCTGACCATGCAAGTTGTAGCCGACACATTATCCACTGAGCTATGTAGCCGTTATTGTCATCAATAGACAATTACCCATATAAGTTATATTTATATAGCATAGCTTGCGGAGCCCACGAGCCGATTAAACCAAGTTTATTTAACAGAAAAATACATTTAGTTGGGCACCGTGGAGCAGTGGTTGCTACGTCCGACTTACATGCCAAGGGTCGTGGGTTCGATCCCTGCTTCAACCAAAGTTTTTTTTTACATATATTCCAGATATGGTCGGAAGATTTCGAAAAAATGTTCAATATTACATTCTACTATATTAAATTTTTACTATGAACTTTAAAATGTGTCTTATTAAATTCCTAAAGTCAGAAAAGAACAGTGTTTGAGATAAACGAAATGGACTGTGTTTTTGGTTCAAAAATAACTTTTTTTATTGAAAAAATAAAAATTTTGAAACAAACGAATTTTTTGGTGATAAAAAACTCAAATTTAGAAAACGATGTTAAGAAGTTTTAAGATACCACAACCCAAGTAATTCGATTGTGGATGACAGTCTTTCGTAGAAGTTTCTACGCAATCCATGGTGGAGGGTACATAAGATTCCGCCTGGCCGAACTTACGGCCGTATATACTTGTTTATCTTAAATCTAAAGTTTCAATATTTCAGTTAATTTAAGGTAATTTCTTTAAATCAAAAATGTGCTTGTGTTACTTTAAGAAAAATTAGCTTTGTTCAAAGACATGCGACTTTAACGGAGGGACGCAAATTTACAAAATTTGTGTCCTAAATTTAATGCAAAAATTTGTGAAGCAAAGATTATAAACTTATTTTAATTAAAATTTCATTATTTTATAGAAATTTGTCCTTAATATTTTGTAAATTTAACATCCTTCAATTTAGGTTGCGTAATCCTTAATATCACGTATATATTTTTTTCAGTGTATGCTAGGGGAACATGTCATGGAAATCTTTGTGTTTAGAGCAATATTTTTTAGTGGGAGTATACCATATAAAGAGCCCTCTACGAGCTATTCCGCTGTGTGTAATCTTCAAGTAAATTAGCAACCTGATTTAATGACCTATTGGGTAACTTCACTTTTGTTCATGGAATAAACATTATGTGCTGGAAAGAAACTCTACACCCTAATCAGATACTTTGAGCTACAATAAACTTTCATTATTTATTTTGTTGTCACAATTTCCAATGGACTGCGAGAAAAGCCAGGACAGAGGCATCCATACAAAACTTTTAACTCTGTAGAAAGTTTTCAGCACAACCTGTAAACTTTTTGTAACTTCTCCAAAAAACAGTATGGACGTTGTGCATCATCAAGAAGATAAGAAATTGAAAACTACCCAGTGGACGGACGAAAGGATAGAGGATTTAAAACAAAAATCAGACAATAAACCAGCACAAGTTTGCTTCGATGAACAACAGAAATCGATTAAGACGGAAGGTATGTTTTTCCTGAATTTCCAAGAAGTCATCGTTGAGGAAGGATGTGTTCTTGCAACTTGGCATGGCATCCATGAAACCAAAAGGAAAAAAGGAAACAAATCAAACTTTTTGTGTTTCAGGAAATCTTTAATAGTAAATATTGATCATCAATAAAGTTAATTGCAAAGATGAGCTTTTGCTACGAATATGATTTGAGTATCGTGAATCATGCTGAAGGAGCATTGCAGTAACGTACGTTACGGTTGGGTAACGAGATACGTTTTGCGGTACTTCCACCACCCAATTTCGTACCTTTCTCAACTTTTGTTTATTTTAGTAAACTCAAACGACAGCCAAAATTTGTTTACGAGAAAATATTTGAAAAGAATTCCAATTCCAAAGTTTTTTTCCACCAAACATTTTGGTATTTATTCCGAGCCAAAGAAGTGGAGAATTGCACTGGCTTAGGTGAAAGTAGCAGCCAGATTTATTTTAAGCTCACTTAGACTATTCCGTCCATTGTGATGCCACATAAACCAAAAGTACCTATTACATATAGGCACTTCTAGTTTTCCCTGTTATTGATCTAAACATAGAATCGCACAGCACTCATTGGTAATGGAAAAGTTCGCACCTGTGGACGGATCAGTTTAAGTGACTCTGAAACAGGTATATACGAGTTTAAGCTCGGCCGGGCTAAAGGGTGATACGGTCAAAATTTGGTCAATATAAACTTGACGTATTTCTTTCAATTTTGCATTTTAAAGAACTGAACACCCCTCATTTTGAAGGTGTGTGTGTGTGTAGAATGTTGCTCCTATTTTGATTTTGGAATTCACTCTTCAGTTGTCAAAATGCCGTCCAAGCAAGAAGAGCAGCGTATCAAAATTTTGCTCGCGCATCGCGAAAATCCGAGCTACTCGCACGCAAAGCTGGCAAAATCGCTAAAAGTTGCCAAATCAACCGTTACAAATGTAATTAAAGTGTTTGGGGAACGTTTATCGACAGCCAGGAAGTCTGGATCGGGGGGAAATCGAAAACCGGAAGCCACTGAGACGACAAAGAGAGTTGCCGGTAGTTTCAAGCGAAACCCTAACCTCTCTCTCCAAGATGCCGCAAATAAGCTGGGTGTATCGTCTACAACCGTGCATCGAGCCAAAAAACGAGCCGGACTATCGACTTACAAGAAGGTAGTGACTCCAAATCGCGATGATAAACAAAATATGACGGCCAAAGCGCGATCCCGGAGGCTGTACACGACGATGCTGACGAAGTTTGACTGCGTGGTAATGGACGACGAAACCTACGTCAAAGCCGACTACAAGCAGCTTCCGGGACAGGAGTTTTATACGGCAAAAGGAAGGGGAAAGGTAGCAGATATTTTCAAGCACATAAAACTGTCAAAGTTCGCAAAGAAATATCTGGTTTGGCAAGCCATCTGTACCTGTGGCTTGAAAAGCAGCATTTTCATAGCTTCCGGGACTGTCAACCAAGAAATTTACGTGAAAGAGTGTTTGAATAAACGTCTGCTGCCTTTCCTGAAGAAACACGGTTGTTCCGTACTGTTTTGGCCGGATTTGGCATCTTGCCATTACGGTAAAAAGGCCAACAACGTGCAGGTGGTTCCCAAGGACAAGAACCCTCCCAACATGCCAGAGCTCCGCCCAATTGAGAAATACTGGGCTATTGTCAAGCGGAACCTAAAGAAGACCAAAAAAACTGCTAAGGACGAGCAGCAGTTCAAGGCAAACTGGCTTTCTGCGGCGAAGAAGGTGGACAACACCGAAAGAATTCTCTTCGTTAATTTTACGAAGAATTCTTCATTAACTATTCTTCCTGAATTCTTCATTAAAATAACGACATTTTCATTCATTTTCGTAAATTTTACGAAGAACATTTTACGAACATACGAAACTTCTACGAAACATTCTACATTAACTTTTCTTCGTAAAAAGTTCGTACTTTTAACGAAACTTTCTTCACATTTCATGAATTTTGTGAAGAAGTTTTTACGAATATTTTACGAAACATTCTGCGTTAAAATTTCTTCATAAAAAGTACGAAACATTTTCTTTGAAATAACGAAGAATTTTCATTGAAGTTGTAAAATTTCCGTTCGCGGCATTAAATTGTCTTTTATAGTGTGCTTGAGTGTATTCCTTTATTCTATTTTTTATGCAAGTCTATGCTACTTCTCATTTGGGTGATAGCGTGCTACGAATAAAAGCGAAGCAATAAAACTAAAAATTATTCAAAAATTTAAGATGTAAAGTAGTGATGTCATTTTTCACACTTGCAACTACAACCAAATGCACTTTCGACTATAAATTTTTTTTCTAAAAGTTCGAACATTTTTCAGAAAAAAGGACGAAAGTTTTTCATAAAAAGTACGAACATTTTTCATAAAAACTACGAAAATTTTTCATAAAAAGTACGAAACATTTTCATAAAAAGAACGAAATTGTTTCATAAAAAGTACGAATATTTTTCATAAAAAGTACGAATTTTTTTCTTACAAACTACGAAAATTTTGGAAGAACTTTTCTTCGTAAAAAGTACGAAATATTTCGTACTTTTAATGAAAAGTTTCTTTGGTTGTAAAACAATGACAAATTTCGTACTTTTAACGAAATTTTTCATTCTTTTTACGAAGAAAATTCTTTCGGTGAAGGTGGCTGTACAAAATCTGATGGCAGGTGTCAAGCGTGAGGCCCGGCAGTACGGATTTGGAAAAGCGAAAGCCTAACTGAATATTTTTCCTGATTTTAATACTAATTGAACTTGAAAAAGAAATTTAATTTGATTTTTTAAATAAACGATTTCACCGATTTACACGCGTTTTCCCTTGACCAAATTTTGACCGTATCACCCATTAAACTAACGCTAACTGTAACTTTTACTGCAAAAATTATTTGTTTGTAGTACAATTTTATTTTTTTTCGAAATTTTCCACAGTCCAATAAATTTTCCTTTTGTTAAGTATGTTTCACACACTTTATGAATTAACGTGGGTATAATGTTCAATGATGGTATATATAAGTTCAATATGAAAAGAAAATTTTCGTGCGATTCCCAAAAATAGTAAAAATGAACTACTGTACAAACAAAAAATAACTGCAAATAAATATTAACAACTTTATTTGTATGTAAAATCTGCTGATGCTCAGCAAATTTGTCTATTGAATATGAGGCATTTGTTGTTGAAATGTGTTTGTAGATGCTTCACGGAGGAAATAATAGAAATATTCTGAATTTTCAACAAATTGCTTTGTTGCGAAAATAGTTGACTGCTATCGATATGAAAACAAAAATACAAGACTGGTTACGCACACATCGCTGAGAATATGTACGAAAGCTATATTTATATATTTTATATATTATTTGTATATTTTTCAATATGGTAGTTTCTTAAATGTGTTTTTGTATGAGATAAATAATAAAACCATATTAATATCGGGATTAGAGTTATTACAATTCTAATTAACTAGAATATATAGCACTGGGAAAAAAGTTGTCAAAATGCTTGCTAGACCCGGGACTACTCAAATTTAAAATTGTCAAACATTTACAAAACTGAGTATAGGATTTTCGACACAAAAATGTTACATGTTCCCCGTCCAAAAATAACATTTTGGTCATATTCCTTCTCTGTGTGTACTTAACAAAATATCTCCAAAATTGTTCCGGCAATTTTGCAATTTTGGTGCAATTCATAGCAAAATTCTGTCAATTTTAATTTCAATTTAATTTTTTATCAATACACCAATAAATTTGTTACAGGTCATTGATAGACTCCAACAAAGCACATACAAATTTTTTTCGTTCAAATTCAAAAATATTTGTTGAGGATTAAACGTAACGTTCAACAACAAATATTTTGTACTCAACAAATTAATTACAAATTATGTTATTGAGAACACAAATTATTTGTTGCCTTCTGATGGTAACGATTGCTAACAACTTTTTCTAATAATGGTTATTAAAAGTACAAATTAGTTTGTTGCAGGAAAATTAACAAATTTTGTTATTGGTTTTCCAACAAAAGTTATTGGTTCTCAAACTTATTTTTATCTGTGTATGGTTAAAATGGTCATAATTTGGCGCCAATGTTTTTCTTCAAGTTAATTTTTTCTTCTTGAGAGGGTGTAATTTCGTGAGTTGTAGTTAAAAAGTACACTAGGGCATTAAATGTTCCTGGTTTCAACAACGCTTTGTGAAAATCTCAAAAAGTGGAGTATAACTTAGTTCAATTTTGCCACGAGGTAGTTCGTTCTTCCTATACAACAGTTTATTTTGTTTTTCTGTGCATGAATCATAGATATTTATTATTAATTATAATAATTACTTGTATATAGAATTTCTATGCCGCCGAGAAATTAAATCGGAGATTCGTCTATATGCGAGCTATATCAAAACCTGGATCGATGTATACAAAATTTGGCGTATCTCTCTCGGGGTAAAATAAAAAGAAGTCAAATCTGCTGATCGGTCTATATGGACACTATATCAAAACAAAGGACCGACATAAAGGTATCTCTAGATTTCCAATTTCAAGCAAATCGGATAAAAACTGCTACTTACATGCCATCATGTAAACTAATCGGAAGCTTGCTTTATATGGAGGCTATATCGAAACATGGACTTGACCTGTCTGTCTGCAGAAAAAAATGTGCAAAATGTTAGTACGATATTTTTTTTGTTTTGGTGTGTATATCTAACATAACCTAATCTCTCATAATAAATACCAACGTCCATTATTATTATTAAGTTAATAATAACGTTATCGAATTGTTTTTTCGCTGCCAATATTTTTTCGATTTACGGATACCAATGGGTCTCATCCTCAAGTTGAAAACAAACGTGAATGATATCATAATTTTGTCTAAATAGCACCTCACCAAGTTATTAAATTAAAGACTTGTGAGATTACTATTCATCTATTTTGAAACAATTAAATATACACCGAAAAAAACTTTTCCGGATCCGAAGATTTTGTCTTTCCTCTAATGATTTTTGTATTGATTCCGAACCAAAGAAGCGGAGAATTGAAGTAAGGATACATTTATTTATATTTACGTTTGGAAAGTTTATATAGTACACTAAAAAAAGTTTACTTGGTTGCAAAGATTTTGACCTTCCATTAAAAATTTCGGCTTCTTAAAAATGAAGGCATTATTTAGGGACCTATGTGTCTTTAAATATAGGATCAATAAAATTAAAATTTGGATACATATTTCATTTATCGGATTTTCATTATCGTTTTGCGATATTTTACTGTTAAAAGCCCAAGTTATAGCCGATACTTCAAAGTAAAAACTGTTTTATTAATTCCAAAAGAAAAACAAAGCAAAACTTTAAACCAAAGATGCAAATAAGTCTTAGGCTATATTTAGAGATTTTTATCTTAAAGGGTGATACGATCAAAATTTGGTCAAAGGAAAACGCATGTAAATCGGTGAAATCGTTTATTTAAAAAATAAAATTAAATTTCTTCAATTCAGGAAAAATTTTCAGTTAGGCTTTCGCTTTTCCAAATCCGAATTGCCGGGCCTCACGCTTGACACCTGTCATCAGATGTACAGCCACCTTGTCCACCTTCTTCGCCGCAGAAAGCCAGTTTGCCTTGAACTGCTGCTCGTCCTTAGCAGTTTTTTGGTCTTCTTTAGGTTCCGCTTGACAATAGCCCAGTATTTCTCAATTGGGCGGAGCTCTGGCGTGTTGGGAGGGTTCTTGTCCTTGGGAACCACCTGCACGTTGTTGGCGGCGTACCACTCCATGGCCTTTTTACCGTAATGGCAAGATACCAAATCTTTGCGAACTTTGAGAGTTTTATGTGCTTGAAAATATCTGCTACCTTTCCCCTTCCTTTTGCCGTATAAAACTCCTGTCCCGGAAGCTGCTTGTAGTCGGCTTTGACGTAGGTTTCGTCGTCCATTACCGCGCGTGAATTCCAAAATCAAAATAGGAGCAACATTCTACACACACACCTTCAAAATGCTTTACTCCAATTGACGTACTCCAAAGTCCAACGACTTTAACGGAGGCACGCAAATTTCTAAGATTTGCGTCCAAAAATTAATGACAAAAATTTTTTGATGAAAAGATTATGAACTTTCTTTGAATTAAAATTTCATTATTTTGTTTGTTTAGATTACATAATCTTCCATAGAAGGCCAATATGCTTTTCAGTGTAGAACGCAAATCTTAATGTGTTCGTTTTTCCTCATATAATACCAAATTTCTCCATAAACGTTTTAATTTTATAGCGAAGTGACAAAATATCATCAGATTGAGGACGATCTCAATAATATTGATAATTCATTTCCAATTTTTAAGGATAAATTGTCATCGTTCCTATATAATTTTCTTTTATGCAAGGACACCCATTTTCAAAAATTTAAAATTTTGCGAACATTTTGCTTTACTATAGTAAGGAAAAATTTTGGCTAAATTTCGAGAGAACGGTCGGCTTTGATTAGTACACACAGAAAAAAATTTCCGTAGTTAAACTAACGCTAAATTTAACTTATTTTTATTAGAAAAAATTATTTATCGAAATTTTCCACAGCTTAATGAAATCTTACTTTTTTTGTGTATGTCTCAAAAATTTTATGAAAAAAATTTTTAAAACAAATGAAAATTTTCGTACGATTCCCAAAAATAGTAAGAATGAACTACCGTATGGTTAAAATGTTCATGATTTGGCGCCAATGATTTTCTTCTTCACTTTTAGTTAATTTTTTCTTCTATGAGATGATGTAATTTCGTGAACTGCAGTTAAAAAGTACAACAGGGCATTAATATTTCCTGGTTTTAACAACGCTTTGTGGAAATCTCAAAATGTGGAGTAAAATTTAGTTCAATTTTCGTGCGTGGTAGTTCATTCTTACTATAAAACAGTTCACTTTTTTCGGTGTAATATTACGTTTTTAATACGAAACCTAAAAATTTATTTTATTCAAGACACCAGAAAATAACAATGCTTGATTTAAACGAAATGACAACAGTACAAAGGGGAATTTCATTTATTTAAAATTTCCTTCCCGGGGGAAAGTATTTTTTCTTTGAGTGTACTCTTTGTAATCATTTATGCTATTACTGGCATAGCAAACAAGTGCGGCTTCGGGACACTAAAATTAAGCAATTTATTATTTCTAACAATGGGAATATTTTCCTCAATCCGTGGAAATCGAAGAAAGTATAGATATTCACATTGTCATTGGCAACTATGTTATATTGATTACATTTATTGAGATTCCATAAATCAATTATTCATTGTTATGCATTGTGTGTTTAACAAATGAAATTATTCGGAATCTGCCAGCAAACCGAGTTAAACCCAAATGAAATAAAAGCTGAGGTCAACAAAATGCTATCTATATTCTATAAACAAACGTTTCCAATTAAATTGAATTTATCATCGTTTGAGATGTTGACAGTTGAGAGAAGGGCTTGCATTAAGTGTTTCCATGAAGTTAGCCTTGAGCCTTGAGAGCATAATATATTCAGAGAATAAAAATTCACAAAGTAAAATACGATTAATTCCAACATGGGATATTGGAAGTGTGCACATGACACAAAATAATCGTGAGCCACGCTGATGGCAACGGCATGAGTGTGCGTGAGTAACGAATTTCGGAAAAATACGCTTATAATTTTAGTGACACCTAATATGTTAAGAGACTAATAACGCTCTCTGAAACTATATTTAATTGGTATTAAAAATTACGCAATATATTTTAATTTAAAGAAAGTTTCCAATCATTGATTCAGTTTTTTTAAATTAAATTTAGGACATAAATTTTGGAAATTTGCGTCTCTCCGTTAAAGTCGTATGTCTTTGAATTAAGGCAAATTTTCCTTAAAGTAAAAAAAAAAAACACAACGTAAAGAAATCGTCCTAAACTTAACTATGCTTCCTACACCCAAAAATAAATTTCTTTTCTGGGAACACGCACAGAAAAACCATGTTTGGACATGGTTGCCGCATCCATTTTATGCTTATCTAGAGCATGTAATTGCCGCGAAAACCATGTATTTTGTCTTTGTAAAAATAGTTTTCGAGCGGAGAAAAATGTATGGTGGCAATAAGCATTTGAATGGTTCTCAAATACCGCAAACATGTTCTATCATTTAAATGATAGAATTTGAGACCATTAAATGGTCGGGAAAATCATGTACCTGACCATTCAATTTTTTTACTTTCTTGCAGGGAAAAAAGTATTTTTATAGGTTAAGTATAGACATGTCTAGAACCATTACATGGCCATAAAGACCATTTACATTTTTTCGTGACCATTTAATTTTTTAACTTTTTTGCAGCGAAAATAATTTTATAAAAACATTGAGCAGGTACACACGATTTTCATTTTACGCGTCAGTCGTGTGTTGATTGTTTCTTGGAATGGACGGAGAATACGGATTTACTGTGTTTTGTGTTAATTTATTTATTCAGAAGTGGCACGTGGTTTTATGTGAAGACAAAAAAGGAAAGTGTAATTGAAAAAATGTACCTGTTTTTTGTTCTGCATTTTGCTATATGGTATCATTTATTTTTATTTGCAGTTACATGATGTCTGCGTTTGTTCATTTGACGGACATGCAGTAAATATGGAATGATTACTTATTGTTGAAATTGAAATAAAATAGAGTGTGTAAAAATATATGATGTTTGTTTGAATGGCATAATAAATACAAATAAACAATGAATTAGTTTATAAATAAATAAAAACAAATAAATAAAGTTAATTTTGTGTTTTCTTTTCTTAAGTGGCGTCCTTTTTTCGACGACGAAAAAAGTTTTTTCATAAAGATCAAAACATTTTAGGTTGGGACCATGTTCTTTTAACTAGAAGAAAAACATTTTGAATGAATACAATAACATTTTAAATCGTGACCATTGTCTTTTCATTCAAACAAAATTCTTTTTATCAATATAATAACATTTTAGATGAGGACAATTACATTTCTCTTAGAACCATGTTCACTGAGTCAACATGGTTGCAGGTTAAAATGTTACATGGTCGCCGCAAAAATAGCTCCTATCATATTATTTTGCTCTTCAAATATGATTGTGACAATCATGTTTCTTCTCTGCGTGAAGCCTAATTTTAGATCAACGAAGTTTTCTTTGTTTGTTACAAAAGTTGTTTCTTTCAGGCAAAACAAAATTAGTTGGAAACAAATATGGCTACGAGTACCTTTATAAGATATAAAATCTTGTTATGCACACCTCAAAGTTATAAAGAAATAAAAACAGATTTATTCCCCTTTGAGAAGAAAACTTTATTGATAAAAGAAAACTTCATTGTACACGCAAAGAAACAAAAAAAAACAAGTATATACGGCCGCAAGTTCGGCCAGGCCGAATCTTATGTACCCACCACCATGGATTGCGTAGAAACTTCTACGAAAGACTATCATCCACAATCGAATTACTTGGGTTGTGGTATCTTAAAACTTCTTAACATCGTTTTCTAAATTGTGATTTAGTCCATACATGGTATATATTAGACAAAAAAGTTATGTATAGTTAAGTATACAAATAATTACGAATCGATATGGACTTTTTGTATGTAGAGAGCCAGAATTGAAATATGGGAGTCGCTTATATGGGGGCTATATACAATTATGAACTTGATATGGACCAATTTTTGTGTGATTGGGGATCGATTTATCTGAGGGCCATATATAACTATAGACCGATATGGACCTAGTTAGGCATGGTTGTCAACGACCATATACTAGCACAATGTACCAAATTTCAACTCACTCGGATGAAATTTGCTCCTCCAAGAGGTTCCAAAACCAAATCTCGGGATCGGTTTATATGGGGCTATGTACGATTATGGACTGATATGGACCACTTTTGGCATGGTTGTTAAATATCATATACTACCACCGCGTACCAAATTTCAAGCAGATCGGATGAATTTTGCTTCTCCAAAAGGCACCGGAGGTTAAATCTGAGGATCGGTTTATATGGGAGCTATATATAATTATGGACTGATAGGAACCAAATCCTGCATGGTTTTTGGATACCATATACTAACATCACGTACCAAATTCCAACCGAATGGGAAGAATTTTACTCTTCCAAGGGGCTCTGGAGGTCAAATCTGCGGATCGGTTTATATGGGGCCTATATATAATTATGGACCGATATCGACCAATTTTTGCATGGGAGTTTGAGGCCATATATTAACACCACGTACCAAATTTCAACTGAATCAGATGAATTTTAGTCTTCCAAGAGGTTCCGGAGGTCAAATCTGGAGATCGGTTTGTATGGGGGCTATATATAATTATGAACCGATGTGGACCAATTTTTGCATGGTCATTAGAGACCATATACTAACATCACGTACCAAATTTCAGCCGGATGAAATTTGGTTCTCTTAGAGGCCTCGCAAGCCAAATCGGGGGATCGGTTTATATGGGGGCTATATATAATTATGGACCGATGTGGACCAATTTTTGCATGGTTGTTAGAGACCATATACCAACACCATGTACCAAATTTTAGCCGGATCGGATGAAATTTGCTTCTCTTAGAGGCCTCGCAAGCCAAATCGGGGGATCGGTTTATATGGGGGCTATATATAATTATGGACCGATGTGGACCAATTTTTGCATGGTTGTTAGAGACTATATACTAACACCATGTACCAAATTTCAGCCGGATCGGATGAAATTTGCTTCTCTTAGAGGCCTCGCAAGCCAAATTTTGGGGTCCGTTTATATGGGGGCTATACGTAAAAGTGGACCGATATGACCCATTTGCAATACCATCCGACCTACATCAATAACAACTACTTGTGCCAAGTTTCAAGTCGATAGCTTGTTTCGTTCGGAAGTTAGCGTGATATCAACAGACGGACGGACGGACATGCTCAGATCGACTCAGATTTTCACCACGACCCAGAATATATATACTTTATGGGGTCTTAGAGCAATATTTCGATGTGTTACAAACGGAATGACAAAGTTAATATACCCCCCATCCTATGGTGGTGGGTATAAACACGTTTGGAAAACTTGTACCGAACACGTTTTTCTTTTGTTAGAGTTTTTTTGTTGTTGTTTGTGTTTGAACCAACAACACAGTCCATTTCGTTTATATCAAGCACTGTTCTTTTTTGACTTTATGTCTTTAATAAGACACATTTTACAGTTTCATAGTAAAAATTTAATATAGTAGTATTTAAGGTTGAACACCTTTACGAAATCTTCCGAACATATCTGGAATATATGGAGTTCGGTCGAAGCAGGGCGGGAATCCAGGACCCTTGGTATGTAAGGCGGACGTAGCAACTACTGCTCCACGTTACCCCACTAAATGTATGTTTCTGTTAAATAAAGTTTGTTTAATCGGCTCGTGGGCGCCGCAAGCTATGCTATATAAATATAACTTATATGGATAAATAATTGTCTATTGATGACGATAACAGCTACGTAGCCCAGTGGATGTGTTGGCTCAAAAATTGCATGGTCCGCGGTTCGTTTCTCCGTCCAGGCGAAATGTAAAATTTAAAAAATTTATAAAATCGAATAATTTCTTCTACATTGGTTGTATTACACAAAAAGGTGCTAAGTAAAAACCTCGTGGAAGTGAGTAAGATGTGAGGGAAAATGCAATTAGCCAGGAATTTTTTTTTAGTTAATCTTTATGAAATTGTTTTTACATCCTGGAAAAGAATAAACGTTTATTCCAAAAAGTATATACTTTTCTTCCAAATACACTTCCTTTCAACGAAAAGCAAATGAGAAACGAACTTTGTTTGTCTAAAATTTCGTTTGGGCGAAAGAATTATTTTTTTTTGAGTGTACAATATTCTAAGAAAATGTTAACTAATATTAGTTTATTGTAACATAGTACGATTTTGTTTGCGTCAATGGCTTCGAAGTAAAATCTTTAAATACTTTAATAGATAATGTTTCAGGCAATTTAATTAAGTTTTCCACGAAGACAATGTCAAAAAAAAAAAAAACAAGTATATAAAGCCGCAAGTTCGAATCTTATGTACCCACCACCATGGATTGCGTAGAAACTTCTACGAAAGACTATCATCCACAATCGAATTACTTGGGTTGTGGTATCTTAAAACTTCTTAACATCGTTTTCTAAATTGTGATTTAGTCCATACATGGTATATATTAGACAAAAAAGTTATGTATAGTTAAGTCTACAAATAATTACGAATCGATATGGACTTTTTGTATGTAGAGAGCCAGAATTGAAATATGGGGGTCGCTTATAATTATGAACTTGATATGGACCATTTTTTGTGTGATTGGGGATCGATTTATCTGAGGGCCATATATATCTATAGACCGATATGGACCTAGTTAGGCATGGTTGTTAACGACTATATACTAGCACAATGTACCAAATTTCAACTCACTCGGATTAAATTTGCTCCTCCAAGAGGTTCCAAAACCAAATCTCGGGATCGGTTTATATTGGGCTATGTACGATTATGGACTAATATGGACCATTTTTGGCATGGTTGTTAAATATCATATACTACCACCACGTACCAAATTTCAAGCAGATCGGATGAATTTTGCTTCTCCAAAAGGCACCGGAGGTCAAATCTGGGGATCGGTTTATATGGGAGCTATATATAATTATGGACTGATATGAACCAATTCCTGCATGGTTGTTGGATACCATATACCAACATCACGTACCAAATTCCAACCGAATGGGAAGAATTTTGCCCTTCCAAGGGGCTCTGGGGGTCAAATCTGGGGATCGGTTTATATGGGGGCTATATAATTATGAACCGATGTGGACCAATTTTTGCATGGTTGTTAGAGACCATATACTAACACCATGTACCAAATTTCAGCCGGATCGGATGAAATTTGCTTCTCTTAGAGGTCTCGCAAGCCAAATCGGGGGATCGGTTTATATGGGGGCTATATATAATTATGGACCGATGTGGACCGATGTGGACCTATTTTTGCATGGTTGTTAGAGACCATATACTAACACCATGTACCAAATTTCAGCCGGATCGGATGAAATTTGCTTCTCTTAGAGGTCTCGCAAGCCAAATCGGGGGATCGGTTTATATGGGGGCTATATATAATTATGGACCGATGTGGACCAATTTTTGCATGGTTGTTAGATACCATATACTGACACCATGTACCAAATTTCAGCCGGATCGGATGAAATTTGCTTCTCTTAGGGGCCTCGCAAACCAAATCGGGGGATCGGTTTATATGGGGGCTGTATATAATTATGGACCGATGTGGACCAATTTTTGCGTGGTTGTTAGAGACCATATACTTACACCATGTACCAAAATTCAGCCGGATCGTATGAAATTTGCTTCTCTTAGAGGCCTCGCAAGCCAAATTTTGGGGTCCGTTTATATGGGGGCTATACGTAAAAGTGGACCGATATGGCCTATTTGCAATACCATCCGACCTACATCAATAACAACTACTTGTGCCAAGTTTCAAGTCGATAGCTTTTTTCGTTCGGAAGTTAGCGTGATTTCAACAGACGGACGGACGGACGGACATGCTCAGATCGACTCAGAATGTCACCACAACCCAGAATATATATACTTTATGGGGTCTTAGAGCAATATTTCGATGTGTTACAAACGGAATGACAAAGTTAATATACCCCTCATCCTATGGTGGTGGGTATAAAAAGTATAATAATAATAGCGATTGTGGAATCGATTTGGATTACTGAGAAGAAATTGTTTTAAATATACATACCCGAAGGTTTTTCAAATTTCTATCAATTTGCAGACGTTAGACGTTGGTCTGTAAAAAATAGTTAATATATGAAGTATTAGGTTAAGTTAATATATAAAGTATTAGGTTAGGTGGCAGCCCGATGTATCAGGCTCACTTAGACTATTCAATACATTGTGATAATATAAAGTATTAAACAGTACATCCATAAAATTGTATATTTGAATCAAATACAAAAATTGTGATTTCATTTATTTTTAATTCTGAAATTATTTACATTATTAAGTCGTCGTTAAGTTCCTATTGAATTATTTAGGGTAAAAAGTTTACCATTGTATCCAATTTATCATTGTATCCAAAAGAGGCAATATTTAATCCAACTAAATTGGTACATGAAAACTACTATGTGAACTGAGTTGTTACAAAATACATATATTTGCCGTAAATAAAAATAGTGTTATTCCAAAACGAATTGCTTTATCCAGCAAATATGTTTCGTTCTAAAAACTAAATTACTTTTCAAGGTTGCCTAATATCGAAAAAAGCGATCAACATTCAAACTCATGATTTTAATTTATAAGTAATTACACGAGTTTACAAAAAAAAAAAATCATGTACTCTTGATGAGAGGCAACTTTTCTTATGTGTTTTGATCTGCTGAATTGAAAAATGTTTTTAAACATTTTTTTATGGAACAGTTTTTGAGACATCCCGTTATTTTTAGTTGTTCGCTCATTTTTCAGTAAACAAATTATATCTCGAGTTAAAAATGTCCGATTATATTGTTGTTAGTACCTAAATGAAAGGTATTAAAATTACGAATAATAGTTTATAATTGGATCTGTGATTAGCTAAGAAGTTCAAAAAATATCGATGCCAAATTTTCAAGAAAATCTTATCTTACAATGGACCTTTTCCGTTAGAAAAGTATAAACCGTTCTCTTCGTGGTCGTATAGATAATACTCTAACGTAAGTAATAAGACCAACTAGAAGAACATCGACCGAAAAATGACAAAGTTATAAGCAATTGAGTAAACAAATCCGATGGCAAATCATGCAAAAATGAACACACACAAAAAAATAACTGCAAATAAATATTAACAACTTTATTTGTATGTAGAATCTGCTTATGCTCAACAAATTTGTCTATTGAACATGAGGCATTTGTTGTTGAAATGTGTTTGTAGATGCTTCACGGAGGAAATAATAGAAATATTCTGAATTTTCAACAAATTGCTTTGTTGCGAAAATAGTTGACTGCTATCGATATGAAAACAAAAATACAAGACTGGTTACCCACACATCGCTGAGAATATGTACGAAAGCTATATTTATATATTTTATATATTATTTGTATATTTTTCAATATGGTAGTTTCTTAAATGTGTTTTTGTATGAGATAAATAATAAAACCATATTAATATCGGGATTAGAGTTATTACAATTCTAATTAACTAGAATATATAGCACTGGGAAAAAAGTTGTCAAAATGCTTGCTAGACCCGGGACTACTCAAATTTAAAATTGTCAAACATTTACAAAACTGAGTATAGGATTTTCGACACAAAAATGTTACATGTTCCCCGTCCAAAAATAACATTTCGGTCATATTCCTTCTCTGTGTGTACTTAACAAAATATCTCCAAAATTGTTCCGGCAATTTTGCAATTTTGGTGCAATTCATAGCAAAATTCTGTCAATTTTAATTTCAATTTAATTTTTTATCAATACACCAATAAATTTGTTACAGGTCATTGACAAACTCCAACAAACCACAATCAAATTTTTTCGTTCAAATTCAAAAATATTTGTTGAGGATTAAACGTAACGTTCAACAACAAATATTTTGTACTGTTGGATACTCAACAAATTACTTACAAATTATGTTATTGAGAACACAAATTATTTGTTGCCTTCTGATGGTGACGATTGCTAACAACTTTTTTGTAATAATGGTTATTAAAAGTACAAATTAGTTTGTTGCAGGAAAATTAACAAATTTTGTTATTGGTTTTCCAACAAAAGTTATTGGTTCTCAAACTTATTTTTATCTGTGCAACTCACCCACCAAAAATGCCCAGCAAAAAAAATTGGTAGTTGTTCCACAAACATTTCTTTTAAAGCCCATCCCAGGATCCCCCATCGAGTTTCTTCAACTTCCGATGCAGTTCTTTTGGACAAGTCCACAAACATTTCTTCTAAAGAGCATCGTGGGATCCCCCAATGATTTTTTTCCACTTCCGATGCAGTCCTTTTGGACAAGTGCACAAACATTTCTTCTAAAGCGCATCTTGGGATCCCCCAATGATTTGTTTCTACTTCCGATGCAGTCCTTTTGGACAAGTATTAGAAAGAACGCAATCAGGGTATTTTAAGTGTAAATTTTGGACAATTAAATTTAAAAAAATAGAAAATTAATAAAAAAATAAAAACAAGTATATACGGCCGTAAGTTCGGCCAGGCCGAAGCTTATGTACCCTCCATCATGGATTGCGTAGAAACTTCATCTAAACACTGCCATCCACAATCGAATTACTTAAGTTGCGGTAACGCTTGCCAATGGCAAGGTAGTAGACATAAAAGTTTGACAAAATTTTCTACATAAATAAAATTTTAACAAAATTTTCTATAGAAATAAAATTTTCACAAAATTTTCTATAGAAATAAAAATGTTGAAATATTCTATAGAAAGAAAATTTTGACAAAAATTTCTACAGAAATAAAATTTTAACAAAATTTTCTATAGAAATAAACTTTTGACAAAATTTCCTATAGAAATAAAATCTTGGTAGATTATTTGTGGCTCGAGTGGCAACCATGATTATGAACCGAATAAAATTTGAACAAAATTTTCTATAGAAATAAAATTTTGACAAAATTTTCTATAGAAATAAAATTTTGACAATGAGGAAAATTTTATTATGAAACGAATAAAATTTTAACAAAATTTTCTATAGAAATAAAATTTTGACAAAATTTTCTATAGAAATAAAATATTGACAAAATTTTCTATAGAAATAAAATTTTGGTAGATTATTTTTGGCTCTAGTGGCAACCATGATCATGAACCGATATGGACCAATTTTTGTGTGATTGGACCAATTTTGGTATGGTTGTTAGCGACCATATACTAACACCACGTTCCTAATTTGAACCGGATCGGATGAATTTTGCTCCTCCAAGAGGCTCCGGAGGTCAAATCTGGAGAACGTTTTATATGGGGGCTATATATAATTATGGACCGATATGGACCAATTCTGGCACGGTTGTTAAAGATCATATACTAACACCATGTTCCAAATTATAACCGGCTTGGATGAAATTTGCTTCTCTTGGAGACTTCGCAAGCCAAATCTGGGGATCGGTTTATATGGGGGCTATATATAATTATGAACCGATGTGGACCAATTTTTGCATGGTTGTTAGAGACTATATACCAACATCATTTACCAAATTTCAGCCGGATCGGATGAAATATGCTTCTCTTAGAGGCTCCGGAAGCCAAATCTGGGGATCGTTTTATATGGGGGCTATATATAATTATGGACCGATGTGGACCAATTTTTGCATGGTTGTTAGAGACCATATACCAACACCATGTACCAAAGTTCAGCCGGATCGGATGAAATTTGCTTCTCTTTTAGGCTCCGCAAGCCAAATCTGGGGATCGGTTTATATGGGGGCTATATATAATTATGGACCGATGTGGACCAATTTTTGCATGGTTGTTAGAGACCATATACCAACACCATGTACCAAATTTCAGCCGGATCGGATGAAATTTGGTTCTGTTTTAGGCTCCGCAAGCCAAATCTGGGAATCGGTTTATATGGGGGCTATATATAATTATGGACCGATGTGGACCAATTTTTGCATGGTTGTTAGAGACCATATACCAACACCATGTACCAAATTTCAGCCGGATCGGATGAAATATGCTTCTGTTAGAGGCTCCACAAGTCAAATCTGAGGGTCCCTTTATATGGGGGCTATACGTAAAAGTGGACCGATATGGCCCATTTTCAATACCATCCGACCTACATCGATAACAACTACTTGTGCCAAGTTTCAAGTCGATAGCTTGTTTCGTTCGGAAGTTAGCGTGATTTCAACAGACGGACGGACGGACATGCATAGATCGACTCAGAATTTCACCACGACCCAGAATATATATACTTTATGGGGTCTTAGAGCAATATTTCGATGTGTTACAAACGGAATGACAAAGTTAATATACCCCCATCCTATGATGGAGGGTATAAAAATAGAAAATTAACAAGTATATACGGCCGTAAGTTCGGCCAGGCCGAATCTTATGTACCCTCCACCATGGATTGCGTACACCCTCAAAAAAAATCGCTTCTTTAACATATGTTCCAAACATATTTTGCAGGAAGCACATATATTATTGCATACTGCCGAAACATTAATATGTTTGTTTTATGTGAACATATTATATGTTTGGAAGCATTTTGAGCCAAAAATATTATATGCTTGGAAGAATTTTTCCCAAACACGATTGTGCATTCCCTAACATACTCGTAATTTTCACTTCCACGAAATTTTTTAGTTATTGGCACCTTTCTCTGTAATACAAATAATGTTGAAGAAATTATTCACTTTTATAAATTTTTTAAATTTTACCTTTCGCCTGCACGGAGAATCGAACCGAGGACCATACAGTTTGTAAGCCAACACACTATTCACTGGGCTACGTAGCTGTTATAGTCACCAGTAGATAATTATCGTTTTAAGTTACATTTATATAGCATAGTTTGCAGCGCCCACGAGCCCATGCAAACATAACATTATTTAACAGAAACATACATTTGTTTGCCACGTGGAGCAGTGGTTAGCATGTCTGCCTTGCATGCAAAGGGTCGTGGGTTCAATCCCTGCTCCGACCGAATTTTTTTTTTTTTTTTTAATTTACACATTTATATTTATACTATATTAATTTTTTTAAATGAAACATCGAAATGTGCGTTATTAAAGATTTATAGTCAGTAACAGTGCTTGATATAAACGAAATTGAATGATTTTTGGATAAAATATTATTTTTTATTGCAAAAATAACAATCTTGTAATAAAAAACTGTTTTTGTACAAAACTTTAAAATTTAGAAGGAATTCAAAAACTAACAAAAGAAGAACGTGGAGTCGAGTATAAACATACATACATAATTTTATAATATAAACATAAATTTATTTAGGAGTGAACAGTTTTTTACTAGCATTTAACACCATCGCTCTAAAATTCCTTTTATTTTTCTTTAATAATTCATTTTAAAGAAAATAAACTTTTTAAATTGTTTTAGCTGTAAAAGTCGAACTTAATGCCCGCTTTTATATTTGATGGTGTCCGTCAACTCCTCGTGGACTACTTTTTAATAAAGTGAAACTAAACTTTGTTTTTTTACATTTTACTGTGTAATTTTTCACTATTTCCTCCTTATTTCATTTTACCGTCCCAACTCTAAAAAGAGTATAGTGCCCTTTCGTTATTTTTATGAAGACCCCTGATTTCTTTTAACGAACCAAGAAAAAAATAATGCCAAAATGATAAACAAAACACATGTCCACACATACATAAAATGCTGCTCTCAAGGCGAAAACATAAGCTGTTTGTTTTTCAAATGTCTATTCTCTTGGTTCAGAATGTATATTCTCTTTATTCAAATTAAATAATATTTAGACTTAAACATATCAAATTTTTGGCCTTATCATAAAACAGTTTTCCGAAACAACATACAAGCGGTTTCACAGAAATTGTTCTCTTTTGACTCTTTTGCTGTGTTATATTGATATCTTTCGTCAACTCTCCCGGTTTCCATCTCTATTTCTCTCTATACTCTCTCTGTCGCTTTGAATAAAATATCACAACATATGTATGTTTAGTTGAAATTTGTAAATTTATATATGTTTGTATTCACACATATGATTTTTATGAAACATTCATGCCCCAAACATAATATATTCTAACATATTAACATAGATGTCCCAAACATTTAGTATTAGTTTAGGAAAATTACATGTTCGCACTTAAATATATTGTGGTTTAAAATCGTGCCCGAAACACATTTTGTTTATATAGGAACATATGAAAAACATATTTTTCTAACAGTGTAGGAACTTCTACTAAAGGCTGTCATCCACAATCGAATTACTTGGGTTGCGATAACACTTGCCGATGGCAATGTATCGTAAAACTTTTTAACACTGTCTTCTAAATTGTAAGTTAGCCCATACGGGGTATATATTAAACAAAAAAAGGCCGATTAAATACGTATATAATCTAGTTTGACAAAATTTTCAATAGAAATGAAACCTTGACAAAATTTTCTATAGAAATAAAATTTTGACAAAATTTTCTATAGAAATAAAAATTTGACAAAATTTTCTATAGAAATAAAAACTTGACAAAATTTTCTATAGAAATCAAATGTTGACAAAATTTTCTATGGAAGTAAAATGTTGACAAAATTTTCTATCACAATGGACTGAATAGTCTAAGTGAGCCTGAATCTTAATCGGGCTGCCACTTTAACCTTTCTATACCAATACAATTTTGACAAAAATTTCTATAGAAATAAAATGTTGACAAAATTTTGTATAGAAATGAAATTTTGACAAAATTTTCTACAGAAATAAATTTTTTACAAAATTTTCTATATAAATAAAATTTTGACAAACATTTCTATAGAAATAAACTTTTGATAAAACTTTCTATAGAAATGAAATTTTAACAAAACTTTCTATAGTAATAAAATTTGACAAAATTTTCTATGGAAATAAAGTTTTGGTAGATTACAAAATTTTCTATAGAAATAAAATTTTGACAAAATTTTCTATGGAAATAAAATTTTGACAAACATTTGTATAGAAATAAACTTTTGACAAAACTTTCTATAGAAATGAAATTTTGACAAAACTTTCTATAGTAATAAAATTTGACAAAATTTTCTATGGAAATAAAGTTTTGGTAGATTGTTTTTGGCGATATGGACCAATTTTTGTGTAATAAGTCATCTGCTATATATAACTAGAGACCGATATGGACCAATTTTTACATGGCTGTTAGAGGCCATATATTGACAAAATGTACCAAATTTCAACCGTATCGGATGACTTTTGCTCCTCCAAGAGGTTCCGGACGTCAAATCTGGGGACGGTTTATATGGGAACTATATATAATTATGGACCGATATGGACCAATTTTTGCATGGTTGTTAGAGACCATATACTAACACCATGTACCAAATTTCAACTGGATCGGATGAATTTTGCTCTTCCAAGAGGCTCCGGAGGTCAAATCTGGGGATCGGTTTATATGGGGGCTATATATAATTATGGACCAATTTTTGCATGGTTATTAGAGGCCGTAAACTAATATCAGGTACCAAATTTCAACCGTATCGGATGAATTTTGCCCCTCCAAGAGGCTCCGGAGGTCAAATCTGGGGATCGGTTTATATGGGGGCTATATATAATTATGGACCGATATGGACCAATTTTTGCATGGTTGTTAGAGGCCGTATACTAACATCAGGTACCAAATTTCAATTGGATCGGATGAATTTTGCCCCTCCAAGAGGCTCCGGAGTTCAAATCTGGGGATCGGTTTATATGGAGGCTATATATATTTATGAACCGATATGGACCAATTTTTGCATGGTTGTTAGAGACCGTATACTAAGACCACGTACCAAATTTCAACCGGATCGGATGAATTTTGCTGCTCCGGGAGGCTCCCCAAGCCAAATTTGGGGATCGGTTTATATGGGGGCTATACGTATGGTTATGTTATTGATGTAGGTCAGATGGTATTGTAAATGGGCCATATCGGTCTACTTTTACGTATAGCCCCATATAAGCGGACCCCCAAATTTGGCTTGTGATTGCTCTAAGGGAAGCAAATTTCATCCGATTCGGCTGAAATTTGGTACATGGTGTTTCATCCGATCCGACTGAAATTTGGTTAGTATATGGTCTCTAATGACCATGCAAAAATTGGTCCATATCGGTCCATAATTATATATAGCCCCCATATAAACCTATCACCAGATTTGACCTCCGGAGCCTCTTGGAAGGCCAAAATTCATCTCATTCAGTTGAAATTCGGTACATGATGTTAATATATGGCCTCAAACACTCATGCAAAAATTGGTCGAAATCGCTCAATAATTATATATAGGCCCCATATAAACCGATCCCCAGATTTGACCTCCGGAGCCCCTTGGAGGAGCAAAATTCATCCGATTCGGTTGAAATTTGGTACGTGATGTTAGTATATGGTATCCAACAACCATGCAGGAATTGGTTCATATCAGTCCATAATTATATATAGCCCCCATATAAACCGATCCCCAGATTTGAACTCTGGTGTCTCTTGGAGAAGCAAAATTCATCCGATCTGGTTGGAATTTGGTACGTGGTGGTAGTATATGATATTTAACAACCATGCCATAAGTGGTCCATATCAGTACATAATCATATATAGCCCCCATATAAACCGATCCCGAGATTTGGTTTTGGAGCCTCTTGCACCCTCAAAAAAAATCGCTTCTTTAACATATGTTCCAAACATATTTTGCAGGAAGCATATATATTATTGGATACTGCCGAAACATTAATATGTTTGTTTTATGTGAACATATTATATGTTTGGAAGCATTTTGAGCCCAAAAATATTGTATGCTTGGAAGAATTTTTCCCAAAGACGATTGTGCTCATTCCCTAACATACTCGTTATTTTCACTTCCACGAAATATTTTAATTCTTGGCACCTTTTTCTGTAATACAAATAATGTTGAAGAAATTATTCACTTTTATAAATTTTTTAAATTTTACCTCCCGTCTGCACGGAGAATCGAACCGAGGACCATACAGTTTGTAAGCCAACACACTATCCACTGGGCTACGTAACTGTTATAGTCACCAGCAAATAATTATCGTTATAAGTTACATTTATATAGCATAGTTTACAGCGCCCACGAGCCCATGCAAACATAACATTATTTAACAGAAACATACATTTGTTTGCCACGTGGAGCAGTGGTTAGCATGTCTGCCTTGCATGCAAAGGGTCGTGGGTTCAATCCCTGCTCCGACCGAACACTTTTTTTTAATTTAACTTTAAAACTTTGAAATGTGGGTTATTAAAGATTTATAGTCAGTAACAGTGCTTGATATAAACGAAATTGACTGATTTTTGGATAAAATATTATTTTTTTAAAGCAAAAATAACAATTTTGTAACAAAAAACTGTTTTTTGGTACAAAACTTTAAAATTTGGTATTCAAAAACTCTAACAAAAGAAGAACGTGGAGTCGAGTATAAACATACATAAGTAATTTTATAATATAAACATAAATTTATTTAGGCGTGAACAATTTTTTACTAGCATTTAACACCATCGCTCTAAAATGCCTTTTATTTTTCGTTAATAATTCATTTTAAAGAAAATAAACTTTTTAAATTGTTTTAGCTGCAAAACTCGAACTTAATGCCCGCTTTTATATTTGAAGGTGTCCGTCAACTCCTCGTGGACTACTTATTAATAAAGAAGAACTAAACTTTATTTTTATATATTTTACTGTGTAATTTTTCACTATTTCCTCCTTATTTTATTTTACTATCCCAACTCTAACAAGTATATACGGCCGTAAGTTCGGCCAGGCCGAAGCTTATGTACCCTCCATCATGGATTGCGTAGAAACGTATTCTAAACACTGCCATCCACAATCGAATTACTTAAGTTGCGGTAACGCTTGCCGATGGCAAGGTATCTTAAAACCTCCTAACACCATCTTCTAAATTGTATGTCCATACGTGGTATATATTAAATCAAAAAAGATCGATCCAATACGTATATAATTCAGTTTGACAAAGTAGACATAAAATTTTGACAAAATTTTCTACAGAAAGAAAATATTAAAAAATTTTCTATGAAAATAAAATTTTCACAAAATTTTCTATAGAAATAAAAATTTTGACAAAATTTTCTATAGAAAGAAAATTTTGACAAAAATTTCTACAGAAATAAAATTTTAACAAAATTTTCTATAGAAATAAACTTTTGACAAAATTTTCTATAGAAATAAAATCTTGGTCGATTATTTTTGGCTCGAGTGGCAACTATGATTATGAACCGAATAAAATTTGAACAAAATTTTCTATAGAAATAAAATTTTGACAAAATTTTCTATAGAAATACAATTTTGACAATGATGAAATTTTTATTATGAACCGAATAAAATTTTAACAACTAGTGGCAACCATGATTATGAACCGATATGGACCAATTTTTGTGTGATTGGACAAATTTTGGTATAGTTGTTAGCGACCATATACTAACACCACGTTCCCACTTTGAACCGGATCGGATGAATTTTGCTCCTCCAAGAGGCTCCGGAGGTCAAATCTGGAAAACGTTTTATATGGGGGCCATATATAAAAATGGACCGATATGGACCATGTTCCAAATTACAACCGGATTGGATGAAATTTGCTTCTCTTGGAGACTTCGCAAGCCAAATCTGGGGATCGGTTTATATGGGGGCTATATATAATTATGAACCGATGTGGACCAATTTTTGCACGGTTGTTAGAGACCATATACCAATATCATGTACCAAATTTCAGGCGGATCGGATAAAATTTGCTTCTCTTTGAGGCTCCGCAACCCAAATCTGGGGATCGGTTTATATGGGCGCTATATATAATTATGGACCGATGTGGACCAATTTTTGCACGGTTGTAAGAGACCATATACCAATACCATGTACCAAATTTCAGCCGGATCGGATGCAATTTGCTTCTCTTTGAGTCTTCGCAAGCCAAATCTGGAGATCGGTTTATATGGGGGCTATATATAATTATGGACCAATGGGAACCAATTTTTGCATGGTTGTTAGAAACCATATACCAACACCATGTACCAAATTTCAGCCGGATCGGATGAAATTTGCTTCTCTTTTAGGCTCCGCAAGCCAAATCTGGGGATCGGTTTATATGGGGGCTACATATAATTATGGACCGATGTGAACCAATTTTTGCATGGTTGTTAGAGACCATATACCAACACCATATACCAAATTTCAGCCGGATCGGATGAAATATGCTTCTGTTAGAGGCTCCACAAGCCAAATCTGGGGATCGGTTTATATGGGGGCTATATATAATTATGGACCGATGTGAACCAATTTTTGCATGGCTGTTAGAGATCATATACCAACACCATATACCAAATTTCAGCCGGATCGGATGAAATATGCTTCTTTTAGAGGCTCCACAAGCCAAATCTGAGGGTCCCTTTATATGGGGGCTATACGTAAAAGTGGACCGATATGGCCCATTTTCAATACCATCCGACCTACATCGATAACAACTACTTGTGCCAAGTTTAAAGTCGTTCGGAAGTTAGCGTGATTTCAACAGACGGACGGACGGACGGACGGACATGCTTAGATCGACTCAGAATTTCACCACGACCCAGAATATATATACTTTATGGGGTCTTAGAGCAATATTTCGATGTGTTACAAACGGAATGACAAAGTTAATATACCCCCATCCTATGATGGAGGGTATAAAAAGAGTATAGTGCCCTTTCGTTATTTTTATGAAGACCCCTGATTTCTTTTAACGAACCAAGAAAAAAATTGTGCCCATAATGCCAAAATGATAAACAAAACACATGTCCACACATACATAAAATGCTGCTCTCAAGGCGAAAACATATGCTGTTTGTTTTTCAAATGTCTATTCTCTTGGTTCCGAATGTCCATTCTCTTTATTCAAATTAAATAATATTTAGACTTAAGCATATCAAATTTTTGGCCTTATCATAAAACAGTTTTCCGAAACAACATACAACATTCTTTCGCTGTGTTATGTTGATATCTTTTGTCAACTCTCCCGGTTCCCATCTCTATTTCTTTCTCTATACTCTCTCTGTCGCTTTGAATAAAATATCACAACATATGTATGTTTAGTCGAAATTTGTAAATTTATATATGTTTGCATTCACACATATGATTTTTATGAAACATTCATGCCCCAAACATAATACATTCTAACATATTAACATAGATGTCCCAAACATTTAGTGTTAGTTTAGGAACATTACATGTTTGCACTTAAATATATTGTGTTTTAAAATTGTACCCGAAACACATTTTGTTTATATCGGAACATATGAAAAACATATTTTTCTAAGAGTGTGGAGGAGCAAATTTCATCCGAGTCAGTTGAAATTTGGTACATTGTGCTAGTATATGGTCGTTAACAAAAATTGGTCCATATCAAGTTCATAATTGTAGCCCCCATATTTCAATTCTGGCTCTCCACGTACCGTGCAAAAGTCATATCGATTCATAATTATTTGTAGTCTTACTTATGCATAACTTTTTTGTCTAATATATACCACGTATGGACTAACTCACAAATTAGAAAACGATGTTAAGAAGTTTTAAGATACCACAATCCAAGTAATTCGATTGTGGATGTCAGCCTTTCGTAGAAGTTTCTACGCAATCCATGTTGGAGGGTAGATAAGATTCGGCCTGGGCGAAATTACGGCCGTATATACTTGTTTAAGATTACTTTTCTCTAATAATCCATTATAAAGAAACGTGTGAACAGTTGCTTTGGGGTATTTCCCATCACGTTTTAATAAATTTTCCATCAAAGAGATATACATGTACACTGTTTTTACTGATTTTTTTTTTCGATTTTAGCGGCTAAACTCTTAATACCCACCTTTATCATAAAGTCACAGGTGACACCAGTGAAACGTTTTGTTCCTTTACTCTGTCCACTCTAGCGTTACCCTCAATCTAGTAGCTGACATGCATTTCTTCCATTCCACGCTTTAATATTGGCTCCAACGCCTTTGTGGACGGGCACTTCATTGCTCCACTTAAATAAAATCTTGATATCGAGTTTTGTGGGCCTATATCTCACTATGCTTCCAAATGCATACATTGAGTCCGTTCACTTTATTGGTTCGGAAATTAGCAAAAGAAAGATGGCCGGATATTCATAATATCGAATTCTACAATGCCTATGCGATTCCTTACACATATCAAACCACATTGGTGAGTAAATCGCAATCCTTTCTGTTTTCTAATTTCAATGCATTTCGTTGTGGTATTTAAGTTTTTTCCATTTTAGAACTATTCTTCTCTACGGCCTATATCCCCATGATCCCAAATGCATACATTGAATCCGTCCAATCTATTGGTTCGGATGTTAGCAAGGAAAATGGCCGGATATTAATAATTTCGAATTCTGCATTCTTTTGGGAGAAAAGGACTTGCAATGCGTATGCGATTCCTTACACATATCAAGGCCACATTGGTGAGCAAATATCAATCCTTTCTATTTTCCAATGTCGATACATTTCCATGATGTAGTTTATGTTTTCTCCATTCTAGAACTATTTCCTCTCTACAAGTCGATTTGAGATCGAGTTTTGTGGGGCCTATATCTCCATATGTTCCCAAATGCATACACTGAATCCGTCCAATCAATTGGTTCGGAATTCAGCAATAAAAATGGCCGGATATTGGTAATTTTGAATTCTACTTTCTTTTGGGAGAAAAGGACTTTCAATGCGTATGCGATTCCTTACTCATATCAAGACCAGTAATTGGCCAGTATATTCCAATCATTTCTATTTTTCCAATTTTAATGAATTTCCTTGAAGTAGTTTACTATGTTTTCTTCATTCTAGAACTATTTCTTCACTACGTGTCGATTTGTTGTTCATTTGTGGTTTTTTCTTCTAAATTTCCTGCTCTAAAGTGGCATTTTGGTTAAAGACAATATTGTCATTGTCCTATTTTTCTATTAGTAATTAAATGAAAGACTAATCGAATATTGATTCAACACAAACGGTCTCAAATCATTCCTTTCTATTTCATCTTGAAGCATATGAAGAATTATTGCACGTCATCTTCATCATCATCGTCACCATTGTTGTTGAGTTGCACATGAATATGCAGTTGTCTGTGTACGCTGGCTCCTGCTGTCTGTTCTAGCACAAAAACCCTGTGCACGGAAACGGAAACAATTTAATGAGAAACTCATGCCTAAGTGACAATAACAACTATTAATTGAAAAAGTTACATTGTATGTATGAGCATGAAGCATCGACAGTTACTACAATATTGCTCTTTATTAAATTCCCCACAACTATAATCGTTTGTTTAATTCTTCAATATTGTCAAGCAATTTTGCTTCCCTGCACAGGAGCCGGTGTTGGTCATTGTTTGTCAAACTGGAGTTCGTTATTCTCGTAAGAGTTTCTATGTAGAAGAGTGTGCTTAGTTAAATTAAGCACAGACACTGAAGCGTATTATGTTCTCTTTCTCTCTCTATGTTTACATCTTGAATACAAAAGTTATTATCTCTTTATCTATCAATAGTGATGGACGTGTGCATTCAATATTGGCAGCCATTAGCAAATGCATTGTGATGCGTACATAAATGATTTTGAGAAAACCACAAATACAAATTTCAGAATTGGTTAAGCAATTTTTGAAAGTCTATTATGAGCTAGATGAAGAATATCTTTTGGAGAATAAATTGAAGATATGTAATAAAACCACAGAAAAGGTGTGTGTGAGAGAGCCCACACTACTAGGACCAAGTGAGAAAGAGCTAAAAACCATTCAGAGTCGTTGATAATAGTTTCTTAACTAGAAGTTCTTTTTGGAATTATCCCGTAGTTTGGTAGCAATCATTTTTGAAGCTTTTCCGCTTTGACATTTGACAAGTAGAAATAACGCCTTCATTAAAAATGAAACGATAAATAAATGGAAATTATTAAAATTCACTACAAAAATTGTGAAACTGGAATTTCATCGAAAAATAATCTTGGCTGATGAGTATCATTTCCACCACGTTGGCTATGTCACTGTCCGGAGCGGTTTATGGTCATGCGGAGCAATTAGATCTTACTTTTTCGAAGCAAACTTGTATTGCATTCTATTTTACTTATAAAAATGAAAAATTGAAGTGGAATTTATATTGTTTTACTCCATCTACCTTTATCCATCACATAATCCCGCGATTCATTAAATCAGAGTTAAGTTTTATTTATTATACCCTCCACCATAGGATGGGGGTATATTAACTTTGTCATTCCGTTTGTAACACATCGAAATATTGCTCTAAGACCCCATAAAGTATAAATATTCTGGGTCGTGGTGAAATTCTGAGTCGATATAAGCATGTCCGTCCGTCTGTCCGTCCGTCCGTCTGTCCGTCTGTCCGGCTGTCCGTCCGTCTGTGGAAATCACGCTAACTTCCGAACGAAACAAGCTATCGACTTGAAACTTGGCACAAGTAGTTGTTATTGATGTAGGTCGGATGGTATTGAAAATGGGCCATATCGGACCACGTTTACGTATAGCCCCATATAAACCGATCCCCAAATTTGGCTTGGGGAGCCTCCCGGAGCAGCAAAATTCATCCGATCCGGTTGAAATTTGGTACGTGGTCTTAGTATACGGTCTCTAACAACCATGCAAAAATTGGTCCATATCGGTCCATAATTATATATAGCCCCCATATAAACCGATCCCCAGATTTGACCTCCGGAGCCTCTTGGAGGGGCAAAATTCATCCGATCCGATTGAAATTTGGTACCTGATGTAAGTATATGGTCTCTAACAACCATGCAAAAATTGGTCCATATCGGTTCATAATTATATATAGCCCCCATATAAACCGATCCCCAGATTTGACCTCCGGAGACTTTTGGAGGGGCAAAATTCATCCGATCCGGTTGAAATTTGGTACCTGATGTTAGTTTATGGCCTCTAATAACCATGCAAAAATTGGTCCATATCGGTCCATAATTATATATATCCCCCTTATAAACTGATCCCCAGATTTGACCTCCGGAGCCTCTTGGAAGAGCAAAATTCATCCGATCCAGTTGAAATTTGGTACATGGTGTTAGTATATGGTCTCTAACAACCATGCAAAAATTGGTCCATATCGGTCCATAATTATATATAGTTCCCATATAAACCGTCCCCAGATTTGACGTCCGGAACCTCTTGGAGGAGCAAAAGTCATCCGATACGGTTGAAATTTGGTACATTTTGTCAATATATGGCCTCTAACAGCCATGTAAATATTGGTCCATATCGGTCTTTAGTTATATATAGCCGATGACTTATTACACAAAAATTGATCCATATCGCCAAAAATAATCTACCAAAACTTTATTTCCATAGAAAATTTTGTCAAATTTTATTACTATAGAAAGTTTTGTCAAAATTTCATTTCTATAGAAAGTTTTGTCAAAAGTTTATTTATATACAAATGTTTGTCAAAATTTTATTTCCATAGAAAATTTTGTCAAAATTTTATTTCTATAGAAAATTTTGTAATCTACCAAAACTTTATTTCCATAGAAAATTTTGTCAAATTTTATTACTATAGAAAGTTTTGTTAAAATTTCATTTCTATAGAAAGTTTTGTCAAAAGTTTATTTCTATAGAAATGTTTGTCAAAATTTTATTTCTATAGAAAATTTTGTAAAAAATTTATTTCTGTAGAAAATTTTGTCAACATTTTATTTCTATACAAAATTTTGTCAAAATTTTATTTCTATACAAAATTTTGTCAACATTTTATTTCTATAGAAATTTTTGTCAAAATTGTATTGCTATAGAAAATTTTGTCAACATTTTACTTCCATAGAAAATTTTGTCAACATTTTATTTCTATAGAAAATTTTGTCAAGTTTTTATTTCTATAGAAAATTTTGTCAAATTTTTATTTCTATAGAAAATTTTGTCAAAATTTTATTTCTATAGAAATTTTTGTCAAGGTTTCATTTCTATAGAAAATTTTGTCAAAATTTTATTTCTATAGAAAATTTTGTCAAACTAGATTATATACGTATTTAATCGGCCTTTTTTTGTTTAATATATACCCCGTATGGGCTAACTTACAATTTAGAAGACAGTGTTAAAAAGTTTTACGATACCTTGCCATCGGCAAGTGTTATCGCAACCCAAGTAATTCGATTGTGGATGACAGCCTTTAGTAGAAGTTCCTACGCAATCCATGGTGGAGGGTACATAAGATTCGGCCTGGCCGAACTTACGGCCGTATATACTTGTTTTTTCTTTCTTTTTCGTTCTAATACATAATTACGCATACAAAATTTCTGAACTCAATAATTGAATCAACCTCATCAAAGCCGAGCATAGCAAAATTGTTTTGCATTCTATTTTACTTATAAAAAAGAAAAATTGAAGTGGAATTTATATTGTTTTATTCCATCTACCTTTATCCATCACATGATCCTGCAACACATCCACGAATAAATTATGTTAATTTATTATATAATACTCTTTTGCTCATTAAGACAACTGAAACTGAAATGCAAGTAAGAGTACGTAGAAAATCTTTATGTTAAATTTTGGTTTAACATGACTCGTGCGAAGGTTGCCTTTTATATTTTGGGTTTAGAGAGCAAAAGATGTATTCACTTTTGCATGCATTTGAACCAATTGTCGAAGCACTTTTGCCACTCTGATTGAAGTATTTCGAAAAAATGCATTCCAAACCCATCAACCAGCTTCTTCAGTTGTCGAAAAAGTTCATCTTTCATTTTATCTTTTAAGTGCGGGAATAAAACGAAGTCATTCGGTGCCAAGTCAGGACTACACAGTTGTGTAGAGTGACTAGGGCTGTTACCCGGGATAAATCACAGCCGAATCCCGGGACCCCGAAAAAATAATTCCAATTTGTTAAAATTGTGGGTTTTTTTTTATAATTTTATGATATTTTTATTAATAAATTGGAGTCTTCACTCAGTGTAAACGGCCCTTAGATTCCATACCCGACAAATTGAGTTAATAAACATTTATGGTACACCTTGAGTAAGAATTTATTATACATACACCACACTGTTTAGCACAATTTCGTCAAAAATCGAAGTAAACGATAAGGTCCTTTGAATAATGAGTTCATGTGAAATGGAATTCGTGCCACATAAAATAAAAAGCAATGATAAAGGGTCCATCGATCGTGTTTATCTGATAAAAATTTGGAAAAATTTTTTACTTAAATCGAAGTACAAAAGGATTATCACAAGTATATGAAAATACGCCTAATCTAACCTAATCCTTAAAACATTTTGCTGTGTAAGATAACTTTTTTATTTATTTTTGTCATAATATTTTTGTTTTTCTTTTCTTCACAATTTGAGTTGGTGTTTTCTTTTCTGAAAAAAATGTCTTGCCTTAATTTTTTCTGTACAGAATGCGCATTTGCTGAAAGCCCCCGTGGCAGTGCGTGGCACTATTTTTACAACAGAATTCGAAGCCTTTTTGCACGTTTGCCTGTTTTTTTTTTACAAAAGAACATGAAAAGTACCTTTTCCGGGTAAAATACAAAAAAAGTGCGCATTTTTTACAAGACAAGAAAACACCATAAGTGTTCGTTAAGTATGATAGCAATTTAACATTGCTACCGTGGTGCAATGGTAAGCATGCCCGCCTTGCATACACAAGGTCGTGGGTTCGATTCCTGTTTCGACCGAACACCAAAAAGTTTTTCAGCGGTGGATTATCCCACCTCAGTAATGCTGGTGACATTTCTGAGGGTTTCAAAGCTTCTCCAAGTGGTTTCACTGCAATGTGGAAGGCCGTTCGGACTCGGCTATAAAAAGGAGCTCCCTTGTCTTTGAAGTTAACATGGAATCGGGCAGCACTCAGTGATAAGAGAGAAGTTCTGCAATGTGGTATCACAATGGACTGAATAGTCTAAGTGAGCCTGATACATCGGGCTGCCACCTAACCTAACCTAACCTAACATTGCTCTTTAATTTATGTTACTCGTATGTTCTTTTGTTTAAATACCCCCATCCTCCACCATAGGTATGGGGGTATTAATCGACTTTAAACTTGGCACAAGTAGTTGTTATTGATGTAGGTATTGCAACTGGGCCATATGGGTCCACTTTTACGTATAGCTCCCATATAAACGGACCCCCAAATTTGGCTTGCCGATCCTCTAAGAGAAGCAAATTTCAACCGATCCGGTTGAAATTAGGTACATGGTGTCAGCATATGATCTCTAACAAACATGCAAAAATTGTTCCAAATCGGTCTATAATTATATATAGCCCCCATATAAACCGATCCCCAGATTTAACCTCCGGAGCCCCTTGGAAGAGCAAAACTCATCCGATTCGGTTGAAATTTGGTACGTGATGTTAGTATATGATATTTAACAACCATGTCAAAAGTGGTCCATATCAGTCCATAATCATATATAGCCCCCATATAAACCGATCCCGAGATTTGGTTTTGGAGCCACTTAGAGGAGCAAATTTCATTCGAGTCAGTTGAAATTTGGTACATTGTGCTAGTATATGGCCGTTAAAAACCATGCCTAACTACACCCAGAGAAGGAATATGATCACCTCAAACATGTTTCAAGAGCAAAATGTTATTGTTGTGACCATGTAACATTTTTGTCACTAAAATATTATTTTCTCGTCAAATATAACCTGCTTGCCGAAATCAGATACATGATTTCCAAGAAAATAACATGGTTGCGAAAACCATGTTACAGGGTCACCACCCAAAATAACATTTTTCTCTTAAAACATGTTTGAGGTGATCATATTCCTTCTCCATATCGGTCTATAGTTATATATAGCCCTCAGATAAATAGATCCCCAATCACACAAAAATTGGTCCATATCAAGCGACCCCCAAATTTCAATTCTGGCTCTCTACGTACCGTGCATAAGTCCATAGCGATTCGTAATTACTTGTAGACTTACCTATACATACGTTTTTCTAATATATACCACGAATGGACTAACTCACAATTTAGAAAACGATGTTAAGAAGTTTTAAGATAAACACAACCCAATTAATTCAATTGTGGATGACAGTCTTTCGTAGAAGTTTCTACGCAATGCATGGTGGAGGGTACATAAGATTCGGCCTGGCCGAACTTACGGCCGTATATACTTGTTTGTTACTAAAATTGAATTAAACTAAATTGGTTTAATCAATTTTTTGGTCCTGTAGATTGTTATTAATTAAAATATTTAAAGAATCCCGAAAATTTCGGGATCCCAAAAAAAAAAATCCCGGAAATCCCGGGATTCTATATTTCGAAATCCCGAATCCCTGGATTTTTTTTAAAATCGATCCCGAATGAGTGACCCGTTTTCGAGGATGTATTTCCCGATTTCTTGGAAGTCAACTGGCAAACAAACGTTGACCATTTGCTTGGAAATACTTCTTGAAACACTCATACAGTCGAAGGCTGTTTAATTTCGGGCTCATGCAAGCAAATCCACGATCCATCACTTGCCAATATTAGGCTTGCCCAATCCTGAAATATAAAATGCAAGCCTCCTACTTTGTTCTTCTTTAATTTTGTACTGTACACAAAAAAATATTTCCAATTAAATATGAACGTAATAAATTAAACAATAACTGATACAATTAAAATTATAATCGAATTAAAAAATCAGTTATATTCTTAACTGAATGATTGAAATTATTTAAAATATTAATCATCCCAATTAATATATTTAAATATTTTGTTCGTAATTATTCATTAAATTTTGACTCAGCTCTAACCCAAAATCTATAATTATAATCCGAAAATTCATATGCATTCTTACAAAATTACAAGAAATTTATAGCATATAAAATTAAAATAATTATTAATAAATAATAAAGCAATAAATAAATGATTGCTTCAATTAAAACAAGTATATACGGCCGTAAGTTCGGCCAGGCCGAAGCTTATGTACCCTCCATCATGGATTGCGTAGAAACTTCTTCTAAACACTGCCATCCACAATCGAATTACTTAAGTTGCGGTAACGCTTGCCGATGGCAAGGTATCTTAAAACCTCCTAACACCATCTTCTAAATTGTATGTAAGTCCATACGTGGTATATATTAAATCAAACAAGTATATACGGCCGTAAGTTCGGCCAGGCCAGGTTACAAACGGAATGACAAAGTTAATATACCCCCATCCTATGATGGAGGGTATAAAAAGATCGATCCAATACGTATATAATTCAGTTTGACAAAGTAGACATAAAATGTTGACAAAATTTTCTACAGAAATAAAATTTTAACAAAATTTTCTATAGAAATAAAATTTTCTATAGAAATAAAAATTTTGACAAAATTTTCTATAGAAAGAAAATTTTGACAAAAATTTCTACAGAAATAAAATTTTAACAAAATTTTCTATAGAAATAGACTTTTGACAAAATATTCTATAGAAATAAAATCTTGGTAGATTATTTTTGGTTCGAGTGGCAACCATGATTATGAACCGAATAAAATTTGAACAAAATTTTCTATAGAAATAAAATTTTGACAATGATGAAAATTTTATTATGAACCGAATAAAATTTTAACAAAATTTTCTCTAGAAATAAAATTTTGACAAAATTTTCTATAGAAATAAAATTTTGACAAAATTTTCTATATAATAAAATTTTGGTAGATTATTTTTGGCTCTAGTGGCAACCATGATTATGAACCGATATGGACCAATTTTTGTGTGATTGGACCAATTGTTGTATGGTTGTTAGCGACCATATACTAACACCACGTTCCTAATTTGAACCGGATCGGATGAATTTTGCTCCTCCAAGAGGCTCCGGAGGTCAAATCTGGAGAACGTTTTATATGGGGGCTATATATAATTATGGACCGATATGGACCAATTCTGGCACGGTTGTTAAAGATCATATACTAACACCATGTTCACAATTACAACCGGATTGGATGAAATTTGCTTCTCTTGGAGACTTCGCAAGCCAAATCTGGGGATCGGCTTATATGGGGGCTATATATAATTATGAACCGATGTGGACCAATTTTTGCATGGTTATTAGAGACCATATAACAATATCATGTACCAAATTTCAGGCAGACCGGATGAAATTTGCTTCTCTTTGAGGCTCCGCAACCCAAATCTGGGGATCGGTTTATATGGGCGCTATATATAATTATGGACCGATGTGGAACAATTTTTGCACAGTTGTTAGAGACCATATACCAATACCATGTACCAAATTTCAGCCGGATCGGATGCAATTTGCTTCTCTTTGAGGCTTCACAAGCCAAATCTGGAGATCGGTTTATATGGGGTCCATATATAATTATGGACCGATGTGGACCAATTTTTGCATGGTTCTTAGAGACCATATACCAACATCATGTACCAAATTTCAGCCGGGTCGGATGCAATTTGCTTCTCTTTGAGGCTTCGCAAGCCAAATCTGGAGACCGGTTTATATGGGGTCTATATATAATTATGGACCGATGTGGACCAATTTTTGCATGGTTGGTAGAGACCATATACCAACATCATGTACCAAATTTCAGCCGGATCGGATGAAATTTGCTTCTCTTTGAGGCTCCGCAAGCCAAATCTGGGGATCGGTTTATATGGGGGCTATATATAATTATGGACCGATGTGGACCAGTTTTTGCATGATTGTTAGAGACCATATACCAACATCATGTACCAAATTTCAGCCGGATCGGATGAAATTAGCTTCTCTTTGAGGCTCCGCAAGCCAAATCTGGGGATCGGTTTATATGGGGGCTATATATAATTATGGACCGATGTGGACCAATTTTTGCACGATTGGTAGAGACCATCTACCAACACCATGTACCAAATTTCAGCTGGATCGGATGAAATATGCTTCTCTTAGAGGCTCCACAAGCCAAATCTGGGGATCGGTTTATATGGGGGCTATATATAATTATGGACCGATGTGGATCAATTTTTGCATGATTGTTAGAGACCATCTACCAACACCATGTACTAAATTTCAGCCGGATCGGATGAAATATGCTTCTCTTAGAGGCTCCACAAGCCAAATCTGGGGATCGGTTTATATGGGGGCTATATATAATTATGGACCGATGTGGACCAATTTTTGCATGGTTGTTAGAGACCATATACCAACACCATATACCAAATTTCAGCCCGATCGGATGAAATATGCTTCTGTTAGAGGCTCCACAAGCCAAATCTGAGGGTCCCTTTATATGGGGGCTATACATAAAAGTGGACCGATATGGCCCATTTTCAATACCATCCGACCTACATCGATAACAACTACTTGTGCCAAGTTTCAAGTCGATAGCTTTTTTCGTTCGGAAGTTAACGTGATTTCAACAGACGGACGGACGGACGGACATGCTTAGATCGACTCAGAATTTCACCACGACCCAGAATATATATACTTTATGGGGTCTTAGAGCAATATTTCGATGTGTTATAAACGGAATGACAAAGTTAATATACCCCCATCCTATGATGGAGGGTATAAAAATAATTGAAACTGCTTTGATTCAAAAAACTTTTTCATTAAATTTAGTACATGAATCAAACAAAGGAAAAATATTTAAATAAATTTCCTTAAAGAAAAACATGTTTGTTTAAAAGAATCAACTTTAAATTAACCCTTATATATGTTCGTATTTTTCATCAGCGCATTTCTTACTTTTGGAATATAAATAAAAGTTCTTACTAGTCAGTGCATGAATTTTTGACATGTTACTGAATTCTTGCTGAATAGTAAGAACTTTTAATTATATTTCAACAGTAAGAAATGCGCTGATGAAAAATACGATGTGGGTCATCAAATGACCCTAACATAATATAAGGGTTAACTAATATATTGAATCTTTAGATATAAAGAAATATAAATTAAAACTTATTTTGAGGATTTTGATTCATTTGTGTAAAGTGAATTTGTGTAAAGTGTTTTTGTAGAATTAAGAAAACTTTTTTTCTTTAAAAAATTGTTTAAATTAATTTAGGACACGAATCTTGCAAAGTTAAAGTTGTATGTCCTTCAACTTTTTCCCTTAAAGTAAAGAAGAACATTTCTAAATTAAAGTAATCATCTTTATATATAAGCTAAGACTTATATTGAAGATTTTGTATCGTTGGTTTAAAGTTTTTGTTTTTTTTTGGAATTGAGAAAACATTTTTTATTATGAAGTATTTCGACCATTTGCTTGTGGAATTTGCTTGTACGTGCATGGCTTTATAAATATATCGCAAAAAAGAATTACATTTTGTTAAATTAAGATCTGTATCCTAATTTTAATTTTATTAATCCTAGATCCAAAAAATGTCTTTATTTTAAAAATGCGGCATCTTTGGCTCAGAATCAATACCAAAATCCTTACGGGAAGTTCGAAATCTTTGGATCCAAGTTAACTTTGTTTGAGGTTTAGCTTTGCTAAAACAGCGTCTAAAAAAGAAAGGTCTTTATTTTAAAGAAGCCGCCTCTTTAGCTCAGAATCAATGCCAAAATCCTTAAGTCAAAGTCAAAATCCTTGGATACATGTTTGTAGTGTAGCACACATGACTACATGATACGGAGTTTGTGACAAACGAAAGAGTTCGCAGGCAGTATGTCATTCCATGCGACAAATGGTGCTGAAGGATATATCTTGAGTGCTTCAGTGCTTGTTTTCTACACCTCAACTACACTGAAAAAATATTGTCGCGAGGTCAAAGATTTCATGTCTTTAAAATACGATTGCAAATTTTGCTTAGCATAAAAGACACATTTCTCTAAAATAAAGTTTTTTTTTCCTTGTCCAAAAGTCGATAAACTTTTCAATGAAATCGTATTGTCCTTATAATTAAGTGATTTTACTTAAAAATTTGTATCATAACATGAAAGAAAAAATGTTTGAACTAAGGTCAACTTGTTTTTAATAATTCAGAAAAATTCTTTAAATTTAATGAAATTGTCTTTAAATTTGTTGTCTTTTTGCATCTGACTACAAAGTAAAAAATCGTTCAAATATAGGGCATGTTTTTCAACTCTTTATTTTAAAGACGTTTTTTACTTGAAACATAGCATAATTTCTACTGGAAGTCAAGTCTTAATTTAGAAAATAAAGTTGTCGTTAACTCGTTTTTAAAGGACTGTGATAGCATATGAAGAGAAAAAGCTGAGAAAGCGAAAAATTAAAATTTGCTTCCTAGAAGCAAGTACACAAAACCTAAATTTAAAAGAGAATTCTGTCTTAAAAGTATCCTTATTTGTATTCTTCGCTTCTTTGGCTCGGAATCAATACCAAATTTTTTAAAGTAAAGACAAAATCTTTGGAACCGAGTATGCTTTCTTTTCAGTGTACCCATTGATATGGATCTCCATGGCATTCTTTCTTTGTTGTCTCCATATATTTTTCTGGCATTTGTACGAGTACCAGTGATAAGATGACTTCAATCAATCGTATGGCAAGGACATCTACGTACCCCAGTCACTCACATTACATATTCCACACATGTATTTGTTAGCCATTTGAGTATACATTTGCTGCATAGTGTGTCTCTATTTAGGCAAGAACAAAGCTTTTCATTAAATTTATTTCAATATTACAGTCGTTGTTCGATCATGCAGTCAAGTACAATCTAATGTACACCAAGTAGCAAGCTAGTGATTGCCGTCGTAGGAAATCAGGGGAAATTGATTTTCAATTGCAGCAAATCGAGGAAGAAGAGGAAAACATTAAGGGAGAGGTGGTGGCATGAATGTTTAACATTGTCAGTCTCCAGTGTTCATTTACTGCCATACACTCGCCACCCTCGTTAGGTGTTGAGTGAGTTCTTTGCTGCCACCACGATGAGGAGGATATCAAATTGTGTTTTCTGCCAGAGACTTAAAGACAAAGGGTTCAACTAAAATTGAACCCGAAGCTAACGAAGAAATCCAATTAAATGCAAGCTCCTACATCAGACGTTGAGTTTGCTGAAAGTGCATAACGATACGGAAGCAAAGACTAACGAAGGAACAGCATCTCGGTGGAGAAAGTGAAAATGTCTCGTATGGGAATGGCTGAAAAAGTGACATACAAACTTGATGATGATATACATGTCGATAACATTTCCCAAGCAAATAGTTGCTTCGCAGATAGAGTTTGCTCTCAAGGTCTATTTAGTTTCGTTTTCCTTATTAGCCTTTAACTCTAAAGAGCGGGAAAATCAAACTGTACACAGCGAATGCCTTTTTCAGGTTTTATCATAGAGCACAAACAATTCTTCAGAATCACTTTGAAGCATTGCGCGTGTTTGTGTGTGTGTAGGGCATGTATAATTATTTTTGGCAATTATGTGCAAATTTTTTTCTTTAAATTAGCTGCTTTTCTTTTTATAACTCCTTAAAATTTCAGTTGCTAATGGAAGAAAGCAATTGAAATATGAGAAATTGTAAAAGCTGCAAAATAATTTCATATAAAGTAACCAAATACACCAAAAAATATGACAAATGTCCTAAAATGAAAACCAAAAAAAAATTCAAAATAACTCAATACACCGAAAATGAGGAAAGCCCGGTTCCAAAGATTTTTTCTATATCGTACACTAATGATTGTGGTATTGATTCCGAGTCAAATATGCGGCTTCTTTAAAATACAGACATTTTTAAGCTACATATCTCGCTTTAAATCTAGGACCAATAATAATAGGATCATATAATAATAGGATCATATAACGAATTTTTATTATCTTTCGCGACATACGGAAAAAAACCTATGGAAAACGTGTACCGAACGTGTTTTTTGAATTTCTTCGAAAATTTTAAACTTCTATCACCAAACAAAAAAAATCGTTTGTTACAAAATTTATATTTTTTCAATAAAAAAATATTTTTGAACCAACACAGTCCATTTCGTTTATATCAAGCTCTGTTCTTTTCTGACTTTAAGTCTCTAGTAAGACACATTTTACAGTTTCATAGTAAAAATATAATATAATCGTATGTAATGTTGAACACCTTTTCGGAATCTTCCGAACAAATCTGGAATATATGCAAAAAAAAAAGCTTTTTGGTGTTCGGTCGAAACAGGGATCGAACCCAGGACTTTTGGTATGCAAGGCGGACGTAGCAGCCACTGCTCTACGGTGCCCAACTAAATGTAGGTTTCTGTTAAATAAAATTGGTTTAATCGGCTCGTGGGCGCCGCAAGCTATGCTATATTAATACAACTTAAAACGATAATTATCTAACATATTGATGACAATAACAGCTACGTAGCCCAGTGGATAGTGTGTTGGCTTACAAAGTGCATGGTCCGCGGTTCGATTCTCCGTCCAGGCGAAAAGTAAAATAAAACAAGTATATACGGCCGTAAGTTCGGCCAGGCCGAAGCTTATGTACCCTCCATCATGGATTGCGTAGAAACTTTTTCTAAACACTGCCATCCACAATCGAATTACTTAAGTTGCGGTAACGCTTGCCGATGGCAAGGTATCTTAAAACCTCCTAACACCATCTTCTAAATTGTATGTAAGTCCATACGTGGTATATATTAAATCAAAAAAGATCGATCCAATACGTATATAATTCAGTTTGACAAAGTAGACATAAAATTTTGACAAAATTTTCTACAGAAATAAAATTTTAACAAAATTTTCTATAGAAATAAAAATTTTGACAAAATTTTCTATAGAAAGAAAATTTTGATAAAAATTTCTACACAAATAAAATTTTAACAAAATTTTCTATAGAAATAGACTTTTGACAAAATATTCTATAGAAATAAAATCTTGGTAGATTATTTTTGGCTCGAGTGGCAACCATGATTATGAACCGAATAAAATTTGAACAAAATTTTCTATAGAAATAAAATTTTGACAATGATGAAAATTTTATTGTGAACCGAATAAAATTTTAACAAAATTTTCTCTAGAAATAAAATTTTGACAAAATTTTCTATAGAAATAAAATTTTGACAAAATTTTCTATATAAATAAAATTTTGGTAGATTAATTTTGGCTCTAGTGGCAACCATGGTTATGAACCGATATGGACCAATTTTTGAGTGATTGGACCAATTGTTGTATGGTTGTTAGCGACCATATACTAACACCACGTTCCTAATTTGAACCGGATCGGATGTATTTTGCTCCTCCAAGAGGCTCCGGAGGTCAAATCTGGAGAACGTTTTATATGGGGGCTATATATAATTATGGACCGATATGGACCAATTCTGGCACGGTTGTTAAAGATCATATACTAACACCATGTTCAAAATTACAACTGGATTGGGTGAAATTTGCTTCTCTTGGAGACTTCGCAAGCCAAATCTGGGGATCGGCTTATATGGGGGCTATATATAATTATGAACCGATGTGGACCAATTTTTGCATGGTTATTAGAGACCATATAACAATACCAAGTACCAAATTTCAGCCGGATCGGATGCAATTTGCTTCTCTTTGGGGCTTCGCAAGCCAAATCTGGAGATCGGTTTATATGGGGGCTATATATAATTATGGACCGATGTGGACCAATTTTTGCATGGTTATTAGAGACCATATACCAACATCATGTACCAAATTTCAGCCGGATCGGATGAAATTTGCTTCTCTTTGAGGCTCCGCAAGCCAAATCTGGGGATCGGTTTATATGGGGGCTATATATAATTATGGACCGATGTGCACCAATTTTTGCATGATTGTTAGAGACCATCTACCAACACCATGTACCAAATTTCAGCCGGATCGGATGAAATATGCTTCTCTTAGAGGCTCCACAAGCCAAATCTGGGGATCGGTTTATATGGGGGCTATATATAATTATGGACCGATGTGGACCAATTTTTGCACGATTGTTAGAGACCATCTACCAACACCATGTACCAAATTTCAGCCGGATCGGATGAAATATGCTTCTCTTAGAGGCTCCACAAGCCAAATCTGGGGATCGGTTTATATGGGGGCTATATATAATTATTGACCGATGTGGACCAATTTTTGCATGGTTGTTAGAGACCATCTACCAACACCATGTACCAAATTTCAGCTGGATCGGAAGAAATATGCTTCTCTTAGAGGCTCCACAAGCCAAATCTGGGGATCGGTTTATATGGGGGCTATATATAATTATGGACCGATGTGGACCAATTTTTGCATGGTTGTTAGAGACCATATACCAACACCATATACCAAATTTCAGCCGGATCGGATGAAATATGCTTCAGTTAGAGGCTCCACAAGCCAAATCTGAGGGTCCCTTTATATGGGGGCTATACGTAAAAGTGGACCGATATGGCCCATTTTCAATACCATCCGACCTACATCGATAACAACTACTTATGCCAAGTTTCAAGTCGATAGCTTGTTTCGTTCGGAAGTTAGCGTGATTTCAACAGACGGACGGACGGACGGACGGACGGACATGCTTAGATCGACTCAGAATTTCACCACGACCCAGAATATATATACTTTATGGGGTCTTAGAGCAATATTTCGATGTGTTACAAACGGAATGACAAAGTTAATATACCCCCATCCTATGATGGAGGGTATAAAAATTATAAAATCGAATAAGTTCTACTACATTGTTTGTATTACTAAAAACTAAAAAATCTCGTGGAAGTGAGAAAGATGTGAGGGAAAATGCAATTAGCCAGAAAGGTTTGTTTTTTAGTTAGTCTTTGTGAAATTATTTTTACATCCTGGAAAAGAATAAACGTTTATCACAAAAAGTATATACTAATAAACTTCCTTACAGCGAAAAGCAAATGAAAAACGATCTTTGTCTAAAATTTCATTTGGGAGGAAAGAATTATTTCTTTGCGTGTATTAATAAATCCATTCACATACAAACAAATGCCAGTTTAAAAATCCAAATCAAAAATATGTTTCTTTACTTTAAGGAAAACTTGACTTAGTTCAAACACATGCGACTTTAACGAAGGGATGCAAATGTCCACAATTTCATAATTTTAAAGAAATTTGTCTTTAATATTTTGTAAATGACGCATCCTAAAATTTTGGTTGCGTGCTACGTCGAAAAAATCGCATGCCAGGTTCCAAAGATTTTGTATTTACACCGAAAAAAACGTGAACCAGGAAATTTTAATTCCCTGTTGTACTTTTTAACTGCAGTTCACGAAATTACATCACCTCATAGAAGAAAAAATTAACTAAAAGTAGAGAAGAAAATCATTGGCGCCAAATCATGACCATTTTAACCATACGGTAGTTCATTCTTACTATTTTTGGGAATCGTACGAAAATTTTCATTTGATTTAGTTAATATTGAACTTATGTGTGCGGTCATTGAACTTTATACTCATAAAATTTTTGAGACATACTTAAAAAAAATTAAGATTTCATTAAGCTGTTGATTTCGAAAAAAATTATAAAATTTAACTAAAAGCAAATAAATTTTTTCCAATAAAAATAAGTTAAATTTAGCGTTAGTTTAACAACGGAAATCAATTTATCGACTTTTGGGCAAGGAAAGAAATGCTTCTTCTATGGTAAGCAAAATTCGCATTTTACGGATATGAAATCTGTGGCATCACGACAATATTTTTTCAGTGTGTAAACGGTACACACATGTATCCTTCTGGCACAAATAGTATTACAACAAGTAAGGAAAGTCTAAAGTAGGGCGGGGCCGACTATATTATACCCTTCACCCCTATGTACACGGATGAAAAAGGCTGTTTTTCATATGTTTGGCTATAAACATTATATGTTTGGAACACAAATTTTTAAACACAATATTTTTGAGTGCAAGCATATAATGTTCATAAACTAGCATAACATGTTTGGGACATATATGTTAATATGTTAGAACATATTATGTTTGGGACATAAAATGTTTGTAAATATAATATGCTTGGATGCAAACATATATTAATTTAGAAATAGCCTATAAACATATATGTGTTTAGTAGCTTGGAGCGCTATTTAACAGGCAGCGATATTAAATTAAGTTGGTGGTTGTTGCTTGTTATTACAAAATTAACATTTTATTTTTCCTTGGGCAATTGATCAGCTACTTCTTTGATCCTTACAAACTGTATGGTCCGCTGTTCGAATCCCCGTCCGGCAAAAGGTAAAATTAAAATAAAAAAAATCATACAATTGAATAATTTCTTCTACAATGTTTGTATTACAGAAAAAGGTGCTAAGAACTAAAAAATCTCGTGGAAGTGAGAAAGATGTGGGGGAATATACAATTGGGCAGAAACAAAATTTTGAGCATTCAGGTCGAAAACCTATGTTGTTAGCACCTATATTACCTGTTTATTTTCATAATTCGTTATGATTGTAAATATATAAATAAATAAATAAAATTTTGAGCACAATATTGTTTGGGAGAATTTTTTTTAAGCATATAATATTTTTGGGTGCAAAATGCTTCCAAACATATTATATGTTCACATAATAACATATTGTTTTTTGGAAGACAACATTATTGAATTTGGATGCAAAAATACAAAATGTTTGGAACTTAGACTACCCAAACATATATTGTTTAGACTAATATGCTTTCAAACATATTATATATTGGAAGATATCAAACATATAAATGTTTGGGCAATACCCAAAAATGTATATGCTTGAAGCAAAATATGTTTGGGAGTATATGTTACAGAAGCGATTTTTTGTGAGCGTGTAGGCCAAAAGTTGTGTTACCATCTCAACTACTTCACATTTGCTGGAAGCTATATAAAGGAGACAATTTTTTTACTTCTACAAAATCTCTAGAATTTAAATTTAAATCGGCTAACGCTATCCAGTTAATTGGAGGAAACTTCCATTGAAAATGGGTCTAAAATGTGTAACAGTCTACAATATTTCCACAACTCTGTGTACGTATATATGGGAGCTATATATATTCTGAACCGATTTTGACTAAATTTGACATGTATAGTTAGAATAATAATTCTGCTATCTATGCGAAATTTCACGTAAATGGGAGTATAACTTTGGCCCCCCTGGTCACATGAGTGCAAATCGGACGGAAGATATATATGGAAGCCATATCTAAATCTGAACCGATTTCAACCAATTTTGGCACAATTACCGATACTACTAAACGTACTCCTTGTGCGAAATTTGAAGCAAATCACGGCAAAACTCTGGATTTTGAGGCCATATAAGTTCAAATCGGACGAATGATATATATGGGAGCTATATCTAAATCTGAATCGATTTTGACCATATTTGGCACATACAATAGTATGTGTTAAAAGTACCGCTTGTGCAAAATTTGAAGTAAGTCAGGGCAAAACTCTGTCTTTTGAGACCATATAAGTCCAAAGCGGGCGAAAGATATATATGTGAGCTATATCTAAATCTGAACCGATTTTAACAAAATTTGACACACTTAACGATACTATTAAACGTACCCCTTGTGCAAAATTTGAAGCAAATCACGGAAAACTCTGGCTTTTGTAGCCATATAAGTTCAAATCGGACGAAAGATATATATGGGAGCTATATCTAAATTTGAACCGATTTCAATCAGATTTACCGAGCATTGGTAGAATGTCAATTCTACCCTGTGTGCAAAATTTCACGAAGAGCGGTAGTAAACTTTGGCCTCTTTGGTCATATGAGTCTAAATCGGACGAAAGATATATATGGCAGCTTTATCTAAATCTGAACCGATTTTTTCCAAAACCAATAGCGATTGTCTCTGTCCCAAGAAACGGCCCTATGCCCAATTTGAGGACGATCGGACTTAAATTGCGAGCTGTACTTTGTGCACAAAATTACATATACAGACAGACGGACAGACAGACAGACGGACATCGCTAAATCGACTCAGAATTTAATTCTAAGCCGATCGGTATACTAAAAGATGGGTCTATGACCACTATTTCTTGGCGTTACATACAAATGCACAAACTTATTATACCCTGTACCACAGTAGTGGTGAAGGGTATAAATATGGGAAATATGAAGCGAGAGAAATTTTAATGTAATTGTACAAAAGAGCATCTATGATTTATCAGGCGATACATATGTATTCGAGATATAGGACAATTTTAGTAATATTTACAATTTTTGCTACTCACACCCAGAAAAAAAGTGACCACTTCTTTAAGTTAAAATGAACTCATTGTGAAGAAAGTTGAACTTCGTATAGCGCCAAAGATATTTTTATTTGTTTGAACGATGTGATTTTCGTAAAAATCAGGTAGCATTCCATATATTAGTTAACATTTTCCTATATTTATGTACCACTATAGTACGGAATAAAAATAATTTAACTGAAATGAATATATGAATATGGAATGATTTTATTGAACTTTTTTCATTCATTTGGACAAATCTTACATATTTGTGTCAATCATTTTACTTCAAAATTAGAACTGCTTACCTTCGTTTTTAAATACAGTCTTATTTATTAATATAGGCATTTTTTCTTCAATAAAAGACAGTTTTATTAATATATTAAATATATTTATTAAGAATCAACAGCATCGACTATCCTTGAAATATTAGTTTATTATTCCACTATTTTCAATTTCCATGTAATGTTACCAACTGTAAAACGTAATGGTTTCTTCTTCTTGTTCCTTTCACTTTTAATAAGATGCTGCGTAACGATTTTGTCCTCCTTTTACCATTTCAATTATGACCAGATCGTGGATAAATATATATAGCAGCTATATCTAAATCTGAACCGATTTTTTCCAAAACCAATAGCAATTGTCTCTGTCTCAAGAAACGGCCCTATGCCAAATTTGAGGACGATCGGACTTAAATTGCGAGCTGTACTTTGTGCACAAAATTACATATACAGACAGACGGACGGACAGACAGACAGACAGACGGACATCGCTAAATCGACTCAGATTTTAATTCTTACCCGATCGGTATACTAAAAGATGGGTCTATGACCACTATTTCTTGGCGTTACATACAAATGCACAAACTTATTATACCGTGTACCACAGTAGTGGTGAAGGGTATAAAAAGGCCGATTAAATGTATATAATTAAGTTTGACAAAATTTTCTATAGAAATAAAATTTTGAGAACATTTTATACAGAAGTAAAATTTGGACAAAATTTTCTATAGAAATACGATTTTAACAAATTTTTTTTTTATAGTAATAACATTTTGACAAAATTTTCTATAGAAATAAAATTTAGGCAAAACTTTCAAAAGGTTTAAAATTTTGACAACATTCTCTATAGAATTAAAATTTTGACAACATTTTCTATAGAAATAAAATGTTGCCAAAATTTTCTATAGAAATTAAATTTGACAAAATTTTTTATAGGAATAAAATTTTCTATAGAAATAAAATTTTGTTAGATTATTTTTGGCTCGAGTGGCAACCATGATTATGAACCGATATGGACCAATTTTTGTGTGATTGAGGATCGGCTATATATAACTATAGACCGATATGAACCAATTTTGGCATGGTTATTAGCGGCCATATGAATTTTGCTCCTCCAAGAGGCTCCTGAGTTCAAATCTGGGGATCGGTTTATATGGGGGCTATATATAATTATGGACCAATATGGACATGAAATATAATAAGCAACGATGAGCCCGTCGTAAAACTAGGAAAAACACGACTAATGTACGCGTTAGAATTGTTGTTATATCCTGGAAACCAGTTTCTGTAAGTTGTCACATGTTGTTGTAGTTGACTGTAGAAACAATAAGCATTGTTCGACTGTTCACCACTTAGGTGAATTCTAACAAATTAGCTTTCTAAAAATAAATTTCGTGTTGTTGCATTACCATGTAACAAAACGAATCTTATGTACCCTCCTCCATGGATTATGTAGAAACTTCTACGAAAGACTGTTATACACAATCGAATTACTTGGGTTGTGGTATCTTAAATCGTTTTCTAAATTGTGAGTTAGTCCACACGTGGTATATATTAGACAAAAAGCTATGTAAGTCTACAAATAATTACGAATCGTATGGACTTTTGCACGGTACGTAGGGAACCAGAATTGAAATATGGGGGTCGCTTATATGGGGGCTATATACAATTATGAACTTGATATGGACCAATTTTTGTGTGATTGTGGATCGATTTATTTGATGGCTATATATAACTATAGACCGATATGGACCTATTTAGGCATGACTGTTAACGGTCATATACTAGCACAATGTACCAAATTTCAACTGACTCGGTGGAAATTTACTCCTCCAAGAGGCTCCAAAACCAAATCTCGGGATCGGTTTATATGGAGGCTATATGTGATTATGGACTGATATGGACCACTTTTGGCATGGTTGTTGGATACCATATACTAACATCACGTACCAAATTTCAACCAGATCGGATGAATTTTGCTTCTCCACAAGGCACCGGAGGTCAAATCTGGGGATCGGTTTATATGGGGGCTATACATAATTATGGACCGATTTCGACTACTGTTTGCATGGGTGTTTGAGGCCACATATTAACACCACGTAGCAAATATCAACTGAATCAGATGAATTTTGGTCTTCCAAGAGGCTCCGGAGGTCAAATCTAGAGATCGGTTTATATGTAGCTATATATAATTATGCACTGATGTGGACCAATTTTTGCATGGTCATTACACAGAAAAAAATTTCACGAAAATTTTTCCAATTAAAATCTTAATTGAGTTTTAAAAAATATTCAATTAAAAATTTAATTGATTCAACAAATTTTTTAATTGAAATAAAAATCAATCACACAAATTAATAGTATCAATTAAATATTTAATTGGATCAATTTAAATATTTAATTGGCATATATAATTATGGACCGATATGGACCAATGTTTGCATGGTTGTTAAAGACCATATACTAACACAATATACTTAATTTCAGCCGGATCGGATGAAATTTGCTTCTCTTAGAGGCTCCGCAAGCCAAATCTGGGTATCGGTTTATATGGTGGCTATATATAATTATGCACTGATGTGGACCAATTTTTGCATGGTCATTAGAGACCATATACTAACACCATGTACCAAATTTCAGCCGGATAGGATGAAATTTGCTTCTCTTAGAGGCTCCGCAAGCCAAATCTGGGGATCGGTTTATATGGGGGCTATATATAATTATGGACCGATATGGACCAATGTTTGCATGGTTGTTAAATACCATATACTAACACAATATACTTAATTTCAGCCGGATCGGATGAAATTTGCTTCTCTTAGAGACTCCGAAAGCCAAATGGGGGCTATATATAATTATTGACCGATGTAGACCAATTTTTGCATAGTTGTTAGAGACCATATACTACCACCATGTACCAAATTTCAGCCGGATCGGATGAAATTTGCTTCTCTTGGAGGCTCCGCAAGCCAAATCTGGGGATCGGTTTATATGGGGGTTATATATAATTATGGACCAATTTCTGCATGGTTGTTAGAGACCATATACTAACACCATGTACCAAATTTCAGCCGGATCGGATGAAATTTGCTTCTTTTAGACCTACATCAATAACAAATACTTGTGCCAAGTTTCAAGTCGATAGCTTGTTTCGTTCGGAAGTTAGCGTGATTGCAACAGACGGACGGACGGACATGCTCAGATCGACTCAGAATTTCACCACGACCCAGAATAAATATACTTTATGGGGTCTTAGAGCAATATTTCGATGTGTTACAAACGAAATGACAAAGTTAATATACCCCCCCATCCTATGGTGGAGGGTATAATAAGATAAAGGGACTTGTAAGTTATATGAAAATATGATGTACAGTGGGAGAAAAGATGATTCAATTTGTAAGAGGAAAATTCCGAAATGTTTTCTCCATAAGGAGTTAGCATAAAGGGCCAAAAATTGAGTTATCTCTCCTAGCCACACTGTTAGAAAAATATGTTTTTCATATGTTCCGATATAAACAAAATGTGTTTCGGGCACGATTTTAAACCACAATATATTTAAGTGCGAACATGTAATGTTCCTGAACTAACACTAAATGTTTGGGACATCTATGTTAATATGTTAGAATATATTATGTTTGGGGCATGAATGTTTCATAAAAATCATATGTGTGAATACAAACATATATAAATTTACAAATTTCGACTAAACATACATATGTTGTGATATTTTATTCAAAGCGACAGAGAGAGTATAGAGAGAAATAGAAATGGAAACCGGGAGAGTTGACGAAAGCTATCAATATAACACAGCAAAAGAGTCAAAAGAGAACAATTTCTGTGAAACCGCTTGTATGTTGTTTCGGAAAACTGTTTTATGATAAGGCCAAAAATTTGATATGTTTAAGTCTAAATATTATTTAATTTGAATAAAGAGAATATACATTCTGAACCAAGAGAATAGACATTTGAAAAACAAACAGCTTATGTTTTCGCCTTGAGAGCAGCATTTTATGTATGTGTGGACATGTGTTTTGTTTATCAGTTTGGCATTATGGGCACAATTTTTTTCTTGGTTCGTTAAAAGAAATCAGGGGTCTTCATAAAAATAACGAAAGGGCACTATACTCTTTTTAGAGTTGGGACAGTAAAATGAAATAAGGAGGAAATAGTGAAAAATTACACAGTAAAATGTAAAAAAAAAAACAAACTTTAGTTCCTCTTTATTAAAAAGTAGTCCACGAGGAGTTGACGGACACCATCAAATATAAAAGCGGGCATTAAGTTCGAGTTTTACAGCTAAAACAATTTAAAAATTTATTTTCTTTAAAATGAATTATTAAAGAAAAATAGAAGGCATTTTAGAGCGATGGTGTTAAATGCTAGTAAAAACTGTTCACGCCTAAACAAATTTATGTTTATATTATAAAATTATTTATGTATGTTTGTACTCGACTCCACGTTCTTCTTTTGTTAGAGTTTTTGAATTCCTTCCAAATTTTAAAATTTTGTACAAAAACAGTTTTTTATTACAAGATTGTTATTTTTGCAATAAAAAATAATATTTTATCCAAAAATCAGTCAATTTCGTTTATATCAAGCACTGTTACTGACTATAAATCTTTAATAACGCACATTTCGAAGTTTCATTTAAAAAAAATTAATATAGTGTAAATATAAATGTGTAAATTAAAAAAAAAAAAAAAAACAAAAAAAATGTTCGGTCGGAGCAGGGATTGAACCCACGACCCTTTGCATGCAAGGCAGACATGCTAACCACTGCTCCACGTGGCAAACAAATGTATGTTTCTGTTAAATAATGTTATGTTTGCATAGGCTCGTGGGCGCTGCAAACTATGCTATATAAATGTAACTTAAAACGATAATTATCTACTGGTGACTATAACAGCTACGTAGCCCAGTGGATAGTGTGTTGGCTTACAAACTGTATGGTCCTCGGTTCGATTCTCCGTGCAGGCGAAAGGTAAAATTTAAAAAATTTATAAAAGTGAATAATTTCTTCAACATTATTTGTATTACAGAGAAAGGTGCCAATAACTAAAAAAATTCGTGGAAGTGAAAATTACGAGTATGTTAGGAAATTCTTCCAAGCATATAATATTTTTGGCTCAAAATGCTTCCAAACATATAATATGTTCACATAAAACAAACATATTAATGTTTCGGCAGTATGCAATAATATATGTGCTTCCTGCAAAATATGTTTGGAACATATGTTAAAGAAGCGATTTTTTTTGAGGGTGCAGATCTATACCAAAGGCTGTGGAAAGGTTCATTCGCCCGAACCGAAACATGTACAGTCCAGGCGTGTATAGATATGTATCTGGCGTTTTCTTTTCAATGGCTCTATTAACCATGTTCCTTAATCTATATCTGTCCATAAAGCTCGAAAAATAATTGTATAATTAGATATTTTATTGGTTCTAAAATCATTGGTAGAAAATAGGCGGTATGTGACCATTACCGTTTGGTATAAACAGATTGGTTCACGTTACCTTTCAATTTTGATACCACTTTATAACAAATCATTTACATCCGGTATTATTATGACATTAACTATCACATCCCCATAACATATAATATGTCGCCGTTGCTAAAAACTAATTGGTCGCATTGGTAGTCACATAAAGTAAGTACGAGGGCAGTTCGGAAACTTCTTAGCCTAGCACAAAAAGCGCGGTATAAACAGAAAAAAGTTGAGTGTTTAGGAAACTCCCATCTCTGTTATTAACACATGTTAAATTTTGTTTCGATCTGGCAACTCCTTCACATAGAAATAGGTGTTCAAAAAAGACGCATCCGTAATTTTTTTTACAATGGAAAAATTAGAAATGCGTGTTGTCATTAAATATTTACATAAAAAAGGTTTATCGAGACAAGAAATTCATAATAATATGGTATTAGGTGAAAGTGCTCCTTCATATGCAACAGTAAAAAATTGGGTTGGTGAATTTAAACGTGGTCGTACAAGCCACGTAGTGGACTCCAAAAACAGCAACAACAACAGAAGTTGTAGCCAAAGTGCATGATATGGTATTAAATGATCGACGAATAAAAGTGCGTGAAATTGCTAATATCATGGACATCTCAAATGATCGAGTCCATTTAATTTTGCATGAAGAACTACATATGAAAAAGCTTTCTGCAAGATGGGTGGGTGCCGCATTTGTTAACAGTCGATCAAACACGCATAAGAATGAACATTTCTCAAGATTGTTTGGATCGTTTTAAGCGAAATAAAAGGGATTTTAAGCGTCGTTAGATAACTGTTGATGAGACAAGGATCTACCACTATACTCCAGAGACAAAAGAACAATCCAAACAATGGACTGAAGCTGGAGGAAGTGCCCCAAAGGAGGCAAAAACAATTCAATCGCCTGGTACGGTTTTTTTGGGACCTAAATGGTATTTTATTGATTGACTATCTGCAAAAGGGTAAAACAATAAATTCAGAGTACTAATGCAACCTTTTGGATCAATTACATGTACAAATTCGAGAAAAACGTCATGGCTTACAACACAAAACAATAATTTTCATCAAGACAACGCACCAGCGCACAAGAGTTTTTAACAATGGCTAAAATCAACGAATTAAAGTACGAGTTGCCTGACCACCCACCTTATTCTCCTGATTTAGCTCCCAGTGACTTTTACTTGTTTCGAAATCTAGAAAAATTCCTTGCTGGCAAGCGTTTTACCTCAAATGAAGATGCAATTACAGTTGTAAACCACTATTTTGAAGACCTTGAGGAAAACTTTTTTGATCAAGTGTTTAGTGAACTGACTGAATTTATTCTGATAATTGGTTGATAGTTTTGCTGCAAGTAGAGGATGCTGGTGAGGAATATGGTAATTCCGAAACCATCTTTCAGTCTATAGGGCTTTGCCCAAATAAATTTGACAAACATTCTTTTCCTCTGTTGGTTAAGCTACTCTTGTAGTTTAGTCAATGCATGGTTTTAAGCTGAAATCAAAAAACAACAACATTTTTAATTTTTGTTAATTCGGCATTCTTCTCTCATTAGATGCGTAAGAGACATGCAAAAGCTTTCCTAATCGCGCAGCAAACAACTTGAGACATGCAGTGCCAGCGATGGGAAATAGAATTTAGAGAATAACTTTTAGAAAATAATAAGATGAACAAATGATGTATATGTATGTATTTTATATATTAAATATATTAAAGAAAAACGTCTTTGTTGCATGTATTAATAAATACTGGGTTTGTATTAAATCCAATACCGTTTTGATATTATTTGATAATACCGCACTGTTTATACATCAATACCATATTGGTATAAATATTAATACCGCTTAGGTATTATTTTCAATACCTTATTGGTATTTTCATAATACCATTTGGTACTTTCATGCTTTGCGCACCACTTGTACCGTTCAGTATTGATATTGTACCATACGGGGTTGGCTAACTATCGTATCGATATCGGTATCGATTTGAGCCCGTATGGTAATAATTTTTCTATGGGTGTATAAAAAGAGGAAACCGCTCAATTAGTTTGGGTAATAAATCCAAATTTCTGAAAATATGGCAATATATTTATGTAAGAGCTACATGTAAGTCAAAGTATGATCGCCTAATACATGTACATTTGAAATTTGAGCAACATTGGTTAATAAATAAGAGTATTATGGCCAAATTTGGGAACATCGAGCGATGCATATTTATACAGTGGCGTGCAGAAATGAGTACATAATTAAGTTTTTTTGAATTCTAAACGAAGAAAAAAGCAGCAATAAAGAAACACAAAATAATTTTATTTTTCCTTTATTCGTTCTCCAATTCTAAATAAAACAACAAAAAACTCAAAAAAAAAAAGAGTAAAGAATTCAGAGAGATAAATAAACATAACAAAAAAAAAAAAAAACTAGCATGTACACAATTTTGCACTTTTTGATGTACTCATCATAAAACCAAACAAGTATATAAAGCAGTAAGTTCGGCCGGGCCGAATCTTAAATACCCACCACCATGAATCAAATATTATAGTTTCCTGTAAAAATTTCAGGGGGATTTGTTGACAAGCAGATCAGTTCAACCAGTACACTTCCCGAAGATAAATTCAAAGATTTTACCTATGAAGACTAGATCAGATTCTGGATTTATAAGAACCATATTTGTTTGAGTTTTAGAGGAATCATAAACATCGTGTGCAAGTGTGCAAGAAAACGATGAAATAACGCCTTGATTTAAAATCTAACATATGTAGATTTTTACCCCCATTATTTAAATGATTACCAGAAGTAAAATCTGGAAACTATAATTCAGTTTCAAGCAATTTTCATTATCAGTGCGCATGGACCGATATTCACCATTTTCGGCACACCTCTTTATGTTCCTACAATTCTTCTAGATTTTAAATTTCATGCAAATTTGAAAAAACGATGGTTTCTAAAAGCCCAAGAAGTCAAATCGGGAGATCGGTCTATTTACGAGATAAAAATTACACGCCCTTTTCGGCTTTCATATTTAAGGTCCTAAAATACCTCTAGATTTCTCATTTCAGGCAAATTAGATAAAAACTACGGATTCTAGAAGCCTAAAAAATAAAATCATTTCTTGCACACCTATTTATATTCCTAAAAATCTCCAGATTTTCGATTTCAGGCAAAGTGGACAGCAATTACGGTTTCTAGAAGCCCAAAAAGTAATATCGGGAGATCGGTCTATCTGATGGCTATATCAAAACATGGACCTATACTCACCATTTTCGGCATACCTTTTTATGGCCCTAAAATACCTCTAGATTTCCAATTTGAGGCAAGTTGGATAAAAACTACGGTTTCTATAAGCCCAAGAATAAAATCTGGAGATCGGTCTATATGGGGGCTATATAAAAACATGGTCCGATACTCATCATTTTCAGCACACCTCTTTAGGGTTTTAAAATACCTCTTGATTTCTAATTTCAGGCAAATTGGATAAAAACTACGTATTCTATAAGCCCAAGACCCCATATCGGGAGATCGGTCTATATGGGGGATATACCAAAACCTGGACCGATACTCACCATTTTTAGGGGGATATACCAAAACCTGGACCGATACTCACCATTTTTAGCGCACCTTTTTATGGTCCTCAAATACCTCTAGATTTCAAATTTCAACCAAATTGGATAATAACTACGGATTCTAGAAGCCCAAGAAGTAAAATCGGGAAATCGGTCTATATGGGGGCTATACCTAAACATCAACCGATAGTCACCATTTTTGGCACACCTCTTTATGGTGCTAAAATACCTCTAGATTTCCAATTTCGACCCCAAATCGGGAGGTCGGTTTATATGGGGGCTATATCAAAACTTGAACCGATATAGCCCATCTTCGAACTTGACCTGCCTGCAGACAAAAGACGAGTTTGTGCGAAATTTCAGCGCGATTGCGTTATTATTGAAGACTGTAGCGTGATTACAACAGACAGACAGACAGACAGACGGACATGGCTATATCGTCTTAGAATTTCTCCCTGACCAAGAATATATATACTTTATATAGTCGGAAATCGATATTTCGATGTGTTACAAACGGAATGACAAACTTATTATACCCCCGTCACCATTCTATGGTGGTGGGTATAAAAAACCGTTAGTTTTGTGTTTTTAGTCTTTCTTTATGATCAGTAATACAACTTTGTGTTTAGAAACGTGTTTGCTACTAAGAGATAAAGGTTTATTCGAAGTGTACTGCAATAATATCAAGTAAAAATTAAAATGAAAAAGTTATCGCGCGATGAGGAGGACAATATAGTTTCCTTAACTAATAATGGGTCTTCATCGCGAAAAATAGCCAAGGAACTAAATATAAGTCAGTCTGTGGTCATTCGCGTCAAAAAAGACGAAATACTACTCCCAAAGAGCAAATCAAGAAGGTTCAGCGGTTAAAACTAGAAGTGCCCATATGTAATAGGTACTTTTAGTTAATGTGGTATCACAATGGACTGAATAGTCTAAGTGAGCCTAAATCTTAATCGGGCTGCCACTTTAACCTAACCTACTCCCAAACAGCAAATCAGAGGCGGTCGAAAACTGTTGACCGAAGCGGACGCTCGCCTAATGATGGCAGAACATGTCCGTAACGCTGAAAAATACTACTGTTGCCAAAAATAAGCACGTTAGTGAATGGGCAGCAAGACGGACGCTCCACAACATTGGTTATGTTTCAACTGTAAAAAAATCGGACGGTAAACAATATTGCTGGCGTCGTCCTACCATGTTAAGCAAACTGTGAAGCATAGTGGTGGAAACATAATGGTTTGGGGCTGCTTCACTTGGTGGCACATTGGACCATTGCAGAAAATTGATGGTATGTTATAATGAAGAAGGAGGAGGAATGGCGAGGTAGCCATTTCGCAGACTCATCTTCCCGAGTTTGTTGACAAGAGTGCCTATCCTGAAGATGAAGTTGTATATCAACCGGTTGGTGATCCGAGGCATAGTGCAAAAATAGTGAAAAAATGGCTTAATGAGCAAAAATTTCAAGTGACGAATTGGCCAGCGCAAAGCCCCGACCTCAACTCGATTGAGAATTTATGATCAATCGGGGGAAGACGGCTGGGATTGTACAAATCAGATATATCAAAATTAGAAGACCTGTGGGAACGAGTACAGTTTGAGTGGGAGAATATACCTGATGAAAGGAATTGGTTGAAAGTATGTCAAAACGTATAAATATGGTATTAAAAAACAAGTAAGTAAAGTAGAAAGTCGGGCGGGGCCGACTATATCATACCCTAAACCACCATTACAGAATTAGTAATCATAAGCATTTGTGGGGTAACATATAGGTCTGGGAGATAAACCGCAGTTGCATATTTAAGAAAATTAAGGGGTACATGTCTATGGGTGCTTTGTGTCAATCTGACTATAGCTCATAGTCAATGTTGCCAGGGTTAATGCTTATTTTATACGCTTAGAAATGAGAAAATTAATTATGTACTCATTACTGCACGCCACTGTATGTGGGAGCTATATTTAATTCTGAACCGGTTTGGATTATATTTTTTCACAACACACAAACTAAAAATTAGTCCACACAATTAAACATTGTGCTTCCCAACTATCAATTTGTTGTCGTAATCGAATTCCAACCTACCATTTCTCTGGGTGTAGGTTCAGGTTTTAATCTCATAAAATTCTGGATTCATGAGAATCTAGTATTTTAGATCAATAAAGAAATGTAACGAATTTGGTTTATATCGGTAATTTTCCGGTGCGATAGAAGATGCCAATTTCCCGATGATGCATATTTTGAATCTTAAATCAGCTGAAAAGCGTTTTTTCATTCGATTTTCTTGCACTCTTAAACGAAAACGAATTTGACATTCATCTAGATTTTGGAACTAAAACAGAAAATCATGTACCTGTTCATTAAATTTTTTGACATTTTTGCAGGAAAAAAAGTATTTTTATAGGTTACGTATAGAAATGTCTAGAACCATTACATGGTCATAAATACCATGTACATTTTTCGTGATCATTTAGTTTTTACCTTTTTTACAGCGAATAGAATTTTATAAAAACATTGAGCAGGTACCAGGATGATAAATGATGTTGACGAAAAAGTACTAAAAATGTTTTAAAAATTTACTTTTCGAAGCCAAAAGATGCTAAAATTATATAATATCAATTTTAAAGACTATTGTATAATTATACGTATATTTAAATCTAGACCGATTTGGACATTTTGTCAGATTTTCTAAAACTATCTTATTTTGCAATTTTTTTTCTATAACAAATTTTGTCAAAATTTTATTTCTGCGAACATTTTGTAAAAATTTTATTTCTGTAGAAAATGTTGTCAAAATTTTATTTCTTTAGAAAATGTTTTCAAAATTTTATTTCTATAGAAAATTTTTTCAAAATTTTATTTCCATAGTATATTTTGTCAACATTTTATTTCTATAGAAAATTTCTATAAAAATTTTTATCAAAATTTTATTTCTATAGAAAATTTTGTCAAAATTTTGTTTCTATAGATAATTTTTTCAAAATTTTATTTCTATAGAAAATTTTGTCAAAAGTTTATTTCTATAGAAAATTTTGTCAAAATTTTATTTTTATAGAAAATTTTGTCAAAATTTTATTTCTATAGTATATTTTGTCAAAATTTTATTTCTATAGAAAATTTTGTCAAAATTTTATTTCTATAGAAATTTTTTTCAACTATTTATTTCTGTAGGAAAAATTTTATTCTTATAGAAAATTTTTGTATTGAAGATTTTTTGAAAATTTTTGAAATTTTATTTCTATAGAAAATTTTGTCAAAAGTTTATTTCTATAGAAAATTTTGTCAAAATTTTATTTTTATAGAAAATTTTGTCAAAATTTTATTTCTATAGTATATTTTGTCAAAATTTTATTTCTATAGAAAATTTTGTCAAAATTTTATTTCTATAGAAATTTTTTTCAACTATTTATTTCTGTAGGAAAAATTTTATTCTTATAGAAAATTTTTGTATTGAAGATTTTTTGAAAATTTTAAGAAGTACATTTTTGCAAAATATACCACGTTCAAGAATTCTACCAACTACAAAACAATCACAATGGACTGAATAGTCTAAGTGAGCCTGAATCTTAATCGGGCTGCCACTTAACTACAAAACAGTAAAAAATTTACCATATTTTGTAGAATTCTACCAACTGTGGCTACCGGCTCAGGTGCCAGCTTTAAGCATTATCTCCTTCTGAGCGTTTCAAATATATACACTATCTTATATGTTAATACTCTGTTCCTCAGTGGCGGAAAAAAATCACATTTCACATTTGCGGACGAATGTGGTATAGACTCCTCTGAAAAATGTTGAGATCCAAATACTAAAATTATATCATCAGCTGTGAGTTTATCCATAGTCAACTTGATAAGATTCAAGTGAGTCATATACATATCCATGTCAGAATTCGGTGGTATGTATGAACAAATAATGAAGATATTCAATCGGGAGAGATTCAAGCGTGCAGAAATAAAATCAATATCATGTGGGATATGTAAATCCTGCAAAAATGACAAAAACTGACTTCTCTCGGCTATCAAAACACCACCACCTCTATGAGCTAACCGATCCTTTCTATAGACGTTGAACTCAGTACAAAATAATTCCAGATCGAAAATGTCTGGCTTTAGCCATGTCTCGTGCATATAACAATAACAAACTCGCATGAAAGACTGTTAAGGAATACATGACGAAGTTTCGTATTAAGACCACGGTCGTTCTGGTATACAATACAAATATCATGAATTAGTTTTCTGAAGCCGTTACTAAATGAACAGGCATAGGCCGGGTCGGTCTAGACCGAGGTATAAAGTCCGTAACCAGCTAACCAGGAGGAAAGAAAGACGAATCAACTAATACATCAAACATCTTCAGCGGAACAATGATCTTAAATGATGATATGCCCCCCTGTTGACGTTTGTTCAGTTTAATGATGCTGCAGTCACTTGATCTGAAGTCAACAAACTTGGAACGTATATAGTTACCAACTTTATCTACAGAAGTGTCGTTGGCAAGACGAGAAAGAAATACGATTACGAGGCGAGGAGATGTAGATATAGCTCCCATGTATGTATCACCCGATTTTGAAAAATTCGCCCCTAATAACCTTATGTTTGATCATACAGGCCTCATTTCTTAACTGATCTTACTCAAATCTTGCACAAGGTAACCTTTTGTTGTATTAATCAAACTCGCAAAATATTATGCAAATTGGTTCAGATTTAGATATAGCTTCCATATATATGCATCGCTCGATTTTTCCAAATTTGACCATAGTACTCTTATTTATTAACCAATGTTACTCAAATTTCAAATTTTGATGTACTAACCGATCGTACTTATACGTACTTGTAGCTCTTACATAAGAATACTGTTCGATTTTTACAAATTTATATTTATTACCCACACTAATTTAACCATTTTCTCTTTTTTTAATAATGGACTCAATATTAGTGGCATACTAACTCCGTAGGTGCAATATCAACACAGCCAGTGTTGCTAGAAGTATGGGAAATTCCCTATATGTAGGGTTTTTCTAATATTTAGCGTCTTGTAGGGACGTAGGGCCGCAATGTAGGATATTTCTTTTCTTTTATTTCTGTGGAATTTTTTCTCAAAATTGTATTTCTATAGAATTTATTGTCAAAATTTTATTTCTATAGAAAACTTTCTCACAAAAATTTGTTTATAGAAACTTTTTCCAAAATTTTATTTTTATAGAGATTTAAAAAAAAAAGTTACTAATTTGGGTAGAAGTCTACCAACTGTGACAACCGTGTTGGTAATACAAATTTATATTCTATGTTATATACGTTGCATATTCATGTTTTAAGATAATAAAGTACTTAGAACCATTTTTGTTTTGTAAAATTTTTTAAATTTAACGAAAAATATAGTAGGGAAAATTGTTTGGGAATGTATGCGAAAGTAGGGAACTTTTTTTGTCCTTGTAGGGTAAACCGAACATATTCCCTAGCAACATTGACTATGAGCTATAGTCAGATTGACACAAAGCACCCATAGACATGTACCCCTCAATTTTCTTAAAGATGCAACTGCGGTTTATCTCCCAGACCTATATGTTACCCCACAAATGCTTATGATTACTAATTCTGTAATGGTGGTTTAGGGTATGATATAGTCGGCCCCGCCCGACTTTCTGCTTTACTCACTTGTTTTTTAATTAAAAATTAAAAAAATTTTCAATCACTGACTTAATTAACTTAATGTTTCTATCTTGATTAAAAAGTTAATTGTATCAATTATTTGATTAATTGAAACACTTTTCAACTTCAATGAACTTTTTAATTGGAAATATTTTGGTGATTTTTTTTTCTGTGTAGAAAAAAAATGAACTTAAAGTAAAGAAACAAATCATTGAAGCCAAATTATGACCATTTTAACCATACTGTAGTTCATTCTTACTATTTTTGGAAATCGGTCGAAAATTTTCTTCTACTTTAGTTCATATTGAACTTATGTGAATGGTCAGGGAACTCTATACCCACGTTTAATTCATAAAATGTTTGAAACATACTTATAAAAAGATTTTTTTTTTAATGGATTTTATTTTCTTTATGGCGAAACTAAATATCCAAACTTGTCCAAAATAATTTTATCGAAAGTTTATAAACGCAAGATAGAGCATCTCTAGATGTGCCTAAAAAGCTTATGCTGGCGTGGAACAATTTCTGGGTATTTATTTCGTTTTGAAGACAGCATCAACAAAGTACCGCTTTGTAAGAAAAATAAATTTTATTCCATAGAAAATAAAGCTTAAATAAGGTACAATTTTCAATTGCCGGTCAATATTGTAAGTTTTGATATTTTTGAATCAAGAAATTAACTTGAATTCTCTAAAACATTTAAAAATTAATGATTGCCTAAAGTAGAGACGTTTTTATTGCATTAAAACATTGAACTTTAATTTATGTTTGTATGTAAAACAGTGTTTGTTTTCGACACTTTACGTGACATTGTCAGAACAGCAACAACAAAGGAAAGATAAAAAACGTGCCCGGAATATTTTCCATGCGTCCCTGTTATGTGAATTTCAACACCTCCACTTCCACCCACAGCAACAGCTGGAGTCGTTTGTTGATTTCGGAGTAAACGATTAAATGGGCGATTACGTACAACCAAAGTGCCGATACTACATAGCCACACAGGAGACTCTAGGTGTGTCGACAAAGGACACCGGAAGCCATCAATAACGAAACGCATACATACCCTCTTGCAAATACAAACACATAAATACCTTCACTACACACACACATGCATGCACACCACATCATACGTAATTTTTAAACATTTTCGAAATATATATAACACAGTAGAAATTTAAGATTTAATAGACAATGTCATAATGGTAGCACCATCACTTCATGTGACAACAATGTTAGTAAATATCTGTGATATTCTCAAAATTGGGTACATTTTTATTGATTGTTATACCCTCCATCATAGAATGGGGCTATATTAACTTTGTCATTCCGTTTGTAACACATCGAAATATTGCTCTAAGACCCCATAAAGTATATATATTCTGGGTCGTGGTGAAATTCTGAGTCGATCTAAGCATGTCCGTCCGTCCGTCCGTCCGTCCGTCTGTTGAAATCACGCTAACTTCCGAACGAAACAAGCTATCGACTTGAAACTTGGCACAAGTAGTTGTTATCGATGTAGGTCGGATGGTATTGAAAATGGGCCATATCGGTCCACTTTTACGTATAGCCCCCATATAAAGGGACCCTCAGATTTGGCTTGTAGAGCCTCTAACAGAAGCATATTTCATCCGATCCGGCTGAAATTTGGTATATGGTGTTGGTATATGGTCTCTAACAACCATGCAAAAATTGGTCCACATCGGTCCACTTTTACGTATAGCCCCCATATAAACGGACCCCCAAATTTGGCTTGCGATTGCTCTAAGAGAAGCAAATTTCATCCGATTCGGCTGAAATTTGGTACATGCTGTTAGTATATGGTCTCTACCAACCATGCAAAAATTGGTCCATATCGGTCCATAATTATATGTAGCCCCCATATAAACCGATCCCCAGATTTGGCTTGCGGAGCCTAAAAGAGAAGCATATTTCATCCGATCCGGCTGAAATTTGGTACATAATGTTGGTATATGGTTTCTAACAACCATGCAAAAATTGGTCCACATCGGTTCATAATGGCTTGCGGAGCCTAAAAGAGAAGCAAATTTCATCCGATCCGGCTGAAATTTCGTACATGATGTTGGTATATGGTCTCTAACAACCGTGCAAAAATTGGTCCACATCGGTCCATAATTATATATTGCGGAGCCTAAAAGAGAAGCAAATTTCATCCGATCCGGCTGAAATTTGGTACATGATGTTGGTATATGGTCTTTAACAACCATGCAAAAATTGGTCCATATCGGTCCTTAATTATATATAGTCCCCATATAAACCGATCCCCAGATTTGGCTTGTGGAGCCTCTAAGAGAAGCATATTTCATCCGATCCGGCTGAAATTTGGTACATGGTGTTGGTATATGGTCTCTAACAACCGTGCAAAAATTGGTCCACATCGGTCCATAATTATATATAGTCCCCATATAAACCGATCCCCAGATTTGGCTTGCGGAGCCTAAAAGAGATCCGATCCGGCTGAAATTTCGTACATGATGTTGGTATATGGTCTTTAACAACCATGCAAAAATTGGTCCATATCGGTCCATAATTATATATAGCCCCCATATAAACCGATCCCCAGATTTGGCTTGCGGAGCCTAAAAGAGAAGCATATTTCATCCGATCCGGCTGAAATTTGGTACATAATTTTGGTATATGGTTTCTAACAACCATGCAAAAATTGGTCCACATCGGTTCATAATTATATATAGCCCCCATATAAACCGATCTCCAGATTTGGCTTGCAAAGCCTCAAAGAGAAGCAAATTGCATCCGATCCGGCTGAATTTTGGTATATGGTCTCTAACAACCATGCAAAAATTGGTCCACATCGGTCCATAATTATATAAAGCGCCCATATAAACCGATCCCCAGATTTGGGTTGCGGAGCCTCAAAGAGAAGCAAATTTCATTCGATCCGCCTGAAATTTGGTACATGATATTGGTATATGGTCTCTAACAACCATAGGTTAGGTTAGGTTAGGTTAGGTGGCAGCCCGATGTATCAGGCTCACTTAGACTATTCAGTCCATTGTGATACCACATTGGTGAACTTCTCTCTTATCACTGAGTGCTGCCCGATTCCATGTTAAGCTCAATGACAAGGGACCTCCTTTTTATAGCCGAGTCCGAACGGCGTTCCACATTGCAGTGAAACCACTTAGAGAAGCTTTGAAAACCCTCAGAAATGTCACCAGCATTACTGAGGTGGGATAATCCACCGCTGAAAAACTTTTTTTTGGTGTTCGGTCGAAGCAGGAATCGAACCCACGACCTTGTGTATGCAAGGCGGGCATGCTAACCATTGCACCACGGTGGCTCCAACCATGCAAAAATTGGTCCACATCGGTTCATAAATATATATAGCCCCCATATAAAACGATCCCCAGATCTGGCTTGCGAAGTCTCCAAGAGAAGCAAATTTCATCCAATCCGGTTGTAATTTGGAACATGGTGTTAGTATATGATCTTTAACTACCGTGCCAGAATTGGTCCATATCGGTCCATAATTATATATAGCCCCCATATAAAACGTTCTCCAGATTTGACCTCCGGAGCCTCTTGGAGGAGCAAAATTCATCCGATCCGGTTCAAATTAGGAACGTGCTGTTAGTATATGGTCGCTAACAACCATACCAAAATTGGTCCAATCACACAAAAATTGGTCCATATCGGTCCATAATCATGGTTGCCACTAGAGCCAAAAATAATCTACCAAAATTTTATTTCTATAGAAAATTTGTCAAAATTTTATTTCTATAGAAAATTTTGTCAAAATTTTATTTCTAGAGAAAATTTTGTTAAAATATTATTCGGTTCATAATAAAATTTTCATCATTGTCAAAATTTTATTTCTACAGAAAATTTTGTCAAAAGTTTATTTCTATAGAAAATTTTGTTAAAATTTTATTTCTTTAGAAATTTTTGTCAAAATTTTCTTTCTATAGAAAATTTTGTCATACAATTTAGAAGATGGTGTTAGGAGGTTTCAAGATGCCTTGCCATCGGCAAGCGTTACCGCAACTTAAGTAATTCGATTGTGGATGGCAGTGTTTAGAAGAAGTTTCTACGCAATCCATGATGGAGGGTACATAAGCTTCGGCCTGGCCGAACTTACGGCCGTATATACTTGTTATACCCACCACCATAGAATGGTGACGGGGGTATAATAAGTTTGTCATACCGTTTGTAACATATCGAAATATCGATTTCCGACTATATAAAGAATATATATTCTTGATCAGGGAGAAATTCTAAGACGATATAACGATGTCCTTCTGTCCGTCTGTCTGTCTGTCTGTCTGTTGTAATCACGCTACAGTCTTCAATAATGAAGCAATCGTGCTGAAATTTTGCACAAACTCGTCTTTTGTCTGCAGGCAGGTCAAGTTCGAAGATGGGCTATAACGGTCCAGGTTTTGATATAGTCCCCATATAAACCGACCTCCCGATTTGGGGTCTTGGGCTTATAGAAATCGTAGTTTTTATCCAATGTGCCTGAAATTTGAAATCTAGAGGTATTTTATGACCATAAAGAGGTGTGCCAAAAATGGTGAGTATCGGTCCATGTTTTGGCATAGCCCCCATATAGACCAATCTCCCGATTTTACTTCTTGGGCTTATAGAAACCACAGTTTTTATTCAATTTATCTGAAATTGGAAATCTAGAGGTATTGTAGGACCACAAATACGTGTGCCAAAAATTTTGAGTATCGGTCCATATTTTGGTATAACCCCCATATAGACCGATCTCCCGATTTTACTTCTTGGACTTATAGAAACCGCAGTTTTTATTCAATTTACCTAAAATTGGAAATCGAGAGGTATTGTAGGACCACAAATACGTGTGCCAAAAATGGTGAGTATCGGTCCATGTTTTGGTATAGCCCCCATATAGACCAATATCCCGATTTTACTTCTTGGGCTTATAGAAACCGCAGTTTTTATTCAATTTACCTAAAATTGGAAATCGAGAGGTATTGTAGGACCACAAATACGTGTGCCAAAAATTGTGAGTATCGGTCTATATTTTGGTAGAGCCCCCATATAGACCGATCTCCCGATTTTGTTTCTTGGGCTTATAGAAACCGCAGTTTTTATTCAATTTACCTAAAATTGGAAATCGAGAGGTATTGTAGGACCACAAATACGTGTGCCAAAAGTGGTGAGTATCGGTCCATGTTGTGGTATAGCCCCCATATAGACCGATCTCCCGATTTTACTTCTTGGGCTTATAGAAACCGCAGTTTTTATTCAATTTACCTAAAATTGGAAATCGAGAGGTATTGTAGGACCACAAATACGTGTGCCAAAAATTGTGAGTATCGGTCCATGTTTTGGTATGGTCCCCATATAAAACGACCTCCCGATTTGGGGGTTTGGGCTTATAGAAACCGTAGTTTTTATCCAATTTGTCTGAAATTGGAAATCTAGAGGTATTTTAGGACCATAAAGAGGTGTGCCGAAAATGGTGAGTATCGGTCCATATTTTGGTATAGCCCCCATATAGACCGATTTCCCGATTTTACTTCGTGGGCTTCTAGAATCCGAAGTTTTTATCCTATTTGCCTGAAATTGGAAATCTAGAGGTATTTTCGGGTCATAAAGATGTGTGCCGAAAACGGTGAGTATCGGTCCATATTTTAGTATAGCCCCCATAAGAATGATCTCCCGATTTAACTCCTTGGGTTTCAAGAAACCGTAGTTTTTATCTGATTTGCCTGAAATTGTAAATATTCTGGTATTTTAGGCTCACAAAAACGTGTATCGGATTTATTTTTATCGGTCCATTTGGTAATGCCTCCATATAGACCGACTTCACTTCTTGAGGGTGTAGAAGGCGCACTGATCAGATATATATATATATATATATATATATATATATATATATATATATATATATATATATATATATATATATATATATATATATATATATATATATATATATATATATATATATATATATATATATACATTAAATCGGATTCCCAGAAATTATAATTAAATATGTAATAAAATCAAAAAAAATATATATTCTGGTTAAAAGAAAGTTAAAGAAACCTTACCAATTCACTATTAAATTATAAGCACAGGAGGAATAAAAATTATTCCAATTGCTCTGGGTTATTCTGAAATTAAAGCAATTAAATTATAAGCAGAGGAGTAATAAAAATTATACCAATTGCTCTGGGGTTATTCTGAAATTAAAGATTTATTTTTTACATTAAAACTATTAAATTGGTTTCCAAAAAATTTGATTAGAGAAAGAATAAAATAAAGTGTTTTTGGCGATATAAAGGTCATAAAAACATAAAAATTTTAGTTAAAAGAAAACCACATTTGTAAAAGAAAACTTACCAAATCTCTATTAAATTATACACTGAAAAAACAGTGAACCCTCCAGAAAGAAAATTTTTTGTTAATTTTAGAAAATTTTTGAATATTTTTAGAAAATTTTACTTAAACAGTATTACAATCGCTAGCATCACTCCGATATCACAAAAATAAGTACATATTTTTCGACAAATTCAAGAAAATTTATTAGACATAATTAATTTTTTCACTTGCTAAAGAAACTTTTGTAGTTTGAAGGAAAAAATTGGAGTTCAAAAATGCGAGAATGTCTTTAGTGACATACGAAGTTCATGATGGACGCATTTTTGGTAAAATTTACAAATTTAAAGAAATAATGAACTATTTTGTGAGAAGAACGAATTTAGTAAATCTGTTTGCTTAATTTGTGTATAATTCTTTTCCGTTGTTTAGGTCATTGAACTAACGTACGCAAAATATTATTAGATTAAAGAAACTTTCTCGAAGCATAATAATTCCATGAACTAAAATAAAGTTAAATTGGCTTTAGTGAAATAGAGAGTTCACTTTTTTGAGTGTACGCCGAAATATATATAAATTTGCCCGAATCCATCTGCGGTTGCTCTGAAATTAAATATTTTTTACAAGAAAAACACTAAACTGATTTCCAAAAAATTTAATTAACTAATAATAATATGAATATAAATATTTCTTTAAAAGAAAGCCTCATTTTTAAAAAGAATACTTACCAACTTACGATTAAACTATAAGCTAAGTTGTAACAAAAGCTCTGAAATTGAGTATTTATTATACCCTGCGTCACACTGTGGAACAGGGTATTATAAGTTAGTGCATATGTTTGTAACACCCAGAAGGAGACGAGATAGACACATGGTGTCTTTGGCAATAATGCTCAGGATGGGTCCCTGAGTCGATATAACCATGTCCGTCTGTCCGTCTGACTGTGAAAACATTTTTGCGATCAAAGTCTAGGTCGCAATTTAAGTCCAATCGCCTTCAAATTTGGCACATGTTCCTAATTTGGGTCAGAATAGAACCCTATTGATTTTGGAAGAAATCGATTCTGATTTAGATATAGCTGCCATGTATATCTTTCGCCCGATATGCACTTATATGGACACACAAGCCAGAGTTTTATCCCGATTAGCTTGAAATTTTGCACAAAGAGTACAATTGGTAGTATAGTCATGTGTGCCAAATTTGATTGAAATATATATTTTTCGCCCGATATGGACTTATATGAGTTTTGCCCCAATTTGGTTGAAATTTTGGACTAGGAGTACAATTAGTAATATAGTCATGTGTGCCAAATTTGATTGAAATCGGTTCAGATTTAGATATAGCTCCCATATATATGTTTTTCTGATTTCGACAAAAATGGTCAAAATACCAACATTTTCATTGTTAAATCGCCACTGCTTAGTCGAAGTTGTAAAAATAACTCTAATTTTCCTAAACTTCTAAAACATATATATCGAGCGATAAATCATAAATAAACTTTTGCGAAGTTTCCTTAAAATTGCTTCAGATTTAAATGTTTCCCATATTTATACCCTGCGCCATACTGTGGAACAATGTATTATTATACCCTGCTCCACACTGTGGAACAGGGTATTATAAGTTAGTGCATATGTTTGCAACACCCACAAGAAGACGAGATAGGCACAAGGTGTCTTTGGCAAAAATGCTCAGGATGGGCTCTTGAGTCGATATAGCGACGTCCGTCTGTCCGACTGTCCGTGAACACATTTTTGTAATCAAAGTCTAGGTCGCAGTTTTAGTCCAATCGACTTCAAATTTGGCACAAGTGTGTGTTTTGGCTCAGAATAGATCCCTATTGATTTTGGAAGAAATCGGTTCAGATTTAGATATAGCTCCCATATATATATTTCGCCCGATATGGACTTATATGGCCCCCGAAGCCAGAGTTTTACCCTAATTTACTTAAAATTTTGCACAAGAAGAACAATTAGTACTATAGTCAAGTGTGCCAAATTTTATTGAAATCGGTTCAGATTTAGATATAGCTCCCATATATATCTTTCGCCCGATATGGACTAATACGGTCCCAGAAGCCAGAGTTTTAACCCAATTTGGTTGAAATTTTGCAGAGGGAGTAGAATTAGCATTGTAGCTATGCGTGCCAAATTTTTTTCAAATCGGTTCAGATTTAGATATAGCTCCCATATATAGCTTTCGCCCGATTTACACTCATATGACCACAGAGGCCAATTTTTTGCACCGATTTAGTTGAAATTTTGCACGGGGAGTAGAATTAGCATTGTTGCTATGCGTGCCAAATTTGGTTGAAATCGGTTTAGATTCAGATATAGCTCCCACATATAGCTTTCGCCCGATTTAGACTCATATATTTAGATTTAGTTGAAATTTTGCACAGGAAGTAGAATTAGCATTGTAGCTATGTGTGCCAAATTTGGTTGAAATCGGTTCAGATGTAGATATATCTCCCATATATAGCTTTCGCCCGATTTACACTCACATAACCACAGAGGCCAATTTTTAACTCCGATTTAGTTGAAATTTTGCACAGGGAGTTGAATTAGCATTGTAGCTATGCGTGCCAAATTTGGTTGACATCGGTTCAGATTTAGATATAGCTTCCATATATATGTTTTCTGATTTCGACAAAAATGGTAAAAATACCAACATTTTCCTTGCTAAATCCCCACTGCTTAGTCGAAAATTGTAAAAATGACTCTAATTTCCCTAAACTTCTAATACATATATAACGAGCGATAAATCATAAATTAACTTTTGCGAAGTTTCCTTAAAATTGATTCAGATTTAAATGTTTCCCATATTTTTCTACTAACATTGTGTTACACCCTAGTGCATTAGCCGACTTAAATTTAGATTCTATAGATTTTAGAGAAGTCTTTCAAATTCTGTCCAGATCGAATGATATTTAAATGTATGTATTTGGGACAAACCTTTATATATAGCACCCAACACATTTGACGGATGTGATATGGTTTTGAAAATTTAGATCTACAAAGTGGTGCAGGGTATAATATAGTCGGCCCCGCCCGAGTTTAGACTTTCCTTACTTGTTATACCCTCCATCATAGGATGGGGGTATATTAACTTTGTCATTCCGTTTGTAACACATCGAAATATTGCTCTAAGACCCCATAAAGTATATATATTCTGGGTCGTGGTGAAATTCTGAGTCGATCTAAGCATGTCCGTCCGTCCGTCCGTCTGTCCGTCTGTCCGTCTGTCCGTCCGTCCGTCTGTCCGTCTGTCCGGCTGTCCGTCCGTCTGTGGAAATCACGCTAACTTCCGAACGAAACAAGCTATCGACTTGATACTTGGCACAAGTAGTTGTTATTGATGTAGGTCGGATGGTATTGAAAATGGGCCATATCGGACCACGTTTACGTGTAGCCCCCATATAAACCGATCCCCAAATTTGGCTTGGGGAGCCTCCCGGAGCAGCAAAATTCGTCCGATCCGGTTGAAATTTGGTACGTGGTCTTAGTATACGGTATCTAACAACCATACAAAAATTGGTCCATATCGGTCCATAATTATATATAGCCCCCATATAAACCGATCCCCAGATTTGACCTCCGGAGCCTCTTGGAGGGGCAAAATTCATCCGATCCGATTGAAATTTGGTACCTGATGTTAGTATATGGTCTCTAACAACCATGCAAAAATTGGTCCACATCGGTTCATAATTATATATAGCCCCCATATAAACCGATCCCCATATTTGGCTTGCGAAGTCTCCAAGAGAAGCAAATTTCATCCAATCCGGTTGTAATTTGGAACATGGTGTTAGTATATGATCTTTAACAACCGTGCCAGAATTGGTCCATATCGGTCCATAATTATATATAGCCCCCATATAAAACATTCTCCAGATTTGACGTCCGGAGCCTCTTGGAGGAGCAAAATTCATCCGATCCGGTTCAAATCAGGAACGTGGTGTTAGTATATAGTCGCTAACAACCATACCAAAATTGGTCCAATCACACAAAAATTGGTCCATATCGGCTCATAATCATGGTTGCCACTGAAGCCAAAAATAATCTACCAAAATTTTATTTCTATAGAAAATTTTGTCAAAATTTTATTTCTATAGAAAATTTTGTCAACATTTTATTTCTAGAGAAGATTTTGTTAAAATTTTATTCGGTTCGTAATAAAATTTTCATCATTGTCAAAATTTTATTTCTATAGAAAATTTTGTCAAAATTTTATTTCTATAGAAAATTTTGTTCAAATTTTATTCGGTTCATAATCATGGTTGCCACTCGAGCCAAAAATAATCTACCAAGATTTTATTTCTATAGAAAATTTTGTCAAAAGTTTATTTCTATAGAAAATTTTGTTACAATTTTATTTCTGTAGAAATTTTTGTCAAAATTTTCTTTCTATAGAAAATTGTGTGAAAATTTTATTTCTGTAGAAAATTTTGTCAAAATGTTATGTCTACTTTGTCAAACTGAATTAGATACGCATTGGATCGATTTTTTGAATTAATATATACCACGTATGGACTTACATACAATTTAGAACATGGTGTTAGGAGTTTTTAAGATACCTTGCCATCGGCAAGCGTTACCGCAACTTAAGTAATTCGATTGAGGATGGCAGTGTTTAGATGAAGCTTCTACGCAATCCATGATGGAGGGTACATAAGCTTCGGCCTGGCCGAACTTACGGCCGTATATACTTGTTTTTAGTATATAAATTATTTAAAATACTAAACATTCTTTTATAATAAGCAATACTAATATGTATTTAAATACAATCTGTTACCAATTTGAATAAATTTTGACGATTATGCATAAGTTGCGAAAAAGTTACTTTTCTAAATTTGCATTAATAGCACGTAAGACCTAGTACAGGCCTAAAAATTCCTAAATTCTTTCTGCGAAGATGGCAGCGAAAATTTTTTATATCAAACATTGTTTTGTTTGCAAATATTGCTGATTCTTGAAAATCTCCAAATATGCAATTGCCGTTTTTAGAAAGTATGTAGCTTCGCGCTCATAAACGATTCTTTCTTTTAACGGAACATTTTGCATTATAGACATAACTTTACTTATTTCTCAAGGTACTAAAGTATCTATTTCTACAATGATATTTGTACCATTTTCTATAGCCAATATGAGTTTCTGAATATTCTTCAAGTAAGTGAAATTCCGGGATGTTTTTTCAAATTTTGTTAAAGATTCGGGACACTTCCTGAAGATGAAATTCCGGGTCAATCCAGGCGAATCCCGGCTATCTGGCAAACCTAAAAGGCAAATCAGTTTAAGAACGATGAAACGTTTAACTTAAAATTAACAAAAACTTCATGAAATGTTATCTACCCATTTTTGACAAAAATTATTAACTATAGGAATTACCAGTAAGAAATTGCTATTCGCTTTCAAGTTCATTTTTCGTAAAAAAATATTTTCATACAAAAAAATCTTATAGCAAATTGCACTTATTATTTAGAAAGTACTTTACATTTCACAAGTAGTTTTGTAGTATGACAAAAGAATTTTTAACTACCAGTTACTTTGAGAGAAGTTGACCGCTCGTGTTATCACAATGGACGTAATAGTCCATGTGAGCCTAAACTAACGGGCAGCCACTATACCTAACCGAACCTAACAGTTAACCAATTTTGGAAAATTTTCTAATTAAAGTGATTGACAATTCTTATGAATTTCTTTTAATATTAATTGATGCAAATAAAACTTAAAAAAAAAAAAAAAAAAACAATTATAATTTTAATAAAAATTCAATAATGTTACAATAAAACTATTAATGGGAATTTTCACAGTTTCAATAAATTTTGTAACAACATTAAAAAAATATATATTTAATAAAATATTTGAACCTTTAAGTTTAGGTTGAAGTGGTGAGATTTGAACCTGTTAGATTAGGTTAAAGCAGCCCCATTCATTCCATTCAGTTCACTATTTTTTTGGCGACCCTTTTTTTGCTGGGATGATAAGCCAATGTAAAATTCATTGGAGATGATCCGAATTTGCATAACTACCCGATCACAAGTTGGAATCAATTAAAAATATTAAGTGAATTAACTTCTTCATTGAGATCCTTGAAAACATGAGAGCGAAAAAAGAATAAGAAATAAGTAGCAATGAACGATTGTGTTTGTCGTAGAGTCAGAAAAAATTTTAAATTTTGGTGTTCTGAATTCCATAGTTTTATTCAAATTTATCAGCAGAAATCACCAAAAAATTTACGACAGAGGACATCAAGATAATTGGAATTAATAGTCTTTAATTCACAATTTATTTGTTTATATATTTAATTTTTAATAAACTTTTCAAACTTTTAAATGCGGACATAATTAAACTTTCACCATTACTTTATTGGTGAATTAATTTTAGGAAAGATTCAGTGAATATGGAGAGTAGAACATCAGGATCGTGGAATTGCGAGCATGGGCATGAGTCACTTTATTACACAGAAAAAAGTGTCTCGTAAATTTAAGAAGATTTTTACAATAATTTATTACAAGAAATTTCCAGAATTTTAGTTCATTTTTCGTATCTTCAACGAAAATTAACTACTCGAAAGGAAATTTTACAAATTCTAAGTAGCAATCGTTTAGTTCATGGCCTACAAAATACGATGGAAATTTCCTTAAAAAATTTCTTAACTGGTAGTTAAAAATTCGTTTGTCATACTATAAAACTACTTGTGAAATGTAAAGTACTTTCTAAATAATAAGTGCATTTTAATATAAGATTTTTTTGTATGAGAAAATATTTTTTTTTACGAAAAATGAACTTGAAAGTGGATAGCAATTTCTTACTGACAATTCCTATAGTTAAAAATTGTTGGTAGAAAATTACCCAATGAAATATTTTTAGTTCACGTGTAATTAAATTTATAGACATTTTCGTCAAAAATGGTAGATAACATTTCATGAATTTTTTGCAAATTTTAAGTTAAACGTTTAATCGTTCATAAACTGGTGTGCCTCTACGAATATTATTCTTAGAGTAAATTTTCAGCAGATGCGATGAACTAATGCATAGTACAGAGAGGAATGTGATTAATGTAAAGATTAGAGGTCTGCACAATTCCATTTGTAAATGCAGAGTACACGTGTACTTGCTACATGAGTACATCTATTTGAGAGAGTCGCAAAACAATTGGTACACATTTTAATGAACATCAAAAGCCACGAGTAACTTCTTGTTGCTACTCTGATGTCTTCACTACCAACAAACACATATTCCTCTTTCTCTCTTATTGAAGTGTACTCAGATTGATCACGTCGAGTATGTTGCGAGAACAAAACTTCATAGAGTACTCCATGTACCACGTGAAGTTTCAGAAATACAAGAAAACAGTTACTCTCCATAATATATGTTTTCGGATTGATATAAAGAACGGAAAACGTTAAGGTAAGTGTGTGACATACATAAATATATGAAATATGTGACATACATACATATCTATGATTAATAATAATGGAAAGTTTTGCTTCGCACATAGCTAAGCAATACTTGTGGTACCACGTGAAGTGAACAGAATCCATGCTGTACTTTTTCTCAAGTACTTACATTTTTATTGTTCCTTTTTTTCGGAACACATATTGGTGGTATTTGACAAGCAAGCGTTCTCTTCACTTCACTACTTGCGCTCTGAGAGAAAGACAGTGTATGAACTATATTCGACAGCGAATTGCATACATGTAGTGAAAAGTTATTCGATGCAGACCTCTAGTAAAGATGATGTTACTTGAGTTTTGTTGTGTATACATGAGCGTGGGGTTGTTTTTATTTTTGTTCATTTAGTGGTTTGTGTGTGTGTGTTTGATATTCGCGGATGGTTCATTTGGCTGGATGAGGTGTTGTTTTCAATAAAGGCACATGTGTTTTTGTTGTTGTAGGAATGTTTTGGCTTTGCTTGGTTTTGTTTTGGCATGCTTCAGTTGTATAGTTGGCGTGGGCTATTGCATCTTTTAATCATGTATACAACAAGGGAATATAAAGGCATGGAATATTTTGGAGTTTTGAGACATATATTGGTATTTGTTTATTAAATCTATTAAATGAAAGTTATTAATATTTTATCGGTAGTTTAGAAAAAGTTATTAAGAATATTTAGGAAAATATGTTGAAATTGTTATTATTCAATGTAAAAAATTAATATTCCATTCCAGATGAATTTGGAAAATTTTTGTTATATCTCTGCGTATAGTTTAGTCATAAATTGGTAAGTATTTTTATACCCTCCACCATAGAATGGGGGTATGTTAACTTTGTCATTCCGTTTGTAACACATCGAAATATTGCTCTAAGACCCCATAAAGTATATATATTCTGGGTCGTGGTGAAATTCTGAGTCGATCTGAGCATGTCCGTCCGTCCTTCCGTCCGTCCGTCCGTCTGTTGAAATCACGCTAACTTCCGAACGAAACAAGCTATCGACTTTAAACTTGACACAAGTAGTTTTGATTGATGTAGGTCGGATAGTATTGAAAATGGGCCATATCGGTCCACTTTTACGTATAGCCCCATATAAACGGACCCTCAAATTTGGCTTGCGATTGCTCTAGGAGAAGCAAATTTCATCCGATCCCGCTGAAATTTGGTACATGGTGTTAGTATATGGTCTTTAACAATCATGCAAAAATTGGTCCATATCGGTCCACTTTTACGTATAGCCCCATATAAACGGACCCCCAAATTTGGCTTGCGATTGCTCTAAGAGAAGCAAATTTCATCCGATCCGGCTGAAATTTGGTACATGGTGTTAGTATATGGTCTCCAACAATCACGCAAAAATTGGTCCATATCGGTCCACTTTTACGTATAGCCTCTATATAAACGGACCCCCAAATTTGGCTTGCGATTGCACTAAAAGAAGCAAATTTCATTCGATTAGGCTGAAATTTGGTACATGGTGTTAGTATGTGGTCTCTAATGGAGGTCTGCACAATTCCATTTGTAAATGCAGAGTACACGTGTACTTGCTACATGAGTACATCTATTTGAGAGAGTCGCAAAACTATTGGTACACATTTTCATGAACACCAAAAGACACGAGTAACTTCTTGTTACTACTCTGATGTATTCACTACCAACAAACACATATTCCTCTTTCTCTCTTATTGAAGTGTACTCAGAGTGATCACGTCGAGTATGTTGCGAGAACAAAACTTCATAGAGTACTCCATGTACCACATGCAGTTTCAGAAATACAAAAAAATAGTTACTCTCCATAATATATGTTTTGGTTTGTTATAAAGAACGGAAAACGTAAGGTAAGTGTGTGACATACATAAATATATGAAATATGTGATATACATACATATCTATGATTATTAATAATGGAAAGTTTTGCTTCGCACATAACTGAGAAATACTTGTGGTACCACGTGAAGTGAAGAGAATCCATGTTGTACTTTTTCTCAAGTACTTACATTTTTATTGTTCCTTTTTTTCGGAACACATATTGTTTCGGATAAGTACTTGGTGGTATTTGACAAGCAAGTGTTCTCTTCACTTCACTACTTGCGCTCTGAGAGAAAGACAGTGTATGTACTATATTCGACAGCGAATTGCATACATGCTAACAACCATGCAAAAATTGGTCCACATCGACCCATAACTATATATAGCCCCCATATAAGCCGATCCCCAGATTTGACCTCCGGAGCCTCTTAGAGGAGCAAAATTCATCCGATCCGTTTGAAATTTGGTACGTGGTGTTAGTATATGGTTTTTAACAACCATGCAAGAATTGGTCCATATCGGTCCATAATTATATATAGCCCCCATATAAATCGATCCCCAGATTTGTCCTCCGGAGCCTCTTGCAGGAGCAAAATTCATCCGATCCGGCTGAAATTTGGAACATGGTGTTAGAATGTGGTCTCTAACAAACACGCAAGAATCTGTGGATATCGGTCCATAATTATATATAGCCCCCATATAAACCGTTCCCCAGATTTGATCTCCAGAGCCTCTTGGAGGAGCAAAATGCGGTTGAAATTTGCAACGTGGTGTTAGTATAAGGCCGCTAATAACTATGCCAAAATTGGTCCATATCGGTCTATAGTTATATATAGCCGATCCCCAATCACACAAAAATTGGTCCATATCGGTTCATAATCATGGTTGCCACTCGAGTCAAAAATAATCTACCAAAATTTTATTTGTATAGAAAACTGTCAAAATGTTATTTCTATAGAAAATTTTGTCAAAATTTTATTTCTATAGAAAATTTTGTCAAAATTTTATTTCTATAGAAAATTTTGTCAAAATTTTATTTCTATAGAAATTTTTTTCCAAATTTTATTTCTATAGAAAATTTTGTCAAAATTTTACTTCAATAGAAAATGTTGTTAACATATTTTTGTATAGAAAATTTTGTCAAAATTTTATTTCTATAGAAAATTTTTCCAAAATTTTATTTCTATAGAAAATTTATTTCTATAGATTTTTTTTCCAAATCCATGGTGGAGGGTACATAAGCTTCGGCCTGGCCGAACTTACGGCCGTATATACTTGTTTTAATATGGCTTTCTTTTAAAAAGAATATTTTTTATGCATATTATTATTTGATAATTATTTTTTTTTTGGCACCAGTTTAATGTTTTTCTTTGTTGTGAAAGCAATATTTAATTTCAGAGCAACTGCAGATGGATTTGAATAAATCTAAAAAGTAGAGAATTGGTAAGTTTTCTTTTAAAACTTGGCTTTATTTCAACTAGAATATTTACGTTTTCATGACCTTTTTATCATCAAAATTACAGGGTTTTAATATCTTATTTTAGTATTTCTTTAATCAAATTTGTTGGAAACCACTGTAATATTTTTAATGTAAAACAAGTAAATACGGCCGTAAGTTCGGCCAGGCCGAATCTTATGTACCCTCCACCATGGATTGCGTAGGAACTTCTACTAAAGGCTGTCATCCACAATCGAATTACTTGGGTTGCGATAACACTTGCCGATGGCAAGGTATCGTAAAACTTTTTAACACTGTCTTCTAAATTGTAAGTTAGCCCATACGGGGTATATATTAAACAAAAAAAGGCCGATTAAATACGTATATAATCTAGTTTGACAAAATTTTCTATAGAAATAAAATTTTGACAAAATTTTCTATAGAAATGAAACCTTGACAAAATTTTCTATAGAAATAAAATTTTGACAAAATTTTCTATAGAAATAAAAATTTGACAAAATTTTCTATAGAAATAAAAACTTGACAAAATTTTCTATAGAAATAAAATGTTGACAAAATTTTCTATGGAAGTAAAATGTTGACAAAATTTTCTATAGCAATACAATTTTGACAAAAATTTCTATAGAAATAAAATGTTGACAAAATTTTGTATAGAAATGAAATTTTGACAAAATTTTGTATAGAAATAAAATGTTGACAAAATTTTCTACAGAAATAAATTTTTTACAAAATTTTCTATAGAAATAAAATTTTGACAAACATTTCTATAGAAATAAACTTTTGACAAAACTTTCTATAGAAATGAAATTTTAACAAAACTTTCTATAGTAATAAAATTTGACAAAATTTTCTATGGAAATAAAGTTTTGGTAGATTACAAAATTTTCTATAGAAATAAAATTTTGACAAAATTTTCTATGGAAATAAAATTTTGACAAACATTTGTATATAAATAAACTTTTGACAAAACTTTCTATAGAAATGAAATTTTGACAAAACTTTCTATAGTAATAAAATTTGACAAAATTTTCTATGGAAATAAAGTTTTGGTAGATTATTTTTGGCGATATGGACCAATTTTTGTGTAATAAGTCATCGGCTATATATAACTAAAGACCGATATGGACCAATTTTTACATGGCTGTTAGAGGCCATATATTGAGAAAATGTACCAAATTTCAACCGTATCGGATGACTTTTGCTCCTCCAAGAGGTTCCGGACGTCAAATCTGGGGACGGTTTATATGGGAACTATATATAATTATGGACCGATATGGACCAATTTTTGCATGGTTGTTAGAGACCATATACTAACACCATGTACCAAATTTCAACTGGATCGGATGAATTTTGCTCTTCCAAGAGGCTCCGGAGGTCAAATCTGGGGATCGGTTTATATGGGGGCTATATATAATTATGGACCGATATGGACCAATTTTTGCATGGTTATTAGAGGCCGTAAACTAACATCAGGTACCAAATTTCAACCGGATCGGATGAATTTTGCCCCTCCAAGAGGCTCCGGAGGTCAAATCTGGGGATCGGTTTATATGGGGGCTATATATAATTATGGACCGATATGGACCAATTTTTGCATGGTTGTTAAAAACCGTATACTAAGACCACGTACTAAATTTCAACCGGATCGGATGAATTTTGCTCCTCCAAGAGGCTCCGGTGGTCAAATCTGGGGATCGGCTTATATGGGAGCTATATATAATTATGGACCGATATGGACCAATTTTTGCATGGTTGTTAGAGGGCGTATACTAACATCAGGTACCAAATTTCAACCGGATCGGATGAATTTTGTCCCTCCAAAAGTCTCCGGAGGTCAAATCTGGGGATCGGTTTATATGGGGGCTATATATAATTATGGACCGATATGGACCAATTTTTGCATGGTTGTTAGAGACCATATACTAACATCAGGTACCAAATTTCAATCGGATCGGATGAATTTTGCCCCTCCAAGAGGCTCCGGAGGTCAAATCTGGGGATCGGTTTATATGGGGGCTATATATAATTATGGACCGATATGGACCAATTTTTGTATGGTTGTTAGATACCGTATACTAAGACCACGTACCAAATTTCAACCGGATCGGACGAATTTTGCTGCTCCGGGAGGCTCCCCAAGCCAAATTTGGGGATCGGTTTATATGGGGGCTACACGTAAACGTGGTCCGATATGGCCCATTTTCAATACCATCCGACCTACATCAATAACAACTACTTGTGCCAAGTATCAAGTCGATAGCTTGTTTCGTTCGGAAGTTAGCGTGATTTCCACAGACGGACGGACAGCCGGACAGACGGACGGACGGACAGACGGACGGACGGACGGACATGCTTAGATCGACTCAGAATTTCACCACGACCCAGAATATATATACTTTATGGGGTCTTGGAGCAATATTTCGATGTGTTACAAACGGAATGACAAAGTTAATATACCCCCATCCTATGGTGGAGGGTATAAAAACATTTAATTTCAGAATATCCCCTTAAAAATTTGGAAAAATTGATAGTACTCCTTTGCTTATAATTTAATAGTGAATTGGTAAGGATTCTTTAACATTCTTTTAACCCTGGACAGTCATCCTTATTTTTTGTACATTAACGTCATCTTTCGTCATTTTGACTACGGCTCATTTCGAGACGCTATAATTTTCATCGTGAGCGAAAAAGTGAACCAAACTTGAATTTATTTTCTTATTCAATTTGGTTTTAATTAGTACAAAAAAAATTGATAAAACGGTCTAATTAGTATAACTTAAATTTACCATTTCGCAATAGACTAAAATGCATTTTAAATCGAAAATGAAATTACAAGTCGTCATTTTGACGAATGATGACTGTCTAGGGCTAACCAGAATATTTGTTTTTTTACGCATATTATTATTTTTTTCATTAGATTTTTTGGAAACCTATTTAATAATTTTATGTAATGTAAAAAGTAAATATTTAATTTCAGAGTAACCCAAATAATTTGGACAACTTTTTATATTTCCCGTCAGCGTACAATTTAATAGAGAATTGGTAAGTTTTATATTAAAACTTTGGCTTTCTTTCAACCGTGGTGCAATGGTTAGCATGCCCGCCTTGCATACACAAGGTCGTGGGTTCGATTCCTGCTACGACCGAACACCAAAAAGTTTTTCAGCGGTGGATTATCCCACCTCAGTAATGCTGGTGACATTTCTGAGGGTTTCAAAGCTTCTCTAAGTGGTTTCACTAGAATGTGGAACGCCGTTCGGACTCGGCTATAAAAAGGAGGTCCCTTGTCATTGAGTTTAACATGGAATCGGGCAGCACTCAGTGATAAGAGAGAAGTTCACCACTGTGGTATCACAATGGACTGAATAGTCTAAGTGAGCCTGATACATCGGGCTGCCACATAACCTAACCTAACCTAACCTTCAACTAGAATATTTATTTTATTATATCCTTCACATCGATAACAACACACTTTTATGAGTTTATATACACAGAAAAAAAAGTGTCTCGTAAATTTAAGAAGATTTTTACAATAATTTATTACAAGAAATTTCCAGAATTTTAGTTCATTTTTCGTATCTTCAACGAAAATTAACTACTCGAAAGGAAATTTTACAAATTCTAAGTAGCAATCGTTTAGTTCATGACCTACAAAATACGATGGAAATTTCCTTAAAAAATTTCTTAACTGGTAGTTAAAAATTCGTTTGTCATGCTATAAAACTACTTTTGAAATGTAAAGTATTTTCTAAATAATAAGTGCAATTTACTATAAGATTTTTTTGTATGAGAAAATATTTTTTTACGAAAAATGAACTTGAATGTGGATAGCAATTTCTTACTGACAATTCCTATAGTTAATAATTGTTGGTAAAAAATTACCCAATGAAATATTTTTAGTTCACATGCAATTAAATTTATAGACATTTTCGTCGAAAATGGTAGATAACATTTCATGAAAATTTTGCAAATTTTAAGTTAAACGTTTCATCGTTCATAAACTGGTGTGCCTTTACGAATATTATTCTTAGAGTAAATTTTCAGCAGATGCGATGAACTAATGCATAGTACACACAAAAAGTTATCACCAACATTTTTTCAATTAAACACTTAATTGAATTTGGAAACGGATTCAATTAATATGTTAATTGATTCAATTAATTATTTAATCAAATCCGAATAAAACCCAATTAAAAAAATGATTGATATTTGTTACGTTTCCAATTAAAATATTAATTGATTCAATCAATTTGTTAATCAATTCGGAAATAATTTTCAATTACAAACGTGATTGAAATTTTTTCCGTTTCCAATTACACATGTGAATGATCCAATCACTTTTGTGATTGAAATTGAATAATTTTGAGCAATGGAAAGAGCGAAAAGAGAACAAGAGAATGGGTATTTATTCAACAATGTACGATGGAGAGATCAGTCTGTAGAAGTAACTTGTAACGAACGGTTGGGTTTTTGTTTTTCGCGTAAATTGAAAAACATGATTGGCGACATTCTGTCTGCTGCATTGAAAATGTGTACATAAATATTTTGAACGCAACAACAAATCATAGCAAAGGGTTGAAATAAATAAAGTGTGCAACAACAAATGGCCACGTGGTAAAGGTTTGAAAAAATATATGAGAGAACGCATTTGAAATTACCTGTGTTTGTGTTTTGTGGTATTGTAAAAATGGAAAACAATCTACGTTTATTGAAGGTAAGAAATTGTGAAATGTGAATACCGTTTTCCATTGAAGCCTGTTTACATTAAACGGACTAAAATAATATATTTTTATTCATTTCTTTTAGTAACCAATTTTATTTCGTGAAATTGACCAATCAATCCTATCAACTCCATCATTTTATCAAATATGTAAGAATATGTTTGCAACAAAAAAGTAGTTTTCTTAAAACCAAGAGCGGTATGGATTTGTTGGAAGATTCACCTTGAAGTTGCGAAGTGGCGTTGGCATTAAATTGTATTTTTGTTTTACCTGCCTTTTTCAGTTTGAACCCAAGTAGAGAGCAGTATATCTGATATATAAACTAATGAGCTGAATTATGTAATGGTGAAAAAGGTCTTTCTTTTGGATTTAAAAATATGAAAAATATCCGAAAATAATAAAAATATGTATTTCCCATTTATATATTTTTTCTATTTTTAGAATTTGCAAAGTATCATCAATATAATACCAAATATTACATTGCTTTCCCATTATTTTTGTCTATGATTGGTTCAAATTTTAATAGACGATTTCAATGTGCGGAAATTTTGGAAAGGAATTGTTACTAAAATTAAATTACCGAGCTCCTTAATACACCTTTTTATGCTAAAAGACTACAACTGCAAAAGAAGATTATAAATCTGCAACCTGGAACTAAGAATTCAACTTGATATTCTATGCAGGTAATGTTTAACAAAATTAACTTTTAATTTAACAAAATTAAATTCGAATTATTCTGTTTGCTTTCAGAAAAACTAATTTAGCTTACATTCTGCTGATTTATTGGAAATCTAGGTGCATCTACATATTAGAAGGACCATGCTAACATGGTTATTATTATAAGGAAGATAATGATTTATATAATTTATGTAATTGTATTTGTAAGTTATGTTAGAACAAACCACAAATGACAAGAACCAAATTTATTTGTCTATTGCATAATTCAAAAACTAATAAAATATTAAATATGTTTTATAAGAAACACATATTTTTTTTTATTTCAAATAAAATTAAATACGATTTTGGGGTCGCAATATATAAGTTTTTTGATTGAAATTTATAGCCAAATTCAATTAATTATTTAATTGAATGAATCAAATAGTTGATTGATTTTTGTCGCGAAATTAATTAAAATTTTAATTGATTCAATTAAAACTGTGATTGAATTTTATGTTAAAAATCAATCACGTTTTTAATTGATTCAATCACACAATTAATTGATTCCGTGACAAAAGTCAATTAAATTTTTAATTGTGTTGGTTTTCAATCAAAATGGGTGATTGATACTATCATTTTCGTGATTGAAGACATTTCAATTAAAAAAATGATTGAATCCGCGATTTTCGTGATTGAAATCAAAAAAAAATTTTTTTTGTGTACAGAGATCTTTATCGGCATAGTGGAATGTGATTAATGTAAAGATGATGTTACTTGAGTTTTGTTGTGTATACATGAGCGTGGGGTTGTTTTTATTTTTGTTCATTTAGTGGTTTGTGTGTGTGTGTGTTTGTTATTCGCGGATGGTTTATTTGGCTGGATGAGGTGTTGTTTTCAATAAAGGCACATGTGTTTTTGTTGTTGTAGGAATGTTTTGGCTTTGCTTGGTTTTGTTTGGCATGCTTCAGTTGTATAGTTGGCGTTGGCGTGGGTTGTTTCATCTTTTAGTTGAAGTTGAAAATTTTTTCAATTAATAAATTAATTGATACAATTAACTTTTTAATCATGATAGAAACATTAAGTTAATTAAGTCAATGATTGAAAATTTTAAAATTTGTAATTAAAAAATTAATTGATACAATTAACATTTTAATTTAATTCGGAAGACTAATTAAAAATGTATTTCAAACAATCATTTGTTAATCCAAATAAAAACTCTAAGCCAATTCAGAAAGTATTTAAAAATAGTTATCTTTTTTTAATATTAAATTAATTGAGTTTTGCAAGCAACATCAATTAAATTTTTAATTGAATCAATTAAAAAATTAATTGAAATTTGCTGAAAAAATCAATTAATTTTTTAATCAAGAATTTTTTCTATGCCCAATTAAAACTGTGATTGATACAATCATTTTCGTGATTGAAGACATTTCAATTAAAAAATTAATTGGATCAATTAATTTGGTGATTGAATCAGAATTTTTTTTTGTGTGTATGCAACAAGGGAATATAAAGGCATGGAATATTTTGGATTTTTGGTGTTTGTTTATTAAACCTTTTAAATGAAAGTTATTAATATATTATCGGTGGTTTAGAAAAAAGTTATTAAGAATATTTAGAAAAATATGTTGAAATTGAAAGTGTATTGAAATTTTTATTATTTAATGTAAAAAATTAATATTCAATTCCAGATGAATTTGGAAAATTTTTGTTATATCTCAGCGTATAGTTTAGTCATAAATTGGTAAGTATTTTTTTAATATGGCTTTCTTTTAAAAATAATATTTTTTATGTATATTATTATTAATTAATTTTTTTGGATACCAGTTTAATATTTTTCTTTTTTGTAAAAGCAATATTTAATTTCAGAGCAACTCCAGATGGATTTGAACACATTTAAATAATAGAGAATTGGTAAGTTTTCTTTTACAAATTGGCTTTCTTTCAACTAGAATATTTACCTTTTTATCATCAAAATTACAGGTTTTTAATACCTTATTTTAGTATTTCTTTAATAACATATTTTGGAAACGAATGTAAACTTTTAATGTAAAAACCAAATATTTAATTTTAGAATAACCCCTTAAAAATTTGGAAACATTTTTAGTACTCCTTTGCTTGTAATTTAATAGTGAATTGGTAAGTATTCTTTAACTTTCTTTTAACCCTGGACAGCCATCCTTAGTTTTTGTACATTAACGCCATCAAGACGCTATAATTTTCATCGTGAGCGAAACTTGAATTTATTTTCTTATTCAATTTGGTTTTAATTAGTATAAAACAAAGCTTCGAATTAGTATAACTTAAATTTACCATTTCCCAATAGACTAAAATGCATTTTAAATCGAGAATGAAATTACGTGTCGTCATTTTGACGAATGATGACTGTCTAGGGTTAACCAGAATATTTGTTTTTTTTAATGCGTATTATTATTTTTTTCATTTGATTTTTTGGAAACCTATTTAATATTTTTATTTTATGTAAAAAAATAAATATTTAATTTCAGAGTAACCCATATAAATTTGGACAACTTTTTATATTTCCCCTCAGCGTACAATTTAATAGAGAATTGGTAAGTTTTATATTAAAACTTTGGCTTTCTTTCAACTAGAATATTTATTTTATTATATCCTTCACATCGATAACAACACAGTTTTATGAGCTTATATAGAATACTTCATTATTTCTCTAATTGTTTCAGGTACAAATTTTATGAGATACGTTTTCCAAAGAAAAGTTGAATTCCATACACCATTTGATAAAATTCCCCCAAATTTCCAGCAAGATATTTGAAAAAATTACCTACGAGGAATAAAAAAGGATAAGTCAAAATGTCCAAACAGCGAGTTCAAACGAACTACACTCTGTTCCACGTGGTCATAATTTTTATTCACAAAAAACATTGTATTAAGAACTTTCATCATAAGTTTTTATAATAAAGTACTTTATTTGTCGACATTTTAAAGAGACTGTTAACCAAATTTTATTATCGGGTTTCCCAAAAAATAAGCAAGTAAACCAAAATAATACTGACTTTTTAACTTGGTATGTATATCTTATGGTGTTGTAAAAATGAACTAAAATACAATGTTATAGATGAACTAAGATTTAAGAGAATTATAAACTGGACAGTTGAAGAAAATCTTAAGGGCTAAATCATGGTCAATATTACTACAGTTTAGCTCATTTTGCAATGGAAAAGGGTTCACTGTTTTTTAGTGTAGCTGAACTTCACGTCAAAAGTCATTAATTTATTAAATGGATCAATTAAAACATTAATTAATTTCATTGATACTCGCAATTTCGTTATTGAAGCAATTAAAAAATATATTAAAATTTGTAAATACAATTACGATTTTAGTAATATTTTGTCACATTAGCAACCAATTTTACTATATCAACAAAAATTTTGTTGAACTTAAAAATTTTCTTTAACAACAATTAATTGTAAGTTCAAAAATTATAGTATTGTGTGTATAAGGAAATTTTTTGATAGTCATTCAAACTTTTTGTTCATTATCGACATCCTATAAAATATAGAAAAACATCTACTTACTATTTCATCATACGATGGAAAGAAGAAGTTGAAGCGCACAACAAGTCGAATACTTGTTTAGGTGTATGTCAGCCGATATGAGGCAGGGCAACCTAAATCCTCTTTTTAACCTAACCATTCCATCCATAAGAAGATTGTTTTGTATGATGTTGATGTTCTATTGCAGCACTTTAAGCATTTTATGTACCCTGGATATCACATAATGTCAAATTGTTGTCCCTTGGAGCGAAATTCAATTTTTTATATGTCGGTCTGATGGTCATCCAAATGGCATATGGTCTACAACATACATCGTTGCACGAAATTGGTTTTTAAGTGGACAACATTGTTTTGTTTTCGTTCGAAATTGAGACTATAGGAGTCTTTACATAGGCTAGCGGGTATTTCTGACATGAAGCTGACATCGAATGCAAATTCACTTCAAGTAGAGGTAAATTCATAGTGTTTGTCATCATCCCATCATACTAACCGAACTTTGCTCTATTTTCTTTGCTCCAGGATAGTACTCACTGTCAACGAAGACTTTATTATGCATCACAACAAGAAAGAGTAATATTGAGATGTGAACTGCCTATACTTATATTGTAGTACATATTTGTGAATGTTTTAAATGTATATATAAAAACAAGCTTCCAAAAAGGGTAGTTTGGATCCCCAATTTATAATCCGGAACTAGTGCAAATTTGGATTTTATATAGGAAATACTCCGTTTTCGGATTCTCTTGATTGCTTTAGAAGTCATGTGTCGAAATTTAATTTAAATGAAGAAATTTAACAAAAACGAATGCCTTGATCCTGTAAATCGAAAATCCATACTTCGAGTTAAGAAGGAAAGTGAGAGCTAAGTGGCGTAAGAAGCGTAAGCGCAGAAAGATGCCTGCAAGACCCAAATAAAATGTGACTCTGGAAATGACTATACAACAAACTTTTTTAGCAGCTTCAAGTCATCAATTTTTTTGGAGCTATTCCATTCACGCTTTTTGGTATGTTGGTCTATGCCAAAGATTAGCAACAACTTTGCAAAATTTTCTATGAAAATTTGTGAAAATATTTGAAGAATAAAGAGTTGAAATCTTTGGATTCCTTATGTTCTAAGTAAATATCTTTTGAATATGAATGCGATAACGGCGGCAATACAAATATCTTAGAATTGGTCCCTACCATTAGATAGGGATTAGGGACGCATTTTTATACCCTCCATCATAGGATGGGGGTATATTAACTTTGTCATTCCGTTTGTAACACATCGAAATATTGCTCTAAGACCCCATAAAGTATATATATTCTGGGTCGTGGTGAAATTCTGAGTCGATCTAAGCATGTCCGTCCGTCTGTCCGTCCGTCCGTCTGTCCGGCTGTCCGTCCGTCTGTGGAAATCACGCTAACTTCCGAACGAAACAAGCTATCGACTTGATACTTGGCACAAGTAGTTGTTATCGATGTAGGTCGGATGGTATTGAAAATGGGCCATATCGGTCCACTTTTACGTATAGCCCCCATTTAAAGGGACCCTCAGATTTGGCTTGTGGAGCCTCTAACAGAAGCATATTTTATCCGATCCGGCTGAAATTTGGTACATGGTGTTGGTATATGGTCTCTAACAACCATGCAAAAATTGGGCCACATCGGTCCATAATTATATATAGCCCCCATATAAACCGATCCCCAGATTTGACTTGCGGAGCCTAAAACAGAAGCAAATTTCATCCGATCCGGCTGAAATTTTATACATGGTGTTGGTATATGGTCTCTAACAACCATGCAAAAATTGGTCCACATCGGTCCATAATTATATATAGCCCCCATATAAACCGATCCCCAGATTTGGCTTGCGGAACCTAAAAGAGAAGCAAATTTTATCCGATCCGGCTGAAATTTGGTACATGGTGTTGGTATGTGGTCTCTAATAACCATGCAAAAATTGATCCACATCGGTCCATAATTATATATAGCCATCATATAAACCGATCCCCAGATTTGGCTTGCGGAGCCTCAAAGAGAAGAAAATTTCATCCGATCCGGCCGAAATTTGGTACATGATGTTGGTATATGGTCTCTAATAACCATGCAAAAATTGGTCCATATCGGTCTTTAATTATATATAGCCCCCATATAAACCGATCCCCAGATTTGGCTTGTGGAGCCTCTAAGAGAAGCATATTTCATCCGATCCGGCTGAAATTTGGTACATGGTGTTGGTATATGGTCTCTAACAATCATACAAAAATTGGTCCACATCGGTCCATAATTATATATAACCCCCATATAAACCTATCCCCAGATTTGGCTTGCGGAGCCTCAAAGAGAAGCAAATTTCATCCGATCCGGCTGAAATTTGGTACAAGATGTTGGTATATGGTCTCTAACAACCATGCAAAAATTGGTCCACATCGGTCCATAATTATATATAACCCCCATATAAACCGATCCCCAGATTTGGCTTGCGGAGCCTCAAAGAGAAGCAAATTTCATCCGATCCGGCTGAAATTTGGTACAAGATGTTGGTATATGGTCTCTAACAACCATGCAAAAATTGGTCCACATCGGTTCATAATTATATATAGCCCCCATATAAACCGATCCCCAGATTTGGCTTGCGGAGCCTCAAAGAGAAGCAAATTTCATCCGATCCGGCTGAAATTTGGTACAAGATGTTGGTATATGGTCTCTAACAACCATGCAAAAATTGGTCCACATCGGTTCATAATTATATATAGCCCCCATATAAACCGATCCCCAGATTTGGCTTGCGAAGTCTCCAAGAGAAGCGAATTTCATCCAAGCCGGTTGTAATTTGGAACATGGTGTTAGTATATGATCTTTAACAACCGTGCCAGAATTGGTCCATATCGGTCCATAATTATATATAGCCCCCATATAAAACGTTCTCCAGATTTGACCTCCGGAGCCTCTTGGAAGAGCAAAATTCATCCGATCCGGTTCAAATTAGGAAGGGGGGGGTTTAGTATATGGTCGCTAACAACCATACCAAAATTGGTCCAATCACACAAAAATTGGTCCATATCGGTTCATAATCACGGTTGCCACTAGAGCCAAAAATAATCTACCAAAATTTTATTTCTATAGAAAATTTTATTTCTATAGAAAACTTTGTCAAAATTTTATTTCTAGAGAAAATTTTGTTAAAATTTTATTCGGTTCATAATAAAATTTTCATCACTTTCAAAATTTTATTTCTATAGAAAATGTTGTCAAAATTTTATTTCTATAGAAAATTTTGTTCAAATTTTATTCGGTTCATAATCATGGTTGCCACTCGAGCCACAAATAATCTACCAAGATTTTATTTCTATAGAAAATGTTGTCAAAAGTTTATTTCTATAGAAAATTTTGTTAAAATTTTATTTCTGTAGAAATTTTTGTCAAAATTTTCTTTCTATAGAATATTTTGTCAAAATTTTTATTTCTATAGAAAATTTTGTGAAAATTTTATTTCTATAGAAAATTTTGTTAAAATTTTATTTCTGTAGAACATTTTGTCAAAATTTTATGTCTACTTTGTCAAACTGAATTATATACGTATTGGATCGATCTTTTTTGATTTAATATATAGCACGTATGGACTTACATACAATTTAGAAGATGGTGTTAGGAGGTTTTAAGATACCTTGCCATCGGCAAGCGTTACCGCAACTTAAGTAATTCGATTGTGGATGGCAGTGTTTAGAAGAAGTTTCTACGCAATCCATGATGGAGGGTACATAAGCTTCGGCCTGGCCGAACTTACGGCCGTATATACTTGTTAAAGTCTAATCCGTAAATGAAAAACACAAATTACCAGTGGAATCTTAAAAATTCTCCACCAACGTGTGCCGACAATAAAATCTTCCTCAAAATCATTGCGCACAAACGCATTACTTTTGTAATGGGTGTTCAATTCTGCAGCACAATGTTTAGAACTTTGCTGAAATTCTTTGCAGAGTCACAATTTGGAAAAAATCACAACCGTTAAGGATTAGAGTGTCCAAAACCGACACCGCTTAATCGGATGTTGTTGGAAAAATGTGATTCGTTTTTGTTTTTATACCCTCCACCATAGGATGGTATAGCCCCCATATAAACGCATACTTTACGTATAGCCCCCATATAAACGGACCCCCAAATTTGGCTTGCGAATCCTCTAAGAGAATCAAATTTCATCCGATCCGGCTGAAATTTGGTACATGGTGTTAGGATAGGGTCTCTAACAACCATGCAAAAATTGGTCCAGACGGTCCATAATTATATATAGCCCCCATATAAACCGATCCCCCGATTTGGCTTGCGGAGCCTCTAAGAGAAGAAATTTGACCTCCGGTGCCTTTTGGAGAAGCAAAATTCATCCGATCTGGTCCAAATTTGGTACGTGGTGGTAGTATATAATATTTAACAACCATGCCAAAAGTGGTGCATATCAGTCCATAATCATATATATAAGCCGATCCCGACATTTGGTTTTGGAGCCTCTTGGAGGAGCAAATTTCATACGAGTCAGTTGAAATCTGGTACATTGTGCTAGTATATGGCCGTTAACAACCATGCCTAACTAGGTCCACATCGGTCTACAGTTATATATAGCCTTCAGATAAATCGATCCCCAATCACACAAAAATTGGTCCATATCAAGTTCATAATTGTATATAGCCCCGATATAAGCGACCCCCATATTTCAATTCCGGCTCTCTATGTATTGTCTAATATATACCACGTATTTAATAACTCACAATTTAGAAAACGATGTTAAGAAGTTTTAGCATACCACAACCCAAGTAATTCGATTGTCGATGACAGTTTCTATGCAATCCATGGTGGAGGGTACATAAGATACGGCCTGGCCGAATTTACGGCCGTATATACTTGTTTTACTTAGAATCGAAATAAAATCATTGCACTAGCTGATAAGAGTGCATGTGTGATGTGCGTACTTAGGGTCTTAATGTAACAAAGTAGATAAGAGATAGTTGTGTTCTACGATCTGTTGGTCTGATGCACAAGCAGTTTAGTTTGTAAGTGGATATAAGGAAGAATATTTTTGTAAATAAATTAGTATGAAAAGTATACGCATCTTGTTTGGTTATTAAGCTAACACCTTACTTGAAAAATGTTTTCAACTTTTTGCTAGACACGTATTGTATACGTTCGACTCCTATTCGAGTACTACTTTCGTATATTTCCCCAAACTTATACATTTTTTCAACAATTTTACTTTTTATTTATATTAATTTTTTTACAACTTTATTTTCTTACTACCCGAACCCAGCCCGCTTAGCTGCTCCTTTCTGATTTTTTAAACTAAAGCCCTATTTGTTAAACCAATTTCCCATGCCTAGGGAGCATTTTGCGTTAATTAAGTCAATCATATCCTTCACAAGTTATTTCGAAGGATGAGATAATTAGAGAATCCTTCTGAAAAATTCCAATGCATTTGAAATTATTATTTAAATGTACATTAATACGGATATCCATTTATTGATGGAATTGATCAATGAATGGATATTACTTTATTTTTGAGGTTAAAGAAGAAGATTAAGCCATCGTATCATACAATTGTTCCGTGAGGGTCATTCAAGTCGTTGAACTTGAATACAATAAATAACATACCTGAATATTAAGTATCCTATTTAAATTGTATGAAATCACTCTATGTTTGCTGCCAAATAAATAAGAAAAGTTTAAAAAATGATAAAAATAACAGTTTTTAAGGTACGGGAAGGAAGGCTTCCCCGAACATGTGCCGGAAGCAGCGTTTAGGTTCACTCACAAAAGGGGGCGCTAATGTCAACTGAACTTTATTTTAGATCATAAAGATTAGCTGATTTTAGATAAATTTTGCTCAATGTGAGCAAATGTTCCTTTTTTGAATAATTTTTTGCAAACTTTAACGGCATGAACTAAAAATAACAACCAATGTTGTATACAAATATAGTGCACAAATTTACAAAAAAAAAAAAATAAAATAGTTCATATTTTTTCTAAAATGGAAGAATTTTGCTTAAATCGAGGTAATAAGTTTCACAAATGAGTAGATTTTTCTAAAATTGTACCTGTCTTGAACTTCGTACAGCGCTAAAGATATTTTAACGATTTTTAATTCCATTTTGTACCTTCAACATATGACATTTTCTTAAACAACAGAAAAAATATTATTTTTTATAAATTTTGTACAATGTGACAAAAGTAAGAGGAAAATTTGAATTCTTTGTAAGAGGAAAATTCCGAAATGTTTTCTCCATAAGGAGTTAGCATAAAGGGCCCAAAATTGAGTTATCTCTCCCAGCCAGATCTATACTAAAGGCTGTGGAAAGGTTCATTCGCCCGAACCGAAACATTTACAGTCCAGGCGTGTATAGATTTGTATCTGGCGTTTTCTTTTCAATGGCTCTATTAACCATGTTCCTTAATCTATATCTGTCCATAAAGCTCGAAAAATAATTGTATAATTAGATATAATGCATTTGGACGTCAATTGCCTGTTTCGGTATCAGGCTAACATGAAATATAATTGACAAAAAGTATTAAACTTGTTATTTATTATGTTACTAACCTATTTTAGTTAAAATTTTCTAAAATAAACGTACTGTTACGAAGTTGATATTTCTAGATTGAAGTTTATTCAAATTAGTTTCCGTTAATTTAAAATTTCAAATTGTAGCGGTCAAATTACGTCATCACTTGTCAAAATCATTTCATTATTTTCTAGTACTTTCCTAAACATCTTTTGTGCTCTTAGTTTCCCAATCGTTCATTGTAAAGTAACCCCTTTTGTTTTCACTGCTTATTGTTATAGTTGTAGTAATATGACCATAATCATTTATGCATGTGCGACATCTGCCAGATAGTAGAATAGTCTAGATGATTGTAGCCAAGACAATGAGCATAAGCCGATGAATATGTGCGATATCGCCCGTGCGACATCTACCAGATAGTAGTACAATAGTCTAGAATGTTGTAGGCCAGACATCGTTATACAGTACTATAAAAGAGCTGACAGAGGGAGCTGTGAAGTCAGTCGTAAACTAAAAGGCAAACAGTACACAACGTAGAGCAAATAAGTGAAAGCTATCAGTCAAACAAAAAAATAGTAGATTGTCGTTATTTGAAAAGAACTGTGTTTTAGGTGTGCACGTGATACGAAATTGTCGTGACTCACGAAAATTTTTGTGATTCGTGCGTGTGTCACGCTCATGACAACAGCGTGAGTGTGCATTAGCGTGATTAACCAACCAAAATGTCGTGCGTGAGCGTGAGTCACGAAAATAATATCTTCGTGAGTGTGCGCGAGTAACGAATTTCACTCACGAAATATTCCTCCTCACCAACATATAACGCTTAAGAGTTAAATTCAATTAGAATTTTAGTGACACCTGGGATGTTAATAGTTTAATAACACTCTCGATAATGCTCATGTTTTCAGACACGTCGATAAGGTAAATTAATCATAAAATTATTCGTGAGTCACGATATTTTTCGTGAGTCACGTATTTTTCGTAAGTCACGACGTTTTCGTGCGTGAGTACAAATGTTCTCTTCGTGAGTGTGCGTGAGTCCTACCAAAAAAAATCGTGCGTGAGTATGATTTTTCAGTCGAGAGTGTGCGTGAGCTTGAGTAAACTATTACTCACGTGCACGCCTCTATTAAACACACCTTAATATAAAAACGTAACAGTACATTTTCTTTCATAGTGGGGTCACTTTTTTTGGGTATTGCCTATCAATTTCATATAAATTAAAATTTTTTATTGGTATGAAGGGGCTTCCCCTCCGGTGCAAATATCAAAATATTTAGTACGTAATTTCCATTTAGAGAGCACCCTCATCTTCCTTGCAAATTTCAAGAAACTCTGAAATTCGGTCCGTCCGAACTTTTGGACCGTATTTAGGTTAGGTTAGATTATGTGGCAGCCCGATGTATCAGGCTCACTTAGACTATTCAGTCCTTTGTGATACTACAGTGGTGAACTTCTCTCTTATCACTGAGTGCTGCCTGATTCCATGTTAAGCTCAATGACAAGGGACCTCCTTTTTATAGCCGAGTCCGAACGGGGTTCCACATTGCAGTGAAACCACTTAGAGAAGCTTTGAAACCCTCAGAAATGTCACCAGCATTACTGAGGTGGGATAATCCACCGCTGAAAAACTTTTTGGTGTTCGGTCGTAGCAGGAATCGAACTCACGACCTTGTGTATGCAAGGCGGGCATGCTAACCATTGCACCACGGTGGCTCCCTATTTACCGTATTTACTTGCATATTAAAAACTTTCGTACTTTTCTTTGCGTACTTTCTACGAAAATATTTTGTGATTTCGTACTTTTTATTTCGTACTTCTTATGATAAATGTTCGTACTTTTTTATATGTTTTAAGCTTTAGTTTTTGAAATTTTTTTCAATTTGGTTGTCTCAATTTTATTCATACGAGTAAATAAACAAAATAAGATGTAATCTCAAAACAAGTGAACCCTTTCACTAAAGCCAATTAAACTTTATATTATTTCATGGAATTATTATGTTTGGAGAAAGTTTCCTTTACTCTACTATTTTTTTTGCGTACCCAAATGAAGCATAAAAATTTACTGTATCGTACTTCTCACCAAATGGTTCATTATTTTGTAAATTTTGTAAATTTTACTACAAATGCGTCTATCTTGAACTTCATATTACACTAAAGACATTCTTGCTATTTTGAAGACATTCTTGCTATTTTTTGAATTTGTCGACAAATAGTTACTTATTTTTGTGATATCGGCGTGATAGGGCATAAAAATTTCCAGGTTTTAACAACGCTTTGTGGAAATCTCAAAATGTGGAGTAAAATTTAGTTCAATTTTCGTGCGTGGTAGTTCATTCTTCCTATAAAACAGTTCTTTTTTTTTTTGGTGTATCTAATAATGAATTTGTCAAAAATTATTTACTTATTTTTGTGAAATCGGCCTGATGTTTGCGCTTCTAATACAGTTTAGTTAAAATTTTCTAAAATTAATCTAATTTTTCGAAAATTATCTAAAAGTGGTGGAATCACTGTTTTTCAGTCGTAATGTTTTTTCGTCGCAACCATTGCCGTAGAATTTTTTTCTTTAAGTACTTTGACTAAAATACTTTATGCTATAGAAAAATCATATGACATAAAATCTTCTATGTAGACCTCTAATTGGTTCATACTGAAATGAAAATTTGTGTTGCGGCACATCTCCACACATATTCATTCCCATGAATGACTTCAAGCATGCCAAATAGTTTCCATCTTCCATTTCAAGCACTGTTCTCATAAGGTCCTCTAACAAGAAACTTTTGTAATGAATTAGTACTCGTACCACAAAAATCCAAACATTTTATCCATATGCACAAATGAACCCATCTGGAAATGTTGTAACAAAATCGGAAACATCCTTTGTCATTTGCTCTCATTATCTCTTCATGTTCTACAGTGGAATTTAAATATTTTTTGGTCAAAATCGCTTGTTATATTAAAAAGCAAATGCTAATGAGTGACATTTATCCATTTATCAAGTAACGTTGTTAAGTCCAGAAAGAGCATTTCCGCTGGCAAATACAATACAGAGAATACCAGTCAGGCAGACAGACTGAATGACTGACGGACAGACAATCACCTCCAGCATCATTTGTCCTATGTTGAAACATTGTGGTGGTCCTTATCCTGGCCACGGTGTTTGCCTTGTTGTTGCTGTTGTTGTTGCCGGAAAAACAAAAATATTAATATCAAAACAACATGGATTTTTGTTGTGAGGCGAATATTAGGGAAAATCGAGAACAAATGCAAATTAACATGGAACAGTTGGATGTAAGCAATCAAACCATCCGAACCTAGCCCAACCCAACCCCGTCGTATCACTTACCAGAGGGCTATTCAAATTTTTGGACTACATAGAAATAACGAAAATAAACAACCCATCTGCACGTGTTGTGTCATTCAATATTATTCGCATATATTTGATATTAAATCAGTTTAGGACACACCTAACTAGAGTGAAAATCAAATTTAGAATTTCCTAGATGTTATTATGTAAATTGTTCAACTACACGTTGCCACAAAATGTTTCCAATCAAAATTTAATAAATAAGCAAGTTGAAATTTCCAAAACAAAAAAGTTTTAAACATATTGTTCAATATTTTTATTCTCACTGCCACAAGGGTGGGGGGTGGTTGGCCTACTGTAAGGCACTTATTTAAGGTTGATAGTTCGGCCATGCCGAATCTTATTGACCCTCCACCAAGGATTGCCTACATAGTTCTACTAAGGACTCATCCACACTCGTTACTACACTCAAAAAAAGTGAACTTTCTATTTCACTAAAGCCAATTTAACTTTCGTTTAATTCATGGAATTATTATGTTTGGAGAAAGTTTCCTCTACTCTAATAATTTTTTGTGTACGTTAGTTAAATAAACCGTCGAACGGAACGGACGTGTTTTTTAATAGCGGATAAAATCATCGTAATAAGTACCTACTACGAATTTCAAGTGTGGTGGGATATTAGGCCACCATGCAGAGAAATTCAAAGACATACACTGGGTTGCTAACTTCAGGGCCCAGTGGACGGGTATCGACTGAAGTTATAAATTTGGGCAATGACCAAGAGTTAGGCCCAATTAGTCGACCTGTAGACGGGTCGACAGGTGGCGACAATTTGACAAGTCGGACCTTTTCCAAGGTAACGGCATCAAAAGGAGGTAATCCCTCACGAAAGAGATTCAAAGAACGCAGAAATGCTTTGTTTATCCTAAAGAAATTAGGATCAGTCGACCCAAGCACGTTGTCGGCTAAACAAAGCGATTCCTTAAAATGGGCTCGAGGAATTCTTGAGGCTGGAAAAAGGGAACGATCACCGGATGAGCTGCCATCCTCCAAAAGGGATCAACGATCGTTTGCCTCAGTTGCTAAAGACAGCCTTGTGATGGCTATCATAAATAAAGGAGTATTGGACGGTATGGTTCCAAAGCAAAAATGGGGGGAAATTGAGAATGCTTTGTCTGGCGTCTACTCACAGGTGCTGGAAAAGTTTCCCGGCCCAGATCCTCGACACCAAGAGGCTGGTTGGTATCAAGGACGATTTAAGCTAGTCGCATTTGAGGACCAGAGGTCTATAGAATGTTTTAAAGCTGCTCTGATATTAATTGGTGAAGTTTGGGAAGGAGCTGCTCTAGAGTTAGTCGAGAAGAAAGACATACCGGCTAGACCAAGAGCACATGCGTGGATACCTGCAAACCCTCCTGACCCTGAATCTATTTTAAATAGACTGAAACAATGCAATCCAGATCTTCCAACAGGATGGGCCAAGACGGCATGCAGTGTTTATATTGAACACTCAGTCTTTGCCACATCTAGCAAAGTCCCAGGGCCGTGTATGTTATGGCTTTCATTATATCCAAATGAAGGTGTATCAAAACGATCAGCTAAAGGATTCAGAAATGGACAAGCCTCTGTCTGAATCAGAAGTAAGCGGATCCTCTTGCGAAGTCGAGGGGGATACCAAGACATTTGAAGACATGGATAGATACCGTATGCGTGAGGAGGCTTCTACTGCCTCAGAACTCACCAAAGTTGAACCTATGGTTATTGCGAGAGTCACCGATATCTCTGAAGAGGACATTCTTGATGACTCGATTGAAGCGGCTGATGTGACGGTTGTTGAAAATCTCGATGGTCCTACGGATCCTCCAGATAAATCTCCATCATTGTAAGGCTGCATGTGCTGCCTTAAAAGTTCTTCTGATGAAAGGGGACATAGATATAGTTCTTATTCAAGAACCATATGTTTATAAAAACAAAATATGTGAATTAAGTACTCCGGGGTTCAAACTATTGCAGTATACTGGTAATGATGTAAATCGAGCCTGTATAATTGCTAAAAACGAGCTCAATTTGTTTCTGCTTCCTTCAATGTGCAATACAGACACTGTCGTTGCAAGTTTAGAAATAGCCAAATGCAAATATTGGGTATCTTCGGTCTACATGGGACATGACAGGGAGATGCCTCCATATGCCCTTAAGACCTTAGTGGAGGAGTCACTGAAAACAAAGACGAAACTCATTATGGGATGCGATGCGAATGCACATCATAGTATATGGGGAAGTAGTGATACTAATGCAAGGGGAGAGTCGCTAATAGAGTTTATTTTGCGTACTAATCTGGTAGTTTGCAACAAGGGAAATGTCCCAACCTTTGTCACTAAAAACAGGCAAGAGGTTTTGGACATCACCTTGGCCTCGCAAGAACTGAATGAAATGATATCTGAGTGGCAGGTTTTAAGTGAACACAGCTTCTCAGATCATCACTACATCAGTTTCAAATTTGATGTTCATATCACCAAGATCATATTTCCGCCAAATGTTAGGAAAGCTGACTGGAATAGGTATAGGGAATCGTTCAATATGATGATACCGGAAATAACAGAGACAAATATGAGAAATGTGCAAGATATCGAACACGCAGTGGAGCGGATTACTAAGGCCTTCAACATCTCACTGAAAGCTGCATGCCCTAGAGGAAAGCCAAGGGGGAAACATCGACCACCATGGTGGTCTACGGAATTAAGTAATATGAGGAAATCCTGCAGGAAGCTCTTTAACAAGCAAAGTCCACCAGAGCCCCTGAGGACTGGGACGCTTACAAGAAGAATCTGAGAGGATACAAGCGAGAACTGAGAAAGGCTCAGCATAACTCTTGGAATGCTTACTGCAGCAGTATTGAGAATACGTCCGAGGCTTCCAGACTACGGAAGGTTCTAGCATCCACCAACTCCGCTCCAGGTTTCATTAAAACATCGGAGGGCAATTGGACAACGTCCAGTGAGGAGACGCTGGAGGTACTATTGGACACACATTTTCCTGGAAATCAGACGGTTGAACCATGTACTGGCGGTGCCACAGTTGCTCAGCGGTCGTTTCCTGTCGAGGAAATTGTATCGGAAACTAGAATAAGATGGGCGCTAAATAGCTTTGGACCATTCAAATCCCCTGGACCTGATGGAATTACTCCGGCGGAGTTACAAGCTGTAACTGACAAAATTATCCCCTCGTTGTCGGTGATATATAAAGGATGTATCAACTTATCATATATCCCAGGAAAGTGGAGGGAAACAAAAGTCGTTTTCATACCTAAAGCGGGAAAAGCCTCTCACTCGAGGGCGAAGGATTTCCGACCAATCAGCTTATCCTCATTCCTACTTAAGACTCTGGAGAGGATGATAGATATTTATCTTAGAACTAGCATCGATTCAAGTTTGTTCTCGAAACGACAGCATGCATACTCGAAGGGCAGGTCTACTGAGACCGCACTACATGAACTAGACAGCTTTATTGAAAGCTCACTATCTGTCAAAGAATACACAATCGTAGCGTTTCTAGAAATCGAAGGGGCGTTCAATAATGTCCATCCGAGCTCGATATTAAATGGATTGACAACTCTGAATGTTGATCCATGTATACTCAGGCTGTTAGACGAACTGCGCGAGACGTATTTCAGCCACACTAGGACACGCAAACATACAAAAGTATGTGAACAGAGGCACTCCTCAAGGAGGAGTTCTATCACCTCTTCTTTGGAATGTTGCTATAAACGACCTTCTGGTTTCCCTAGAAAAAGAAAGGATACAAGTGGTGGCATACGCAGATGATGTGGCGCTAGCAGTCAGGGGAAAATTCCCATCAACAATTAGAGATATTATACAGAGAGCCCTCCGGATGACTGAGAAATGGGCGAAAGATAATGGTCTTGGGGTAAATCCTGCAAAGACAGTAATAGTCATGTACTGCAAAGATCGCAAAACTCCCACGGTTAGGCCCATTTCCTTAGGGGGTATTGAAATTCCCTTTAGGGAGTGTGCAAAATACCTTGGCGTTATTTTGGACAGGAAGCTGAACTTTAAGCTTAATATTGAAGAAAGGGCGAGGAAAGCAACGGTAGCTTTATACTCGTGCAAAAAGGCAATAGGGAAAAAGTGGGGACTAAAACCAAAAATTGTACATTGGCTATACACGGCAGTGGTTAGACCTATAATGCTATATGGTGTTGTAGTCTGGTGGCCGGCACTTCACCAGCCGACAAGTTTAGACAAAGTTCAGCGTATGGCGTGCTTGTGTATCTCAGGTGCATTCAGCAAGACAGGAACAAACTCCCTTAATGTCATACTGCATCTATTGCCTTTAGACATTTTGGCCAAACAGTCAGCTGCAACAACGGCTATGCGATTGCGCGAGCTATCGCTGTGGTCGGAAAAAAGTTACGGTCACAGTTCGGTCCTCAAAATAATGCCAGATGTGCCTAACGTAGTGGATTACACTTTGGCGAGTCCACTTTTCGACAAAAAGTTTGAGACTCTAATTCCCAACAGTGAGGCGTGGTGTACACGGACCCCGGGGAATAAAAGATATATAGATTTCTACACTGATGGCTCCAAATTGGATGGCCAAGTGGGTTTCGGAGTATATTCTAAAGATCTGGAACTTCGAATAGCGAAAAGATTACCTGATCACTGTAGTGTTTTTCAGGCTGAAATATTAGCAATAAGAGAGGTGGCGAATTGGCTGAGAAGTAATGTTCCAAAAAATGTGGGCATTAATATATACTCAGACAGTCAACCTGCAATAAAATCCTTGGACTCTGTGTTCCTCAACTCGAAAACGGCCATCGATTGCCGCAAATCTCTCAATGAGATGGCTGAGCAGTACAATATTCACCTAATATGGGTGCCTGGCCATAGGAACATACCGGGGAACTGCGAAGCGGATGAGTTGGCAAGGCTAGGGACTACCTTACATATTCCAGGGGAACTAGAATTTGTTGGTATGCCCCTAGCTACCTGCAAGCTCATGCTGCGTGAGAAGGCTGTTATGATGGCAAATGTCGATGGGAGAATTGCAAGGGTTGTAACGACACCAAGCAAATATGGCCCCATTTCAACTTAAACCGCACACTAGATATGCTAATGTTCTCGAGACGTCAGATATCACTCCTGATATCTGCTATAACGGGTCGCTGCCTGATAGGAGATTTTGCAAAAACTATTGGCGCGAAGTATAATGACTATTGTATGAGCTGTCATGATGCGGAGGAAAAAGAATCAATTAAACACCTCTTGTGTGAGTGTCCTGCATTTTGTGTAAAGCGCAAGCAACTTTTAGGAGCATATAGCTTCAGATTACTGGCGGATCTGGAAAACGTTAACTTAAGCAGTCTGCTAATATTTTTGGAACAATCTGGTTGGTTCAACAAAGAAAAATAATCAAGAAGGTTCAGCGGTTAAAACTAGAAGTGCCCATATGTAATAGGTACTTTTAGTTAATGTGGTATCACAATGGACTGAATAGTCTAAGTGAGCCTGAATCTTAATCGGGCTGCCACTTTAACCTAACCTTAACCTAACCTAGTTAAATTAACTAAAACCGAGGAAAAAAATATACACAAATGAAGGATAAAGATTAATTAAATTCATGTCTTCCAAAAAATAGTTCGATATTTCTTTTAATTTGTAAATTTTACTACAAATGCATTCATCATGAACTTCGTATGTCACTAAAGACATTCTTGCAATTTTGAACTCCAATTTTTTCCTTCAAACTACAAAATTTTCTTTAACAAGTGGAAAAACTTAATTATGTCTAATAAATTTTCTTGAATTTGTCGAAAAATATTTACTTATTTTTATAACATCGACATGATGCCAGCGTTTGTTATACTATTTAGTTAAAATTTTCTAAAATTAACCGAAATTTTTCTTCCTGGTGGGTTCACTGTTTTTTCAGTGTAGGGTTGTGAGTTGCCTATGGGCCAAACCTTCCTAAACCATCTTCTAAATTGTAAGATAGTCCGTATGGAGTTTATGTTAGATAATAAAGGCAGATTAAATGGAGGTATTTAGCCACCTTTGTTCATGACCGCTTTGTATGGAGGAGCCTGTATATAATTATGAAGCGATATGACCCAATTTGCATGTGCTTTGGGCGCATATAAATTTGTTTCTCAAGAAGTCAAAATTAGGGATCAGTTTATATGGGGCCAGCATATAAAATTGTCTATGTACAGAATGTACACCCTCAAAAAAAAAATCGCTTCTCTAACATATGTTCCAAACATATTTTGCAGGAAGCACATATATTATTAGATATTGCCGAAACATTATTATGTTTGTTTTATGTGAACATATTATATGTTTGGAAGCATTTTGAGCCCAAAAATATTATACGCTCATTCCCTCACATAATTTTCACTTCCACGAAATTTTTAGTTCTTGGCACCTTTTTCTGTAATACAAATAATGTTGAAGAAATTATTCAATTTTATAATTTTTTTAAAATTTTACCTTTCGCCTGGACGGAGAATCGAACCGGGAACCATGCAATTTGTAAGCCAACATACTGCCACTGGGCTACGTAGCTGTTACAGTCACCAATAGACAATTATCGTTATAAGTTACATTTATATAGCATAGTTTGCAGAGCCCACGAGCCCATGCAAACATAACATTATTTAACAGAAACATACATGTCTGCCTTGCATGCAAAGGGTCGTGGGTTCAATTCCTGCTCCGACCGAACCAATAAAAAACAAGTATATACGGCCGTAAGTTCGGCCAGGCCGAAGCTTATGTACCCTCCATCATGGATTGCGTAGAAACTTCTTCTAAACATTGCCATCCACAAACGAATTACTTAAGTTGCGGTAACGCTTGCCGATGGCAAGTTATCTTAAAACCTCCTAACACCATCTTCTAAATTGTATGTCCATACGTGGTATATATTAAATCAAAAAAGATCGATCCAATACGTATATAATTCAGTTTGACAAAGTAGACATAAAATTTTGACAAAATTTTCTACAGAAATAAAATTTTAACAAAATTTTCTATAGGAATAAAATTTTCACAAAATTTTCTATAGAAATAAAAATTTTGACAAAATATTCTATAGAAAGAAAATTTTGACAAAAATTTCTACAGAAATAAAATTTTAACAAAATTTTCTATAGAAATAAACTTTTGACAAAATTTTCTATAGAAATAAAATCTTGGTCGATTATTTTTGGCTCGAGTGGCAATTATGATTATGAACCCAATAAAATTTGAACAAAATTTTCTATAGAAATAAAATTTTGACAAAATTTTCTATAGAAATAAAATTTTGAAAATGATGACAATTTTATTATGAACCGAATAAAATTTTAACAAAATTTTCTCTAGAAATAAAATTTTGACAACATTTTCTATAGAAATAAAATTTTGGTAGATTATTTTTGGCTCTAGTGGCAACCGTGGTTATGAACCGATATGGACCAATTTTTGTGTGATTGGACCAATTTTGGTATGGTTGTTAGCGACCATATACTAACACCACGTTGAACCGGATCGGATGAATTTTGCTCCTCCAAGAGGCTCTGGAGGTCAAATCTGGAGAACGTTTTATATGGGGGCTATATATAATTATGGACCGATATGGACCATGTTCCAAATTACAACCGGATTGGATGAAATTTGCTTCTCTTGGAGACTTCGCAAGCCAAATCTGGGGATCGGTTTATATGGGGCTATATATAATTATGGACCGATGTGGACCAATTTTTGCATGGTTCTTAGAGACCATATACCAATACCATGTACCAAATTTCAGCCGGATCGGATGCAATTTGCTTCTCTTTGAGGCCTCGCAAGCCAAATCTGGAGATCGGTTTATATGGGGGCTATATATAATTATGGACCGATGTGAACCAATTTTTGCATGGTTCTTAGAGACCATATACCAACACCATGTACCAAATTTCAGCCGGATCGAATGAAATTTTCTTCTCTTTGAGGCTCCGCAAGCCAAATCGGGGGATCGGTTTATATGGGGGCTATATATAATTATGGACCGATGTGAACCAATTTTTGCATCGTTGTTAGAGACCATATACCAACACCATGTACCAAATTTCAGCCAGATCGGATGAAATTTGCTTCTCTTTTAGGCTCCGCAAGCCAAATCGGGGGATCGGTTTATATGGGGGCTATATATAATTATGGACCGATGTGAACCAATTTTTGCATGGTTGTTAGAGACCATATACCAACACCATATACCAAATTTCAGCCGGATCGGATGAAATATGCTTCTTTTAGAGGCTCCACAAGCCAAATCTGAGGATCCCTTTATATGGGGGCTATACGTAAAAGTGGACCGATATGGCCCATTTTCAATAAAAATCCGACCTACATCGATAACAACTACTTGTGCCAAGTTTCAAGTCGATAGCTTGTTTCGTTCGGAAGTTAGCGTGATTTCAACAGACGGACGGACGGACGGACGGACTGACGGACATGCTTAGATCGACTCAGAATTTCACCACCACCCAGAATATATATACTTTATGGGGTCTTAGAGCAATATTTCGATGTGTTACAAACGGAATGACAAAGTTAATATACCCCCATCCTATGATGGAGGGTATAAAAACTTATCGTGTTTTGTACTTAATTTCATTTTTACCTTTAAGGCCATTAAAAAATGTGTGTCCATAATGCCAAAATGATAAACAAAACACTTGTCCACACATACATAAAATTCTCCTATCAAGGCGAAAACACATGCTGTTTTTTTTCAAATCTCTATGCTCTTTACTTCTGATATTCAAATTAAATAATTGGCCTTATCATAAAGCAGTTTTCCGAAACAACATACAACCGTTTCACAGAAATTGTAAACATATATATGTTTACTAGAAATTTGTAAATTTATATATGTTTACATTCACACATATTATTTTTATGAAACATTCATGCCCCAAACATAATATATTCTAACATATTAACATATGTGTCCCAAACATTTAGTGTTAGTTTAGGAACATTACATGTTGGCACTTAAATATATTGTGTTTAAAAATTGTGCCCGAAACACATTTTGTTTATATCGGAACATATGAAAAACATATTTTTCTAACAGTGTAGAATTGGAATTTTCGATATGTATGTCGAATTTGGTACAAATCAATTCACATGTAGATATAGCTCCCATTAGCGTTAGTGTTGAGAATTTCTGAAAAGTGGCATTTGCAATAAAAGTTGGTACACTAATTTTAATTTTTATATAGAATTGTGAAGTAATTTTAAATTGGATGATCACAAACGCAGCAATCATTTTATCTCCATTTTGCATTGCATACTTTTTGGCGGGAAAGTTATCCGATGAGAATATTATGACTCAAAGAGTGAAATTGTTCGCAGTTTTAGTATTCGACTGGAAAGCTCGATTTATGTACAGTATAAATAAACGTAATTTAGAATTGGCGCGGTATGACGAAACGGTTGCAAAAATATGTATTACATTTACTGGAGCAACAACAAGAGGCACAAAAGTATCACCGTTTGAAAAAAGTGACAATACTAGTTATCTCCCGATTTGATTTCTTAATGTCATGGGAACCGCAATTTATATCCTGGAAATTTTAAATCTAAAGGTATTTCCAGTTTATAAAGAGCTGTGATAAATTTGATATATATCGGTCCAGTTGTGACATAGCCCCAAATATGCGCAAAGAAAAAAAAAAAACGTTTGGAAAACGTGTACCGAAAACGTTTTTCTTTTGTTAGAGTTTTTTGAATGTCTTCGAAAATTTTAAACTTTTAAAATTCGTTTATTACAAAATTTTGATTTTTTCAATAAAAAAATTAGTTTTGAACCAATCACACAGTCGATTTCGTTTATATGAAGCACTGTTCTTTTCTGACTTTAAGTCATTAATAAGACACATTTTACAGTTTCATAGTAAAAATTTAATACACACTCAAAAAAAAAAAAAATGAACTCTCTTTTTCACTAAAGCCAATTTAACTTTATTTTAGTTCATGGAATTATTATGTTTGGAGAAAGTTTCCGTACGTTATTTTTTGCGTGCGTTAGTTACATTAACTAAAAAACGGGGGAAAAAATTAAGCATAAAGATTTACTAAATTCGTATTTCTCACAACATAGTTCATTATTTCCTTAAATTCGTAAATTCGTTTTTTTGTTTTTATTGTTGGCTTGTACTTTAATCATATTTGTTGTTTTGATATCAGCTTTAAAACCATTGCATTGACTAAACTACAAGAGTAGCTTAACCAACAGAGGAAAGGAATGTTTGTCAACTTTATTTGGGCAAAGCCCTATAGACTGCAAGATGGTTGGATGGACGCACGTTTCGGAATTACCACATTCCTCATCAGCATCCTCTACTTGCAGCAAAACTATCATCCAATTATCAGAATAAATTCAGGCAGTTCACAAAACCCAAAGTGAACCGCACTTGAACCTTCCGAAAAACGGTTTATGATAGCCGGCCATTGCCGAAATAAATTTGTACAAACATATCTTTCTTTCTTTAAATTTGTAAAAGTTACTAGAAATGCGTTCATTATGAACTTCGTATGTCACTAAAGACATTCTTGCAATTTTGAACTCCAATTTTTTCCTTCAAACTACAACATTTTCTTAAACATGTGAAAAAAAAACTTAATTATGTCTAATAAATTTTCTTGAATTTGTCGAAAAATAGTTAGTTATTTTTGTGATATCAGTGATCGAACCCAGGACCCTTGGTATGCAAGGCGGACGTAGCAACTACTGCTCCACGGTGCCCAACTAAATGTATGTTTCTGTTAAATAGAGTTTGATTAATCGGCTCGTGGACGCCGCAATCTATGCTATATAAATATAACTTAAGAGTATATGGATAATTGTCTATTGACCACAATAACAGCAAGATAGCTCAGTGGATAGTGTGTTGGGTTACAAATTGCATGGTCCGCGGTTCGATTCTCCGTCCAGGCGAAAGGTAAAATTTAAAAAAATTATAAAATCGAATAATTTCTTCCACATTTTTATACCCTCCACCATAGGATGGGGGGTATATTAACTTTGTCATTCCGTTTGTAACACATCGAAATATTGCTCTAAGACCCCATAAAGTATATATATTCTGGGTCGTGGTGAAATTCTGAGTCGATCTGAGTATGTCCGTCCGTCTGTTGAAATCACGCTAACTTCCGAACGAAACAAGCTATCGACTGGAAACTTGGCACAAGTAGTTGTTATTGATGTATGTCGGATGGTATTGCAAATGGGCCATATCGGTCCACTTTTACGTATAGCCCCCATATAAACGGACCCCCAAATTTGGCTTGCGAGGCCTCTAAGAGAAGCAAATTTCATCCGATCCGGCTGAAATTTGGTACATAGTGTTAGTATATGGTCTCTAACAACCATGCAAAAATTGGTCCATATCGGTCCATAATTATATATAGCCCCCATATAAACCGATCCCCCGATTTGGCTTGCGAGGCCTCTAAGAGAAGCAAATTTCATCCGATCCGGCTGAAATTTGGTACATGGTGGTAGTATATAGCCTCAATGCACTCCCATGCAAAAATTGGTCGAAATCGGTCCATAATTATATATAGCCCCCATATAAACCGATCCCCCGATTTGACCTCCGGAGCCCCTTGGAAGAGCAAAATTCATCCGATTCGGTTGAAATTTGGTACGTTATGTTAGTATATGGTATCCAACAACCATGCAGGAATTGGTTCATGTCAGTCCATAATTATATATAGCACCCATATAAACCGATCCCCAGATTTGACCTCCGGTGCCTTTTGGAGAAGCAAAATTCATCCGATCTGGTTGAAATTTTGTACGTGGTGGTAGTATAGTATATATATAGCCCCCATATAAACCGATCCCGAGATTTGGTTTTGGAGCCTCTTGGAGGAGCAAATTTCTTCCGAGTCAGTTGAAATTGTGCTAGTATATGGCCGTTAACAATCATGCCTAAATAGGTCCATATCGGTCTATAGTTATATATAGCCCTCAGATAAATCGATCCCCAATCACACAAAAATTGGCCCATATCAATAATTGTATATAGCCCCCATATAAGCGACCCCCATATTTCAATTCTGGCTCCCTACGTACCGTGCAAAAGTCCATATCGATTCGTAATTATTTGTAGACTTGACTAACTCACAATTTAGAAAACGATTTAAGATACCACAACCCAAGTAATTCGATTGTGGATGACAGTCTTTCGTAGAAGTTTCTACGCAATCCATGGTGGAGGGTACATAAGATTCAGCCTGGCCGAACTTACGGCCGTTTATACTTGTTTGTATTACAGAAAAAGGTGCTAAGAACTAAAAAACCTCGTGGATGTTAGAAAGATGTGAGGGAAAATGCAATTAGCCAGAAAAGATTGTTTTTTTTTTTATTTATGAAACTGTTTTTACATCCTGGAAAAGAATAAACTTTTATCACAAAAAGTATATACATACTTTTTTCCAAATAAACTTCCTTAAAGCAAAAAGCAAATGGGAAACGAACTTTGTTTGTCTAAAATTTCGTTTGGGAGGAAAGAATTTTTTTGCGTGTATAGCAATTTCCCTAATTGAATTCTTGAAGGCATCGATGTCACAATTTTAATTCGATTTGACTTGAAATTTGAAATCTGGAGGTATTCTAAAAACACTTCTATAATTTTTTTATAACGATCGCCATATAATGGTGGCGGGGCTATAATAAGTTTGTCATTCCATTTATAATATTTCCGAAGAAAATTCTAAGACGATATAACCATGTCTGTCTGTCTATCATTCTATTGTAATAAAGCTACAGTCTTCAATAATGGCAATATTGTCCTGAAGATGGGATACATTGACCCATGTTTGACTATATCTGACAGGTTTGACTATATCTGATAGGATTGACTATATCCGGCCTCCCGATTTTGTGTCTTGAACACTTGATCCCGCAATTTTTGTCCGATGCTTAGGTATAGCCCCCATGTACAACGATCCCAGGGTTTAACTTCGGAAGCCTTAAAGGAACAAATTTCATCTGATCTGATTGAAAGTTTGTATGCGAAAATTAGTTCATATTACTGCTCTATACACGCAAAGAAAAAAACGTTTGGAAAACGTGTACCGAAAACGTTTTTTTTTTTTGTTAGAGTTTTTTGAATTGCTTCGAAAATTTTAAACTTTTATCACTAAAAAAATTCGTTTGTTACAAAATTTTTATTTTTTCAATAAAACAAGTTATTTTTGAAACAGCAACACAGTCCATTTCGATTATATCAAACACTGTTCTTTTCTGACTTTAGGTCTTTAATAAGACACATTTTACAGTTCAAAATTTAATATAGTACAATGTGATGTTGAACATTTTTTCGGAATCTTCCGAACATATCTGGAATATATGTAAAAACAAAAAAAAAAACAAAAAAAAAAAACTTTGGTCGAAGCAGGGATCGAACCCACGACCCTTGGCATGCAAGTCGGACGTAGCAACCACTGCTCCACCGTGCCAAACTAAATGTTTGTTTCTGTTATTCGGTTCGTGGGCGCCGCAAGCTATGCTATATAAATATAACTTATATGGATATTTATCTATTGATGACCACAACAGGTACATAGCTCAGTGGTTAGTGTGTTGGCTTACAAAGTGCAAAGTGCTAACCTAAGTGCATGGTCCGCGGTTCGATTCTCCGTCCAGGCGAAAGGTTAAAAAATTTTAAAAATTTATAAAATCGTATAATTTCTTCTAAATTGTTGGTATTACAGGAAAAGGTGTTAGGAACTAAAAAACATCGTGGATGTGAGAAAGATGTCAGGGAAAATGCAATTAGCAAGAAAACAATGTTTTTTTTTTGAGTTTGTCCTTATGAAATTGTTTTTACATCCTGGAAAAGAATAAACGTTTATCACAAAAAGTATACACTTTTCTCCCAAATACACTTCCTTACAGCGAAAAGCAAATGAGAAACGTCTAAAATTTCGTTTGGGAGGAAAGAATTATTTTTTTGTGTGTATGTATAAAGCGATCAAGTACTAAAGAGACTTATATACATAGGTATTTATTCGGTCTTTTTTATCTAACATGGACTCCGTATGGACTAAATTGCAATTTAAAAGGCAATGTTAAGAAGTTTTAAGGCTACTTGCTTTGGTTACTGTTATCATAACCAAACTAATTCGATTGTGGATGATAGTATTTAGTAGAACTTTGTACGCAATCCATGGTGAAGGGTACTTAAGATTCCGCATGAACGAACATTAGGCCGTATTTACTTGTCTATTATAATTTAATGTAAATAAAGTTTTTTTTTTCCTGAAACGGTCAACTGAAATGTTTATGATATGAACACAATATGGTGCCACAGCATGACATCATAACTATTCCCTGAAATATTCGTTTTTATAATGAACCAATGAGGATGCAAGTTTTTGTTTTTCAGGTGATGGGAAATTGGCCAACGTCATAGCAAATGTTACATTTACGGGGTTAGATACAAACATATTTATTTGTTATAGATAAAAAATGTCAGTAGTTCATTCTTTAAACAGTTTACTTTTTTCTGCATTGTTAGGTTAGGTATAGTGGCAGCCCATGTTTCGGGCTCACTTAGGGCTTCAGTCCCTCGTCAAACCCAGTAGTGAACTTCTCCCTTTTATCACTGAGTGCTGTACGATTCTATGTTATGCTCAATGACAAGGGACTTTTCATAGCCGAGTCCGAACGACGTTCCACATTACAGTGAAACAACTTAGAGAAGCTTTGAAACACTCAGAAATGTCACCAGCATTACTGAGGTGGGATAATCCACCGATGCAAAACTTTATATATATATATATATATATATATATATATATATATATATATATATATATATATATATATATATATATATATATATATATATATATATATATATATATATATATATATATATATATATATATATATATATATATACATATATATATATATATATATATATATATATATATATATATATATATATATATATATATATATATATATATATATATATATATATATATATATATATATATATATATATATATATATATATATATATATATATATATATATATATATATATATATATATAAGTATATTTTGTTTTAGTTTATTTTTAAAATTTTCCCCATACCAATGCATTTTTCTTTATTCCAAGCATGTCTCAAAATTTTTATGATCTAAAATGTTCGTACACTTCTCAAAAATAGTAAGAATGAACTACAGCGTGTTTTGTACTTAATTTCATTCTTACCTTTAGGCCGGTATTAAGTTGGCATTATCGCTCTAAAATGACCCTTGTTTTGCCTTTTACTTTTCTTTAATAATTCATTTTAAAGAAAATAAAATTTTGCAGTTGTTTTAGCTGCAAAACTGGAACTTAATGCCCGATTTTATATTTGAAGGTGTCTGTCAACTTCTCTTGGACTACTTATTAATAAAGAGGAACTAAACTTTGTTTTTATACATTTTACTGTTTAATTTTTCACTATTTCCTCCTTGTTTCATTTTACTGTCCCAACTCTAAGAAGAGTACAGTGTCCTTTCGTTGTTTTTATGAAGATCCCTTTGTAATTTTTGTACATTTTGACTTAGTCCTCGTACGTTCCGATTTCTTTTAACGTACCAAGAAAAAAATTGTGCCCTTAATGCCAAAATGATAAACAAAACACATGCATAAAATGCTGTTTTTCCATAGACATAATAATACATACACAGAAAAAAATATCACCAAAATATTTCCAATTAAAAAGTTAATTGAAGTTGAAAATGTTTTCAATTAATAAATTAATTGATACAATTAACTTTTTAATCATGATAGAAAATCAAGTTAATTAAGTCAATGATTGAACATTTTAAAATTTATAATTAAAAAACTAATTGATACAATTAACTTTTTAATCAAATTCGGAAGACTAATTCAGTTAAAAAAAGTGCTGATTTTTTTTAATTTTTAATGAAAAATGTATTTCAACCAATCATTTGTTAATCCAAATAAAAACTTTAAGCCAATTCAGAAAGTAATTAAAAATAGTTACCTTTTTTAATTAATAAATTATTTGAGTTTTGCAATCAACATCAATTACATTTTTAATTGAATCAATTAAAAAATTAATTGAAATTTGCTGAAAAAAATCAATTAATTTTTTAATCAAGAATTTTTTCTATGCCCAATTAAAACTGTGATTGATACTATCATTTTCGTGATTGAAGACATTTCAATTAAAAAATTAATTGGATCAATTAATATGGTGATTGAATCAAAAAAAAATTTTTTTGCGTGTAGATGAGCCATGGGTGTCAAACTATGTTTGATAGTTCCGAAGATTAAGAATAAACGAGAAAAATTATAGCACGCTTATAATCTCTTTCGTTTTCCTTTTTGTAGTTTGCCAATTTTACACAAAATTAGACCATTTCTGATGCACCAGAGGATTTATAAATAAATTAATATATTAAATCATTATATTAAATCATTTTTGTTCATATTTGAACAAAAAAATGTGACCAAAACCGCGAAAATACGAAATTTAATTTTGAGCAGCATCGCTCTTCAAGAACAACACAAAAGCAAATACACGAAAATTAAGTTTGGGACTGACTCTTTATGAAAAAATCAAAACGAAATGTCAGAAAATTAATTTTTGGAACTGACACATTTTTTTAAAGAGAATGATCCACTATTCTATCTATGTATTATAATGTCTATGGTTTTTTTCAAATGTCTATTCTCTTTACTTCGAATGCTCATTTTTATGAAACATTCATGCCCCAAACATAATATATTCTAACATATTAACATATGTGTCCCAAACATTTAGTGTTAGTTTAGGAACATTACATGTTTGCACTTAAATATATTGTGTTTAAAAATTGTGCCCGAAACACATTTTGTTTATATCGGAGCATATGAAAAACATATATTTTGGTATCAAACGAAAGGTTGAGAGGAAGACTATAAATGTTTTGTCTACATTGTTTTCAAAGTTAGTCGCCCCATTTTTGAAATAAAGTTCAAATCCGACCACTGCATAATAACTACTTTACATTTTTTGGTAACACAATTAAAAAAGTAAAATTTCCAATTCTATTTTATATCATAGAAATTATTTCGTTTTAGTTAAAATTTCTCCAATATCTGAAAATTTCCTCAACTTTAATATTTTTTTGTGCACATTAGTTAAATAAAGCATAAATGTTTACAAATAGCACAGAATTTTTTTAAAATTCGTAAATTTTACCACAAATGCGTATAGAGCTATTTAAAGAATTACTTCCAATCAAAAATTCAATTTTTTCCTTGAATCTACGAGTTTTTTTACAAATAATTAATTTTTTCTTTTGTTTAAGAAAAAAAAGAAAATCTCTGGACTTCAAATATAAATCGGGTAATGGCCTGGGCGGATCACAATGTTAGTAGAAAAGTATGGAAACTATTGAGATCTAAATAAATTTTATTCTATTTCGCAAAAATAGATATTTTTACCTCTAATAAAAAAAAGAAAATTTTATTAATTTTTACATGCTTTTGTTTTTGCAGTGGCGATTTTACATGGCCAATGTGGGTATTTGGGCTAAAATGTTATCTGTCTACTCTGTGAAAAAATGCATTTTAATCGGAGTGAAACTGTGCCTTCCGGTAGTCATACGAGTCTAAATCGGGCGTAAGATATATATGTGAGCTATATCTCAATCTGAACCGATTTCAACCAAATTTGGCATGTATAGTAGGAATGTTAATTCTACGTAAGTCGGAGTAAAACCGTAGCTCTGAGGTCATATAAGTCTAAATTGGGCGAAAGATATATATGCGAGCTATATCTCAATCTGAACCGATTTCAACCAAATTTGGCATGCATAGAAAGAATGCTACTTTTACTCGCTGTGCAGCATTTTACGTATGTCGGAGTAAAAGTGTGGCCTCTGGGGTCATTTATGTCCATATCGGGCGAAAGATATATGGGAGCTATATCTAAATCTGAACCGATTTCTTCCAAAATCAATAGGGTTCTATTCTGACCCAAAAATATAATTGTGCAAAATTTGAAGTCGATTGGACTAAAATTGCGACCTAGATTTTGATCACAAAAATGTGTTCACAGACAGACGGACATGGCTAGATCGATTCAAGGGCCGACCCTGAGCAATATTGCCAAAGACACCTAATGTCTATCTCGTCCCCTCTGTGTGTTGCAAATATATGCACTAACATAACTTATAATATCCTGTTCCACAGCGAGGCGCAGGGTAAAAAAAATCAGTCTTTATATATTTTAAAGAAAACTTATTTTTCCACACAGAATTAATTAATTCTCCACCACCGGGTGAAGAATTAATTATTGAAAGTCTTTGCATTCCTTATTAAAATTTATTCATACTAATAGTTCAGCTTTTATTAGATCAAAGGTCATTCTATTCACATCTTTGGTACATAAATTATTTAGAACACTAAACGTTTTTCACAAACGACATTGCTTATTGAGATAGAAAACACAAATGAGATACATACCTAACGATAACTATATTGTTAAATAACAAGTATATATAGCACTAAGTTAGGCCGGGCCGAATCTTAAATACCCACCACCATGAACCAAATATTAGGGTTTCCTTTGAAATTTCAGGAGGGCTTGAGGACACTTCCCGAAGATAAATTTAAAGATTTCACCTGTGAGGACTATATCAGATTCTGGATTTATAAGAACCATTTTGGTTTGAGTTTTAGAGGAATCATTAACATCTCTTGTAAGTGTGCAAGAAAATTATAAAATAAAGTCTTGATTTGAAATCTTAAATCTGTAGAAGTAAAATCTGGAAATTTTACATTGAGTTTCAAGCAATTTTCATGATCAGTGCGCTTTCTACACCCTCAGGAAGTGAAATCGGTCTATATGGAGGCATTACCGAATGGACCGATAAAAACTTAATCCGATACACGTTTTTGTGAGCCTAAAATACCAGAATATTTACAATTTCAGGCAAATCAGATAAAACACTTCGGAATCTAGAAGCCCAAGAAGTAAAATCGGAAAATCGGTCTATATGGGGGCTATACCAAAATATGGACCGATACTCACCATTTTCGGCACATCTCTTTATGGTCCTAAAATACCTCTAGATTTCCAATTTCAGACAAATTGGATAAAAACTACGGTTTCTATAAGCCCAAGACCCCAAATCGGGAGGTCGTTTTATATGGGGCCCATACCAAAACATGGACCGATACTCACAATTTTTGGCACACGCATTTGTGGTCCTACAATAGAGGTATTGTAGGACCACAAATACGTGTGCCAAAAAATTTCAGGTAAATTGAATAAAAACTGCGGTTTCTATAAGTCCAAGAAGTGAAATCGGGAGATCGGTCTATATGGGGGCTATACCAAAATATGGACCGATACTCACAATTTTTGGCACACGTATTTGTGGTCCTACAATACCTCTAGATTTCCAATTTCAGGTAAATTGAATAAAAACTGCGGTTTCTATAAGCCAAGAAGTAAAATCGGGAGATCGGTCTATATGGGGGCTATACCAAAACAAGGACCAATACTCACCATTTTTGGCACACCTCTTTATGGTCATAAAATACCTCTAGATTTCAAATTTCAGGCAAATTGGATAAAAACTACGATTTCTATAAGCCCAAGACCCCAAATCGGGAGGTCGGTTTATATGGGGACTATATCAAAACCTGGACCGACATAGCCCATCTTCGAACTTGACCTGCCTGCAGGCAAAAGACGAGTTTGTGCAAAATTTCAGCACGATTGCTTCATTATTGAAGACTGTGGCGTGATTACAACAGACAGACAGACGGACAGACGGACATCGTTATATCGTCTTAGAATTTCTCCCTGATCAAGAATATGTATACTTTATATAGTCGGAAATCGATATTTCGATGTGTTACAAACGGAATGACAAACTTATTATACCCCCGTCACCATTCTATGGTGGTGGGTATAATAATGGCACAGAAAAAAATATGTATCATATTAATCCTTATAAATACAATTATATTTTTATTGATAATACAAATAGGCTCTTTCGATATGTTTTTATACCCTCCATCATAGGATGGGGGTATATTAACTTTGTCATTCCGTTTGTAACACATCGAAATATTGCTCTAAGACCCCATAAAGTATTTATATTCTGGGTCGTGGTGAAATTCTGAGTCGATCTAAGCATGTCCGTCCGTCCGTCTGTTGAAATCACGCTAACTTCCGAACGAAACAAGCTATCGACTTGAAACTTGGCACAAGTAGTTGTTATCGATGTAGGTCGGACGGTATTGAAAATGGGCAATATCGGTTCACTTTTACGTATAGCCCCCATATAAAGGGACCCTCAGATTTGGCTTGTGGAGCCTCTAACAGAAGCATATTTCATCCGATCCGGCTAAAATTTGGTATATGGTGTTGGTATATAGTCTCTAACAACCATGCAAAAATTGGTTCACATCGGTCCATAATTATATATAGCCCCCATATAAACCGATCCCCAGATTTGGCTTGCGGAGCCTAAAAGAGAAGCAAATTTCATCCGATCCGGCTGAAATTTGGTACATAGTGTTGGTATATGGTCTCTAACAACCATGCAAAAATTGGTTCACATCGGTCCATAATTATATATAGCCCCCATATAAACCGATCCCCAGATTTGGTTTGCGGAGCCTCAAAGAGAAGAAAATTTCATCCGATCCGGCTGAAATTTGGTACATGATGTTGGTATATGGTCTCTAACAACCATGCAAACATTGGTCCATATCGGTCCTTAATTATATATAGCCCCCATATAAACCGATCCCCAGATTTGGCTTGTGGAGCCTCTAAGAGAAGCATATTTCATCCGTTCCGGCTGAAATTTGGTACATGGTGTTGGTATATGGTCTCTAACAATCATGCAAAAATTGGTCCACATCGGTCCATAATTATATATAGCCCCCATATAAACCGATCCCCAGATTTGGCTTGCGGAGCCTCAAAGAGAAGCAAATTTCATCCGATTCGGCTGAAATTTGGTACATGATGTTGGTATATGGTCTCTAACAACCATGCAAAAATTGGTCCACATCGGTCCATAATTATATATAGACCCCATATAAACCGATCCCCAGATTTGGCTTGTGAAGCCTCAAAGAGGAGCAAATTGCATCCGATCGGGCAGAAATTTGGAACATGGTGTAGTATATGATCTTTAACAACCGTGCCAGAATTGGTGCACATCGGTCCATAATTATATATAGCCCCCATATAAAACATTCTCCAGATTTGACCTCCGGAGCCTCTTGGAGGAGCAAAATTCATCCGATCCGGTTCAAATATGAACGTGGTGTTAATATATGGTCGCTAACAACCATACCAAAATTAGTCCAATCACACAAAAATTGGTCCATATCGGTTCATAATCATGGTTGCCACTAGAGCCAAAAATAATCTACCAAGATTTTATTTCTATAGAAAATTTTGTCAAAATTTTATTTCTATAGAAAATTTTGTTCAAATTTTATTCGGTTCATAATCATGGTTGCCACTCGAGCCAAAAATAATCTACCAAGATTTTATTTCTATAGAAAATTTTGTCAAAGGTTTATTTCTATAGAAAATTTTGTTAAAATTTTATTTCTGTAGAAATTTTTGTCAAAATTTTCTTTCTATAGAAAATTTTGTCAAAATTTTTATTTCTATAGAAAAATTTGTGAAAATTTTATTTCTATAGAAAATTTTGTTAAAATTTTATTTCTGTAGAAAATTTTGTCAAAATTTTATGTCTACTTTGTCAAACTGAATTATATACGTATTGGATCGATCTTTTTTGATTTAATATATACCACGTATGGACTTACATACAATTTAGAAGATGGTGTTAGAAGGTTTTAAGATACCTTGCCATCGACAAGCGTTACCGCAACTTAAGTAATTCGATTGTGGATGGCAGTGTTTAGATGAAGTTTCTACGCAATCCATGATGGAGGGTACATAAGCTTCGGCCTGGCCGAACTTACGGCCAGGCCGAAGCTTATGTACCCTCCCTTGTTTTAGAAATATAAACTTCCTTTTTTAAGTATTCTTACATATATAGCTAGAACAAAAAACTTGACAAATCACTTTTTCGCTTAATATGTTACTTGACACGCATTAAAAAACTTGACAATCAAGCCCGTCTGGCAACCCTAATAGTACTAGTCAAGAGTCTTGACTAGTACTATATATTTATTCGTGATGGAATTCAAGCGTGGTAGTGTGATCATTTCTAAAAATGATCCAAATAGGAAATACCCGCTTTGATCGAAATCCATGACGCAGTACTGGAAAACATGCTCGTGAGCTCTGCGTCATTTAAGATTGAATAGGTTTTGTTTCATTAAATTGGTCAAGACAACACAAATGTGTAAGTTCAACAAAACGACAACAATTTACTAGAAGAGAACGTACGAAACATTTCGAAATATCATCTTATAAGCAAAGCTAGAAAGAAGTAGAAGTTATTTGCAATGCAATAATTTGTTGTAGGTTTTCATTATTTTTTGTTTACTACCTTTATTTGCAAGGGCTAAGTAATTTGATATTATAATTACAAACAAGGATTTTTCTATATTTTGTCATTCCGTTTGTAACACATCGAAATATCGATTTCCGAGTATATATATTCTTGATCAGGGAGAAATTTTAAGACGATATAACCATGTCCGTCTGTCTGTCTGGCTGTCTCTCTGTTGTAATCACGCTACAGTCTTCAATAATGAAGCAATCGTGCTGAAACTTTGTACAAACTCGTCTTTTGTCTGCAGGCAGGTCAAGTTCGAAGATGGGCTATATCGGTCCAGGTTTTGATATAGTCCCCATATAAACCGACCTCTCGATTTGGGGTCTTGGGCTTATAGAAACAGTACTTTTTAACCAATTTGCCTGAAATTGAAAATCTAGAGGTATTTTGGGACCATAAAGAGGTGTGCCAAAAATGGTGAGTATCGCTCCATGTTTTGGTATAGCCCCAATATAGACCGATCGCCCGATTTTACTTCTTTAACTTCTAGAATCCTTAGTTTTTATGCAATTTTCCTAAAATAGGAAATCTTTAGGTAGTTTGGGACCATAAAGAGGTGTGTCAAAAATGGTGAGTATCGGTCCATGTTTTGGTGTAGCCCCCATATAGAGCGATCTCCTGATTTTATTTCTTGGGCTTATAGAAACCGTAGTTTTTATCCAATTTGCCTGCAATTCGAAATCTACAAGTACCTTAAGACCAAAAAGTGGTGTACCAAAAATGGTGAGTATCGGTCCATGTTTTGATATTGCCCCCATATAGACCAATCTCCAGATTTTACTTCTTAGGCTTGTAGAAAACGTAGTTTTTATCCAGTTTGCCTGAAATTGGAAATCTAGAGGTATTGTAGGACCATAAAAAGGTGCGCCGAAAATGGTGAGTATCGGTCAATGTTTTAGTATAGCCCCCATATAGACCGATCGCCCGATTTTACTATTTGGGCTTGTAGAAACCGTAGTTGTTGTCCAATTGGCCTGAAATTTAAAATCTGGAGGTTGTTTATGTCTATAAATAGGTAGACAAGAAATGATTTTATTGTTTGAGATTCTAGAAACCGTAGTTTTTATCCAATTTGCCTGAAATTGGAAATCTAGAGGTACTGTAGGACCATAAAGAGGTGCGCTGAAAATGGTGAGTATCGGCCCATGCTTTAGTATAGCCCCCATAAAACCGATCTCCCGATTAAATCCTTGGTTTTCTAGAAGCCGTAGTTTTTATCCGATTTGCCTGAAATTGTAAATATACTGGTATTTTACACTCACAACAACGTGTATCGGATTTAGTTTTATCGGTCCATTTAGTAAGGCCTCCATATAGACCGATTTCTCTTCTTGAGGGTATAGAAGGCGCACTGATCATGAAAATTGCTTGAAACTGAATGTAAAATTTCCAGATTTTACTTCTCGTAATCATTGAAAAAATGGGGGTGAAATCTGCAGGTTTTGGATTTAAAATCAAGGCTTTATTTCATAATTTTCTTGCACACTTACAAGAGATGTTAATGATTCCTCTAAAACTCAAACAAAATGGTTCTTATAAATCCAGAATCTGATATAGTATTCATAGGTAAAATCTTTAAATTTATCTTCGGGAAGTGTACTGGTTGAACTGCTTTGCTTGGGAGAATATCTGTCATCAAACCCGCTGAAAGTTCAAAGGAAACTATAATATTTGATTCATGGTGGTGGGTATTTAAGATTCGGCCCGGCCAAACTTACTTCTGTATATACTTGTTTACGTTTTATTTGCACTGGGAGTTTTGACTGAGACAAATTCAATACTGGGACAATTCGATATGAAATAAATTATTCAAAAAGATTCGGCTTCAGTCAATCGGCCTTTTGACGCTGAAGGCCGATTCGAGGCCGGTAATAGATTTTTGGTCGAAGCCGATTCTTAGGTCGAGCTCTACCAAATGAGATACAAATTGTCCATTTAAAACCTGGAGTTCGGCGATTTTTCGCCCCGGATTTTGATATATCTCTTCAACTCTCTTCGTTTCTCTGAATAACATACACTGAAAAAAAAACATGCCCTGTTCCAAAGATTTTGTCTTTACTTTAAAAATTTTTGTATTGATTCCGAGCCAAAAAAGCGGAGAATACAAGTAAGGATACATTAAGACACAATTCTCTTTTAAATTTGGGTTTTGTGTACTTGCTTCAAGGAAGCAACTTTTTTTTCAGCCTTTTTTCTTCATATGCTATCAAAGTCCTTTAAAAACGAGTTAACTACAACTTTATTCTAAATTAAGACTCGACTTCCAGTATAAATTATGCTATGTTTCAAGTAAAAAACGTCTTTAAAATAAAGTGATGAAAAACATGTCCTATATTTGAAAGATTTTTTGCTTTGTAGTCAAGATGCAAAAAGACAACAAATTAAAGACAATTTCATTAAATTTAAAGAATTTTTCTGAATTATTAAAGTCAAGTTGACCTTAGCCCAAACATTTTTTCTTTCATGTTATGATACCAATTTTTAAATGAAATCACTTAATTATAAGGACAATACGACTTCACTGAAAAGCTTGTCGACTTTTGGACAAGGAAAAAAACGTTATATTAGAGAAATGCGTCTTCTATGGTAAGTAAAATTTGCATTCGTATCTTAAAGACACGAAATCTTTGACCTCACGACAATATTTTTTTCAGTGTACAGTGCTATTCAAAACATTTGCAACTAGCTCTACCTATGTATATCTCCCATAATAATAATTTTATTCTTTAGCTTCCACTTAAAAAATGGTGCAAAATTGGCGCAGAAGCGATGAATTTAACATGGACTTGTCATAGGACGGATGTCCAGCATTTCAACAGCCGTTGCACTGATTTTGCATCACTTCTTCAGCTGTGATCCGAATTCAGTGTTTTGGATGTGAATCAAATAATTGTTTAATATTTTTCCAAATAAAACATTTTTATAATTTTTTATGATTTTTAATACATACTAAAGCTTGTTTGAAATGTTTTTTCTCAAATATTTTCTCAAGTTCTCAATTTTTCTAGAATGGATTTAGCAATTTCTTTTCCGCAAAATTTAAATACTTTAAACCATTTTATTAATTCTTACTCTGTTTTTAACCTATTTAAAAAAAATTAAAAATTTGAAAGAAGCGAGTTATACAAAATTGAATTAAAAGAACTTCCTGTGTAGTTAAAATAAAGAACATCTTTGGGTGAACACTTTTGGAATTGATTTTATAGTCATGCGTTAAGATGAACTTCCAAATTTGTTTGCTGGGCTGTTCAAAACATTTGCAAGTACCTACCACCTTGTAATATTTTCTCCTTAGAGGGCATTATATTTTTGTTATACCCTCCACCATATGATGGGTGTATATTAACTTCGTAATTCCGTTTGTAACACATCGAAATTTTGTTCTAAGACCCCATAAAGTGTATATATTCTGGGTCGTGGTATAATTTTGAGTCGATCTAATCATGTCCGTCTCTCCGTCGGTTTAAATCACGCTAACTTCCGAACGAAACAAGCTATCGACTTTAAACTCGACATAAGTAGTTGCTACTGATGTAGGTCGGATGGTATTGCAAATGGGCCATATTGGACCACTTTTACGTATAGCCCCCATATAAATCAATCCCCAGATTTGACCCCCGGAACCTCTTGGAGGAGCAAAATTCATCCGAAAATTGTCCAAAAATCAACTGCATCTCAAGTTATCAACAGAGTATGCACCAAAACTGTGCACTGAGTTAGAAGAAAATCTAAGACTACACTGATAGAAAAAGTTTCGTTACATTAACGAAATGTGTCATTAAAAATGAGCCAATGAAACAAATTCGGTCTTATAACGAATTTCCTTTTATCAACGTAACCTTTCGTACTATTGGCGAATATTTTCATTGTATTCATGAAAATGTTTCGTTATATCAATGAATAATTTTCGTTGGCTCAATTTTAATGAAATTTTCTTTGTGTGTACACCAGAAGAAGTTCATATAATAAAATGAACTATACAACAATTCACTCAAGTATCCTCCAAAGTAGTCGACAATAAAATTAAACTGGATATATCAGCCACAGCGATCAGATGTAGAGCTTTAGAAGTCGGAGTGCGATCACACATAGACAATTTCATTAAAATTGAGCCAACGAAAATTTTTCATTGATATAACGAAACATTTTCATTAAGACAATGAAAATGTTCGTTAATAGTACGAAACGTTTCGTTGACTAACAGAAAATTCGTTATAATAACGAAAAATTTCGTTATATCAATGAATTTGTTTCATTGGCTCAATTTTAATGACACATTTCATTAATATAACGAAACTTTTTCTACCAGTGATTATACAAAAATGTCAAAAACCACATATTTCCACATAAAAATAGGAAATATCATTTAGGAATACCTTAAATGATCGGAGGAGCAGAGGAAATATGTTATATTTTCCCACGAATCACAGTTTAACTTGCATGGCTGGGATGGTAGAAATTTAGTACGAAGTCTGAAAGAAAGTCTATGACCTCCAACACAAGTGTAAGGTAATAAAACAATGGATTCCCGATGAAAAATAGCGGGTGCTTGACTGGCCTGTTCAGTCACCTAATGTAAAAGTCATAAAATAACCTTTGGAATGTTATAAATCGAAAAATTGGTATTAGTTCATATAGATATCAAAAGGCTTATGATGTCTATATGAACCAGAACCATAGGATATCATTGACCATTTAATCCAAACCGATGGTAAGAATGCGCAGAAGCAATCAGACGGCATGGCTATAGTATCAACGATTTACATTTATCGCTAAAAGTTACAAAAAATTGAATTATTTTTAAATATATGTGACACTTTATAAATGTTTTGAACAGGCGAAAACTCTTATTTTTAAATAATTCTATAAATTATCAAAAAGTCTTTGTCGTAAGTTCTCTTATTCCCTTAAATCTATAAAATTGATATAATAAGCAACATCATTGCATTAAATGTTTGGTTTTAATATTTTTGTTTTCATTATAATTACGGTTTATCTTTAACAGGGAATGTGGTTGCAAATGTTTTGAACAGCACTGTATATATGTGTACTCGAAATTTCTAAATTTATATACATTTACATCCACACATATTATTTATATATGAAAAATTGATTTCCCAAACATAATATATTTTAACATATTAACATACAAACAAAAAATATTGTTTGTCTTCAATCACGAAATTAATTGATCCAATTAATTTTTAATTGAAGTGTCTTCAATCAGAGAAATGATAGTACCAATTAAATATTAATCGAAAGTCAATTAAAAAATTAATTGATACTATTAATTTTTGTGATTGATTTTTGTTTCAATTGAAAAATTTGTTGAATCAATTAAATTTTTAATTAAATATTTTTTAAAAGTCAATTAAGATTTTAAAAAATTTTCGTGAAATTTTTGTATGTGTCCCAAACATTTTATGCTAATTTAGGAACACTATATTTTTGCATCTAAATATATTATGGCTAAAAAATTGCACAGAAAAAAGTAAACTCTATTATAGAAAGAATAACTCATGGCAAAATTGAAACCAGGAAAATTGAATGCCCTGTTGTACTTTTTAGCTGCAGTTCACGAAATTACACCCTCTTATAAAAGAAAAAAATATATATGAAAGTCACTGGTGCCAAATTATGACCATTTTAACCAAAAAGTAGTTCATTCATTTCATTGGGAATCGAAAATTTTCATTTGGTTTAGTTAATAATAATAATACTTATGTGAACGGTCATTGAAATGTATACGCACGTTTAGTTCATGAAATGTTTGAGACATACTTACTAAAAGGAACATTTCATTTGGCTGTCGAAAAAAGTAATAAAATTTATCTACAAACAAATAGTTTTACTGCAATAAAAATGTTTTAAATTTAGCGTTAGTTTAACTACGGAAATTTTTTCGGTGTGAGTCCGTGAGTTCGTAACACCGAAACATATGAAAACAATCGTTTTTCTATCCATGTACATTTGTATCCCAAATAAGTACCGAACAACAAACAGGCTATTTTTAATACAGCCCCTTCCGACTTATGTCTGTAGAAAAATACATGTATTCAAGAAATATAATAAAATTATGGTCTACCTTAATACATCCTAACGTTTATTATGATTTAGAACTTAGGGTATGAGTTAGGTTTCCGGAGTAAAAGTGCTTAACCACTCAACGAGATTCGATTTATATCTCCACTGGCTTGAATGCATAAACATGCATGGTTAGGAAGTTTTAAGTTTGAACAAGTCTGTGTTTTCCATCACTGGATGATGGAAAAACATGTCATTTTCCAGTTCATGGCCTTTGTGATACATTCCCTAACGATGTCTGCAACATCTATGAACTCTGTTAAAATGTTTATATGGCCTTTGAGGGATGAACAATCCCAATTGGTTTCTTGCACATACGTAACATGAGTTGCCAAATTCCCATGGACTTGCATGGTAGCAGCTACTGAAATGCATCAGAAATGGAGATGTACACGTGGACATTTTGCTCACGAACATGGTTAAATCGATCTATTATTGACATCATACAGATTGGATGAAGTCGTTGAATACAAACATACGATAATTCAAATCTGGGGATCGGTTATTAACAGTGCCTAACCTGAAAACCTAACATACCCCACGGCCGGTATTAGGCACAGCAGTGCTATCAGTTCTACGGATTCACGAATTTAAGCGAAAAATTATATTTTGGACAAGGATAATCCTTCTGATTTCCAATTAATTTCAAAATTCACTTGAATACGAGGGAAGCCTTTTAAATTTCGAGAGTGGGCGACTGCAATCTGACAATTGATAACTCTATCGTAAAGCTTGACATTTTGTAGGTTATACGTACTCATCGACTAACTTAAAACACTAGTTCGCGTTGGATCGCACACAATTTGTCGCTTAAAAAAGTTGTCGATTGGTCGAATTAGGTTAGGTTAGGTTAAAGTGGCAGCCCGATTAAATTTCAGGCTCACTTAGACTATTCAGTCCCTTGTGATACCACATTTAACTAAAAGTACCTATTACATATGGGCACTTCTAGTCTTAACCACTGAACCTTCTCTATTATTTACTTTTGTGGAACCAACCAGATTGCTCCAAAAAATTTAACAAACTGCTTAAGTTAACGTTTTCCAGGTCAGCCAGTAATCTAAAGCTATATGCTCCTAAAATTCGCTTACGCCTTACACAAAAAGCAGGACACTCACACAAGAGGTGTTTAATTGATTCCTTTTCCTCCACGTCATGACAGCTTATACAATAGTCATTATACTTCGCACCTATAGTTTTTGCAAATTCGCCTATCAGGCAGCGACCCGTTATAGCAGATATTAGGAGTGCTATCTGACGCCTTGAGAACACTAGAATATCTAGTGTGCGGTTTAAGTTTAAATGGGGCCATATTTGTTTGGTGTCGTTACAACCCTTGCAATTTTCCCATCGAATATTGGCCATCATAACAGCCTTCTCACGCAGTAAGAGCTTGCAGGTGGCCAGAGGCATACCAACAGATTCTAGTTCCCCTGGAATATGTAAGGTAGTTCCTAGCCTTGCTAACACATCTGCTTCACAGTTCCCCGGTATGTTCCTATGACCAGGCACCCATATTAGGTGAATATTGTACTGCTCAGCCATCTCGTTGAGAGATTTGCGGCAGTCTATGGCCGTTTTTGAGTTAAGGAACACAGAGTCCAAGGATTTTATTGCAGGTTGACTGTCTGAGTATATATTAATGCCAATATTTGTTGGAACATTACTTCTCAGCCAATTCACCACCTCTCTTATTGCCAATATTTCAGCCTGAAAAACACTACAGTGATTAGGTAATCTTTTCGCTATTCGAATTTCCAGATCTTTAGAATATACTCCGAACCCCACTTGTCCATTCAATTTGGAGCCATCAGTATAGAAATCTATATATCTTTTATTCCCCGGGGTCTGTGTACACCACGCCTCACTGTTGGGAATTAGAGTTTCAAACTTTTTGTCGAAAAGTTGTTTTGCCAGGGTGTAATCCACTACGTTAGGCACATCTGGCATTACTTTGAGGACCGAACTATGACCGTACATTTTTTCCGACCACAGCGATAGCTCGCGCAACCGCACAGCCGTTGTTGCAGCTGACTGTTTGGCCAAAATGTCTAAAGGCAATAGATGTAGCATGACATTAAGGGAGTCTGTTCCATGTTTTTGAAGGTACCCAAAGTAGCAATCGTTCTTCGATAATTGATTCTCAAACGTATATAAAAGTGTATTAATGGGAAATATTTTGTAAAACAATAAAACGATTTTCGATTATTAATATTTGAATTTGATCTTTAATACTGAAATATAATAAGCAAGCCAACATTTGTTGGAACATTATTTCTCAGTCAATTTCTCATCTCGTTTATTGCTAACTAGCTTGTCCCGGTCGGTGTGGCTGACCTCAATTGTTTTAATTTGGGCTGTTTGTTTTATGTAAAAATCCAAAAATCAAAATTTTAATATCACACATATTGGTTTTTCATATTGTATATATTTTAAAATGTAAAACATTATTATATGAGTTAGCAAATGTTTTTATCATGGCGTTGTTCCAGACACCAATGAAAATATATATATTCGGGTTGAGGTGAAGTATTTTTGCAGACAAATTTGAATTTATAATTTTTATTTTCATGTGTCATTAGAGTCTTTAGAAACGTGTTAACGACACCCCTAATTTTTGACATCTTTTTAGCTTTGTGGTCAAGGTACAAAAAGTCAACAAATAAATAAAGATAATGATGATTTCATTAATTTTGAAGATTTTTTCAGAATTATTAAAACCAAGTTGACCTTAGCCCAACAAAATTTGTTTTCATATATTTTTAAATGTATTTAACTCGAATTTTAGGCCGATAGCCTCTAGTTGCTAGTGCCCGTATAAATAAGTTTATTGTAATTTGTAATTATAATAAATTAAATAGTAAATAAATAAATTAAAACTCGAATCATTTAAGTGTAATGATATTTTTGCAGTGTACTTATGATATATACGTGTTTAATCTCCTTTTTTGTCTAATATATACCATGTTTGGACTAATTTAGAATGTAGAAGACGATGTTAAGAATGTTTAAGATACCTTGCTAACGATAAGAATTACCACAATCCAAGTACGTAATTCGATTGTGGATCGAATTTTAGTAGAAGTTTCTACGCAAATCATGGTGGAGGGTACGTAAGATTCGGCCTGGCCGAACTTACGGCGGCATATATTTGTTTTCTTGATGCACGTGCGTATAATGAAAAAATTTTGCCAATTGACAACCAAATTAGCTGTTTTTTATTCAACTTGAAGAAAACACTTGTACCTTTCGATACCGTTACAGTTTTATAAACAAACACAACGCTGACAGTTAGTCTCAAAACACAAAAATTGCGCATAGGCAACTTTAGGGTCGAAAGGGTTAGAGGAGAAAGAAAAGGAAAAAGGCAAAATCATTTATAGGAGTTAAATCCGCGATCAAGACACAGCGACTTTCAATACCGCCAATTCGTTTCTGGAATTGAAAGATTAATGTTTCCTCAACTTTTGGACCAAAACTAGTAGTCACAACTGCCTGCCCTTCACCATTGGATGCGGGGTATATTAGCTTTCACATTCCGTGTGTAACATGTACATATTTTTCTCAAATATCATAACCAGCGTTGCCAGAATTGTTTCAAAAACCGCTAGATTTGCCCAAAAAAACTAAAAAAAATCTAAAAAAAAGCTAGAAAAAAAGCTAATTTTTTGTATCAAAAGTTACATTTTTGATTGAAATGTAGCAAACTTTATTTCACTTAAAATGCATATTGTTTTAATTGTATTCATTTTAATTCTACTTCTGTGAGACTATAACAATATTTAAATCATATTAGCTCTGTTTGCGTACTCGATACATTTTGATTACTATCACAAATTTTTACTGGTAGTCCTTCGTTTACATTTCACAGTAAAAACATTTTCCCAGTAAAAACTTCCAATTATCAGCTGGTTAATCATCAACAAATCCAATTGCACTAGAATTAGAAAATATAAATATCTTTCGTTTTAATTGGTTTAAAACCGCTTAATTAATGATAAATTCGTGAACGTGTACACTTTTACTAATTTTACCCAAGAGAATAAAACCCATTCTTACTATTTTGCAAGTTTATACTGAATTACTTTTATTGGAAACTTACCTAAACAAAACTATTGTTGTCCAATTTTCGTAAAAGTAAATCCATTCCATTAACCCTCTAATGCCCCAATTTTTTCTTACATACACTGAAAAAAGCAAAGATTTTGTACACTAATGATTTTGGTATTGATTCCGAATTGGAATTTATTCGTTTTTTCAGCTTTTTCTTCATGAGCTGTCAAATAGCTTTAAAAACGCGCTAACGACAATTTAAATTTCCAAATTCAGACTTGACTTCATGTAGAAATTATTCTATGTATACGTTTTAAAATATGTTAAAGTGTTGAAAAACATCTTATATTTTTGAACGCTTTTTTGGTTTGTGGTCAAGATACAAAAACTCCACAAATTTAAAGACTTTTTCTTTAATTTTAAGAATTTTTTAGAATTGACCCTAGCCTTCTTTCATGTAAAGATACCCATTTTTAAGTTGAATCACCTAACTGTAAGGACAAAACGACTTTATCGGCTTTTGGACAAGGAAAAAAGTTTATATAGGAGAAATTCACAAATGCTATTATAACCAAAATTCGCGTTTGTATTTTAAGGACATAAACTCTTTGGCCTCACGACAATATTTTTTCAACGTAAAAAGCAATTCACATCTACTTTTTTAATTTAGAAATATCATAAAAAATTTAGAATATTATAATAACATAAAAAGGATAAACGAGTCAAATGCTAATATTCTAAATGTAATGTTTCAATTGAGCTTTTGCCATCGTTCTCAATGACTTGTGGCACGGTGCGTTGTCTTGGTGGAACAACACTTTTTTCTTCTTCATATGGGGCCGTTTTGCCGCGATTTTGACCTTCAAACGCTCCAATAACGCCATTTAATAGTCACTGTTGATGGTTTTTCCCTTCTGAAGATAATCGATAAAAATTATTCCATGCGCATCCCAAAAAACAGAGGCCATTACTTTGCCAGCCGACTTTTGAGTCTTTCCACGCTTCGGAGACGGTTCACCGGTCGCTGTCCACTCAGCCAACTGTCGATTGGACTCAGGAGTGTAGTGATGGAGCCATGTTTCATCCATTGTCACATATCGACGGAAAAACTCGGGTGTATTACCAGTTATCAGCTGCAAACACCGCTCAGAATCATCAACAAGTTGTTGTTTTTGGTCAAATGTGAGCTCGCGCGGCACCCATTTTGCACAGAGCTACCGCATATCCACATATTGATGAATGAAATGACCAACACGTTTCTTTGATATCTTTAAGGCCACTGCTATCTCGATTAACTTAATTTTACGGTCATTCAAAATCATTTTGTAGATTTTTTGATGTTTTCGTCGGGCGTCCACTGCGTTCACCGTCCTCCGTGCTCATTTCACCACGCTTGAATTTTGCATACCAATCAATTATTGTTGATTTCCCTGGGCAGAGTCCGGAAACTCATTATCAAGCCAAGTTTTTGCTTCCATCGTATTTTTTCCCTTCAGAAAACAGTATTTTATCAAAACACGAAATTCCTTTTTTTTCACAATAACAAAAGTTGCTTCACAAAAGGCGCTCTATCTCACAAACTAATTGACTTACAGACGTCAAATTTTGACACGAATTTGAAGGTTGGTACTATATAAAAATAATATGCATTTAATACTAGCGACGCCATCTATGTGTCAGACCGGGGACTTATCAGACAACCTGTTATATATAGCTCTCAAATGAACCGATCCCCATATTTGGCTTGCTGGTCCTCTTGGTACGCGACGTAAATATATGCCCTCTAACAACCATGCAATAATTGGTCCATATCAGTTCCAAATTATATCTGACTCCCGTATTTGCACTAACTATATAGTAATATGGACAATTTTTACATACACTGTTAAAAAAATATGTTTTTAATATGATCCGATATAAACAAAATGTGTTTCGGGCACAATTTTTAAATACAATATATTTAAGTGCAAACATGTAATGTTCCTAAACTAACATTAAATGTGTGGGACACATATGTTATTATGTTAGAATATATTATGTTTGGGGCATGAATGTTTCATAAAATAATATGTGTGAATGTAACATATATACATTTAAAAATTTCGAGTAAACATATATGTGTTGCGATATTTCATTCAGAGAGTGAGAGAGAGAGAGAGAGAGAGAGTATAGAGAAAGAAATAGAGATAGAAACCGGGAGGGTTGACGACATATATCAACATAACACAGCGAGAGAATCAAAAGAGAACAATTTCTGTGAAACCACTTGTATGTTGTTTCGGAAAACTGTTTTATGATAAGGCCAAAAATTTGTCTAAATTAAGTCTAAATATTATTTAATTTGAATATTAGAATGAGTATTCGGAACAAAGAAAATAGATATTCAGAACCAAGAGAAGAGACATTTGAAAAAAAAAAACAGCACGTGTTTTCGCCCTGAGAACAGCATTTTATGTATGCACACAAAACAATTTTTTTCTGATTCAATCACGAAATTAATTGATCCAATTAATTTTTTAATTGAAATGTCTTCAATCACAGAAATGATAGTCAATTAAAAAATTAATTGAAGGTCAATAAAAAAATTAATTGATCCAATTAAAAAATAATTGATACTATTAATTTTTGTGATTGATTTTTGTTTCAATTAAAATATTTGTTGATTCAATTAAATTTTTAATTGAATATTTTTTAAAACTCAATTAAAATTTTAATTGGAAAATTTTTCGTGAAATTTTTTTCTGTGTGTGTGGACATGTGGTTTTGTTTATCATTTTGGCATTATGGGCACAATTATTTTCTTAGTTCGTTAAAAGAAAGCGGAACGTACGAGGAGTAAGTTCAAATATTCAGGCAAAGGAAATTAAAAAAAAACGGTGGAACATATACAAAAATTACAAAGGGATCTTCATACAAATAACGAAAGGGCACTATACTCTTTTGAGAGTTGGGACAGTAAAATGAAACAAGGAGGAAATAGTGACAAATTTAACAGTAAAATGTATAAAAACAAAGTTTAGTTCCTCTTTATTAATAAGTAGTCCAAGAGAAGTTGACAGACACCTTCAAATATTAAAGCGGGTATTAAGTTCCAGTTTTTTAGCTAAAATAATTGGAAAAGATTATTTTCTTTAAAATGAATTATTAAAGAAAAGTAAAAGGCAAAACAAGGTCATTTTAGAGCGATAATGCCAACTTAATACCGGCCTTAAAGGTAAAAATGAAATTAAGTACAAAACACGATAAGTTTTATATGCATTTAAAATGGTGTTAAATTCCTTCCAAAATTTAAACTTTTATACCAATTTTGTTTCAAAATTGTTATTTTTGCAATAAAAAAATAATATGTTATCCAAAAGCTCAGTCCATTTCGTTTATATCAAGCACAGTTTCTGACTGTAAATCATTAATAACCCACATTTCGAAGTTCATTACAAAAATTTTATATGGTGTAAATTAAACAAAAACAAGTATATACGGCCGTAAGTTCGGCCAGGCCGAATCTTATGTACCCTCCACCCTGCATTGCGTAGAAACTTCTACGAAAGACTGTCATCCACAATCGAATTACTTGGGTTGTGGTATCTTAAAACTTCTTAACATCGTTTTCTAAATTGTGAGTTAGTCCATACGTGGTATATATTAGACAAAAAAGTTATGTATAGTTAAGTCTACAAATAATTACGAATCGATATGGACTTTTTGCACGGTACGTAGAGAGCCAGAATTGAAGTATGGGGGTCGCTTATATGGGGGCTATATACAATTATGAACTTGATATGGACCAATTTTTGTGTGATTGGAAATCGATTTATCTGAGGGATATATATAACTATATACCGATATGGACCTAGTTAGGCATGGTTGTTAACGACCATATACTAGCACAATGTACCAACTTTCAACTCACTCGGATGATTTGGCTTGGTACATTGGCTTCTCCAAGAGGCTCCAAAACCAAATCTCGGGATCGGTTTATATGGGGCTATATATGATTATGGACTGATATGGACCACTTTTGGCATGGTTGATAAATATCATATACTATCACCACGTACCAAATTTCAAGCAGATGGGATGAATTTTTCTTCTCCAAAAGACACTGTAGGTCAAATCTGGGGATCGGTTTATATGGGCCTATATATAATTATGGACTGATATGAACCAATTCCTGCATGGTTGTTGGATACCATATACTAATATCATGTACCAAATTTCAACCGAATGGGAAGAATGTTGCTCTTCCAACGGGCTCTGGAGGTCAAATCTGGGGATCGGTTTATATGGGGCCGAAATCTGGGGATCGGTATATAATTATGGGCCGATACCGACAAATTTTCGCATGGGAGTTTGAAGCCATATATTAACACCACGTACCAAATTTCAACTGAATCAGATGAATTTTGGTCTTCCAAGAAGCTCCGGAGGTCAAATCTGGTTTATATGGGGGCTATATATAATTATGGACCGATGAGGACCAATTTTTGCATGGATGTTAAAGACCATATACTAACACCATGTACCAAATTTCAGCCGGATCGGATTAAATTTGCTTCTCTTAGAGGCCTCGCCATCCAAATCGGGGGATCGGTTTATATGGGGGCTATATATAATTATAAACCGATGTGGACCAATTTTTGCATGGTTGTTAGAGACCCTATACTAACACCATGTACCAAATTGCAGCCGGATCGGATGAAATTTTAGCATGGTTGTTAGAGGCCATATACTAACACCATGTACCAAATTTCAGCCGGATCGGATGAAATTGCTTCTCTTAGAGGCCTCGCAAGCCAAGTTTGGGGGTCCGTTTATATTGGTGCTATACGTAAAAGTGGACCGATATGGCCCATTTGCAATACCATCCGACCTACATCAATAACAACTACTTGTGCCAAGTTCCAAGTCGATAGCTTGTTTTGTTCGGAAGTTAGAGTGATTTCAACAGATGGACGGACGGACATGCTCAGATCGACTCAGAATTTCACCACAACCCGGAATATAGATATACTTTATGGGGTTTTAGAGCAATATTTCGATGTTTTACAAATGGAATGACAAAGTTTATATACCCCCAATCCTATGGTGGAGGGTATAAAAAATGGTATTCGGTCGGAGCAGGGTTTGAACCCACGACCACTCGCATGCAAGGCAGACATGCTAACCACTGCTCCACGTGACCAACAAATATATGTTTCTTTTAAATAATATTATGTTTGCATCGGCTCGTGGGCGCTGCAAACTATGCTATATAAATGTAACTATAACTATAATTGTCTATTGGTGACTATAACAGCTACGTAGCCCAGTGGTAGTGTGTTGGCTTACAAATTACATGGTCCTCGGTTCGATTCTCCACACAGAAAAAAATATCACCAAAATATTTCCAATTAAAAAGTTAATTGAAGTTGAAATTTTTTTCAATTAATAAATTAATTGGTACAATTAACTTTTTAATCAAGATAGAAACATTAAGTTAATTTAGTCAATGATTGAAAATTTTAAAATTTTTAATTAAAAATTTAATTGATACAATTAACTTTTATTCAAATTCGGAAGACTAAGTCAGTTAAAAAAGTGATGAACATTTTTTTAAATTTTTAATTAATTTTTTTTTCAAACAATCAATTGTTAATCCAAATATTCAGAATGTAGATTAAAATAGTTACCTTTTTTAATTACAAAATTAATTGAGTTTTGCAATCAACATCAATTAAATTTTTAATTGAATCATTTAAAAAATTAATTGAAATTTGGTAATGAAATCAATTAATTTTTTAATCAAGAATTTTTTCCTTGCCCAATTAAAACTGTGAATGATACTATCATTTTCGTGATTAAAGACATTTCAATTAAAAAATTAATTGGATCAATTAATTTCGTGATTGAATCAGAAAAAATTTTGTTGTGTGCAGGCGAAAGGTAAAATTTAAAAAATAATAAAATTGAACAATTTCTTCAACATTATTTGTATTACAGAAAAAGGTGCCAAGAACTAAAAAATTTCGTGGAAGTGAAAATTATGTGAGGGCATGAGCACAACCTTCTTTGGGGAAAATTCTTCCAAGCATATAATATTTTGGGTTCAAAATGCCTCCAAACATGTAATATGTTCACATAAAAGACACATATTAATGTTTCGGCAGTATCCAATAATATAATATATGTATGTGTTTCCTGCAAAATATGTTTGGAACATATGTTAGAGAAGCGATTTTTTGAGGGTGTATTTGGTTCAATAGAGTTCATTATAAATATAGATAGAAATGAGTAAAATTTGAAAAATAAAAAAAAATTACACTACCCAATATAAATTTTTGTCAAATCCTGGAAATATTGATTTAAAACGGAATGGCAAAGTTAAACATTTTGACAATTAACAAATTGTCATTTTTAGGGCCTGTTCGAAACCGAAACTTTTTACTATGGTGAGATATCAATTTACTATGGTGAAAAACAATTGCTAATTTGGTGTACTCATTTCTTTAACAAATAAAACAAATTTTTGTTTGTTTTGATATAATCAAAACATGCCAAGCTTAGTGATGTCGAAAATGTCAAGAATTTTCAACAAATGTCAAATTTCTTACTAGCCCCCTGGGCTAGTGAAATTATACTCACCTCGATTTACGTCAAATTTTTACCAATGCTGGTAAAAAGTTTCCGTTTCGAACAGGCCCTTAAACGTTAAAATGCAAGGCATATTTATTAAGGTAGTTTCATGCTATCAGGTGATTACAATTGCTTCATTTGAGTATTTAGAATTTTGATTGTGGGTATTTGATTAATGACATAGGCGTAGCTAAAGGAGTTTTATTGGTTTGTCACTCCCCCTACCAAATACCATGCAGCATTTCTTGAAACTATTATTATATATCATTGTCTTATATATTCTGGTTTCTTCTACACGATTTAATTGTTTCTCTTTTTTAGGTTTAGTATCAATGAGCACACATTGTGGAAGTTGTGACAAATAAATATTCAAACCAAAATTATTTTATACAAAAATGTTTGAAATATTTAATTTGCTTAAATTTATGACAGAAAAGTATCTAAATAAATGGTCCTCATAATTGATGGTAAAAATTACTAAAGCCCCACTAGCTACAAATTAGTAGACTGAAGCTATAGGTTCAATTAATATTTTATTTCAAAACAAGTATATACGGCCGTAAGTTCGGCCAGGCCGAAGCTTAAATACCCACCACCATAAATCAAATATTAGAGTTTCCTTTGAAATTTCAGGGGGGTTTGAGGACAAATCAAGCAGAACATTTCAACCAGTACACTTCCCGAAGATAAATTTAAAGATTTTACCTATGAAGACAATATCAGATTCTGGATTGATAATTGAGTAATACCAATATATCATAATAAAATAAAATTACAATAATTTCCTAAATAGTTTGTGTTTTATTCAAAATCAACATCGGCCCTTGAAATTTTAACCACCCTTTATTAACCGACCTTATTGAACACACATAGGGTAATACCTTGCAACACCACTAGGGTTTGAAAAAAAAAAACTTATATTTATGGTTCGGATTTATTTGTCTTACCTCATTGTAGTGAAACACGCTTTTCACTTCACATATCATCTACGATTAGAGTCACTACGTATTCAAGTCACTTTCACAGCTCTTATAAGGGAACGCAAACGTGTGCAATCATCTGCAGACAATGTCTGTGTGGATTCCTTGATTAAGTTGATTTCATTTTAATGGAAACTCCTCAGCGCACTGCCACAAATGAAGTGGAAAATGTTGTTTATTCTCCCTACATTCGAAAATTCGTTTCAATTTTAATTCTTCCCTTTTATTGTTATAATCATATTGTAGACGGGTGTTTTACATTTCACAAAATTGATTTCGAGCATTATCGCATTGTATGTTGATGGTAGTTTAAAACGAATTGGTTACCTGAAAATAAAGCAAATGTACAATGATTTCTAATCAAGAAATTCTTTAATATACGAAATCTTAGCACATATATTAAATTAGAGAGAAGCATAACAAGTGTTAGAGCCTTTGATCAATTCACAAAGGAGAAAAGAAAGAAATGTCACCAGAAGTTTTTCGATTAAAAATGCAATTGAAAACATTCCACTGAAAATTTAAATTCTTCTAATAATCTTCTGAGAAATTAAATGCATCCATTCATACTTTTTTTTAAATTGGATCAATTAATTTCTTGAATTCGTTCAATTAATGATTATTATAAATATAATTTGAAATGTAATTGGGTTAATTCATTTCCTGTGATTGGAGAAAGAACTACAACCAACATTAGTGTGCTGGGATGCAGGTTCATATCATATCGATATCTACTAATATGACCCCAGAAGCCAGAATTTCAGCCTGATTTACTTTAAAATTTGCACAAGGAGTACAGTTGATAGTTTCGTAAAGTGTGCCGAATTTGGTTGAAATCGGTTCAGATTTAGATATAGCTCCCATATTTATATATTTTGCCCGATATGGACTTATATGGCCACAGAAGCCAGAGTTTTACCCTAATTTCACAAGAAGAAGAATTAGTACTAAAGTCAAGTGTGCCAAATTTTATTGAAATCGATTCAGATTTAGATATAGCTCCCATATATATATCTTTCGCCCGATATGGACTAATACAGTCCCAGAAGCCTGCGTTTTACCCCATTTGGTTGAAATTTTGCACTAGGAATACAATTAGTAATGTAGTCAAGTGTGCAAAATTTGGTTGAAATCGGTTCAGATTTAGATATAGCTCCCATATATAGCTTTCGCCCGATTTACACTCATATGACCACAGAGGCCAATTTTTTGCTCCGATTTAGTTGAAATTTTGCACTGGGAGTATAATTAGCATTGTAGCTATGCGTGCCAAATTTGGTTGAAATCGGTTCAGATTTAGATACAGCTCCCATATATATATGTTTTTCAGATTTCGACAAAAATGGTCAAAATACCAACATTTTCCTTGTAAAATCGCCTTTGCTTAGTCGACAAATTGTAAAAATGGCTCTAATTTTCCTAAACTTCTAATACATATATATCGAGCGATAAATCATAAATAAACTTTTGCGAAGTTTTCTTAAAATCGCTTCAGATTTAAATGTTTCCCATATTTATACCCTGCGCCACACTGTGGCGCATTATTTTACTAACATTGCGTTCCACCCTAGTGCATTAGCCGACTTAAATTTTGAGTCTGTAGATTTTGTAGAAGTCTATCAAATTCTGTCCAGATCGAGTGATATTAAAATGTATGTATTTGGGACAAACCTTTATATATAGCCCCCAACACAGTTGACAGATGTGATATGGTATCGAAAATTTAGATCTACAAAGTGGTGCAGGGTAGAGGTGTGCGCGTGACACGAAATTGTCGTGACACGAAATCTTGAATAAAATCAAGAGCAACTCTCGTGAATGTGCGTGAATGGGACTAAAATAAATATGTCGTGCGTGAGCGTGCGTGAGTAATAAAATCGGTTCGTGAATGTGCGTGAATACAATTTCTGCAAAATCACGCTCACGATAAAAATAAAGATTTAATTCTTAAAAATAAAGATTTAATTCTTACTTATGTTAAATGAAATTGATTTAGCTGTCGAACTATATTTTATTTAATTTTATTTATAAATTTTGTTACCTTTGCTCATTCCCGGTTGGAAAATGTCGTGAGTCTCGTGAATTTGTCGTGAGTCACGTGAATTGTCGTGAATCGTGCTGTTGTATAAGTTAAGTGCACACTTACAAGCATTCACATTACGTTCATATGTTATGTTAATACATTTAGTTTTAATATATGTAACCCTACAAATCTACCATACATGGTGTAAAGACTTGTAACTATATTATGAAATAGAATAAAGAGTCATTCGTGAATTTGACTTAAATTAGAAGACAACTCTTTCACATAACACGTGCGTAAGCGTGAGTCTGTGAAAGTTGTTCGTGCGTGAGTGTGAGTGGCTATGACACTTATCGTGCGTGAATAAATATTTGAATTCGTGAATGTGCGTGAGTGTGAGTGAAATTTCACTCACGCGCACACCTCTAGTGCAGGGTATAATATAGTCGGCCCCACCCGACTTTAGACTTTCCTTACTTGTTTTTTCTAAATCTATATATATTTTTTCCTTCACATTTTACTTTGAATTTTTAGACATAACTGTTCCTATGATCAGTAAGATTTAATTTGCTTGGAATACCATAGTATGACAATGCCTACCAATAACACAGTTAGTGGTGAATAAATTTTAGAAGAGAAAACCTATCCCGCTACTATCGGGCATTGAACGGTTAACATCATTGGTCATTCCTTGTTGTTAATAACTTTGCACCAAACTGTCAAATAGCTTTTTTTAATAAATTTCAAGTGGATAACCTTAAAGCAGATTGTTACGGTGGAAACGGCCATCGACTGCCGCAAATCTCTCAATGAGATGGCTGAGCAGCACAATGTTCACCTAATATGGGTGCCTGGCCATAGGAATATACCGGGGAACTGCGAAGCGGATGAGCTGGCGAGGCTAGGAAGTATGCGGAGGAAAATGAATCAATAAAACACCTCTTGTGTGAGTGTCCTGCATTTTATGTAAGGCGTAAGCAAATTTTAGGGGCATATAGCTTCAGATTACTGGCGGACCTGGAAAACGCTAACTTAAGCAGTCTGCTAATGTTTTTGGAACAATCTGGTTGGTTCAACAGAAGAAAATAATCGAGAAGGTTCAACGGTTAAAATTAGAAGTGCCCACATGTAATAGGTACTTTTAGTTAATGTGGTATCACAATGGACTGAATAGTCTAAGTGAGCCTAAATCTTAATCGGGCTGCCACTTTAACCTAATCTACGGTGGAAACTTAATTCAAAATATCCATACAAATTATAATATGTAATTCTTTGAGAGATTCAATAATGTTCAAAGAACAAATGGCACAACTTTTATTTTATTTTTACATCCATTATTTTGTGAAGCCAAAAACTTTATGTGAATTCATATTCGTTTCATAGATATATCCTAGCATAGAAAAAATTGCGTCCAAATTGTGGAAGAAAGAAAGTATATTTGTATGTATAGCTTTTATCCTATTGTTGCGCCACCATTTTGAATACGACCACGTTTGTTGTCGCCGGAAAGAGCGAGGACCCAAACAATAGGGTACCGTCATAGCCAAGTTGTCTCACCAAAGTCTAGACTTAGTCGTTGTTACGCCATCTAATTTAACCACTTTATAACCACATCTTGGATGTCCCAAACGAACGTTGTAGAGCCGCTCCAAGCGCTACATAGAAAATATTACTGGACACGAGATCATTTGCCCCTCACCATTTTCAACATCTATTCTACATCTAAAATCTTTTGTCAATAAGCTTCTATATATTTATATCAGAGGATAAACCTTGCAAGACCTTCGACTTAATCTCGTGCAAAGCAAAATTACTGTTTTGGTATTTTCACAGCGCAAAAAAATGAAGCAATAGAACATAATAATAATTCATCAAAGCGAAACAAACCTACCACGGAATTAAAGAATCCGCGACAACAGAAGGTATCCTGTACATCGAGACCTCGAATTTACATATATATAAATTCTGAAATCCGGTAAGTGATCAATTGCATATGAATCCAAATCCGAGTTTGAGATTACAAAATTGCAATTGCCTGGGAGATCATGGGAATATAGGGTAAAGAGTCAGTAGGCTCCAACAACAGCAGGTGACCCTACAAATATAACGATGGTTTTGTGTATTTGGAAAAAATCGGATCAAATTTAGATAAAGCTCCCATATACAGTGGCGTGCAGAAATGAGTTCATAATAATTTTTTTTTTTTGCATTTCTAATTGAATAAAATAACCCGTGTAAAAATTGGAGGATCTAAGTAGATATGATTTGATCTCAAAATTGGCCGCTTTAGATCCAAGCAGACCTACTTAGATATGATGCGACACAATTAGATATTAATATATATAATTCCACATATGACGAGATCTAACATTAAATCCAACTGTTTATAGGGATAGATATAATCATATCTAAGACATTAGATCTAGGCCAATTTTGAAATCTGATCAGATCTAATTCCATAGTAATTAGATATGATTAGATCTTACCATTTTTCGGATCTAATTTTTACTCGGGAAGCCGTAAGAAAGGAATTCAAAATAATTCTACTTTTCCTTCATTCCTTCTTCAATTCTAAATAAAACAGCAAAAAACTCAAAACAAAAAGTACAGAATTCAGAGAGATAAATAACAAAAACAAACTAGCATGTACTCAATTTTGCACTTTTCTATACCGGTGTCAGTTAGACCCTTTTCTAGTACTTTGTCCATAACCCTTTGTTTTTATACCCTCCATCATAGGATGGGGGGTATATTAACTTTGTCATTCCGTTTGTAACACATCGAAATATTGCTCTAAGACCCCATAAAGTATATATATTCTGGGTCGTGGTGAAATTCTGAGTCGATCTAAGCATGTCCGTCCGTCCGTCCGTCCGTCTGTTGAAATCACGCTAACTTCCGAACGAAACAAGCTATCGACTTGAAACTTGGCACAAGTAGTTGTTATCGATGTAGGTCGGATGGTATTGAAAATGGGCCATATCGGTTCACTTTTACGTATAGCCCCCATATAAAGGGACCCTCAGATTTGGCTTGTAGAGCCTCTAACAGAAGCATATTTCATCCGATCCGGCTGAAATTTGGTATATGGTGTTGGTATATGGTCTCTAACAACCATGCAAAAATTGGTCCACATCGGTCCACTTTTACGTATAGCCCCCATATAAACGGACCCCCAAATTTGGCTTGCGATTGCTCTAAGAGAAGCAAATTTCATCCGATTCGGCTGAAATTTGGTACATGCTGTTAGTATATGGTCTCTACCAACCATGCAAAAATTGGTCCACATCGGTCCATAATTATATGTAGCCCCCATATAAACCGATCCCCAGATTTAGCTTGCGGAGCCTAAAAGAGAAGCAAATTTCATCCGATCCGGCTGAAATTTGGTACATGATGTTGGTATATGGTCTTTAACAACCATGCAAAAATTGGTCCATATCGGTCCATAATTATATATAGCCCCCATATAAACCGATCCCCAGATTTGGCTTGCGGAGCCTAAAAGAGAAGCATATTTCATCCGATCCGGCTGAAATTTGGTACATGACAACCATGCAAAAATTGGTCCACATCGGTCCATAATTATATAAAGCGCCCATATAAACCGATCCCCAGATTTGGGTTGCGGAGCCTCAAAGAGAAGCAAATTTCATCCGATCCGCCTGAAATTTGGTACATGATATTGGTATATGGTCTCTAACAACCATGCAAAAATTGGTCCACATCGGTTCATAATTATATATAGCCCCCATATAAAACGATCCCCAGATCTGGCTTGCGAAGTCTCCAAGAGAAGCAAATTTCATCCAATCCGGTTGTAATTTGAAACATGGTGTTAGTATATGATCTTTAACTACGGTGCCAGAATTGGTCCATATCGGTCCATAATTATATATAGCCCCCATATAAAACGTTCTCCAGATTTGACCTCCGGAGCCTCTTGGAGGAGCAAAATTCATCCGATCCGGTTCAAATTAGGAACGTGGTGTTAGTATATGGTCGCTAACAACCATACCAAAATTGGTCCAATCACACAAAATTGGTCCATATCGGTCCATAATCATGGTTGCCACTAGAGCCAAAAATAATCTACCAAAATTTTTTTCTATAGAAAATTTTGTCAAAATTTTATTTCTATAGAAAATTTTGTCAAAATTTTATTTCTAGAGAAAATTTTGTTAAAATATTATTCGGTTCATAATAAAATTTTCATCATTGTCAAAATTTTATTTCTATAGAAAATTTTGTCAAAAGTTTATTTCTATAGAAAATTTTGTTAAAATTTTATTTCTTTAGAAATTTTTTCAAAATTTTCTTTCTATAGAAAATTTTGTCATACAATTTAGAAGATGGTGTTAGGAGATTTTAAGATGCCTTGCCATCGGCAAGCGTTACCGCAACTTAAGTAATTCGATTGTGGATGGCAGTGTTTAGAAGAAGTTTCTACGCAATCCATGATGGAGGGTACATAAGCTTCGGCCTGGCCGAACTTACGGCCGTATATACTTGTTTTTTTTTAAACCATATTTATACGTTTTGGCATGCTTTCAACCAATTCCTTTATAACTTCATTTGGTATATTCTGCCACTCAAGCTGTACTCGTTCCCACAGATCTTCTAATTTTAATGGAGCAGATTTTTACAATCCCAGCCGTCTTCCCATGATTGACCATAAATTCTCAATCGGGTTGAGGTCTGGGTTTTGCGCTATTTTTTTGAAATACAATTTCATCTTCAGGATAGGCACTCTTGTCAACAAACTCGGGAAGATGAGTCTGCAAAATGGCGATGTAGTCTTCCTTCTTCATTATACCATCAACTTTCTGCACTGGTCCAATGTGCCACCAAGTGAAGCAGCCCCAAACCATGATGCTTCCACCACCATGCTTCACAGTAGTTGCGTTGAATGGTACCACTAGGACGACGCCAGCAATATTGTTTACCATCCGATTGGACATCATCTGACCAGATAACACGTTTCCAGTTATCTGTCGGCGTTACGGACTTGTTCCTCCTCATTTGTGCCATCATAAGGCGAGCGTCCGCTTCGGTCAACAATTTACGGCAGCCTCTGGTTTGCTCTTTGGGAGTAGTATTTCATCTTTTTTGGACGCGAATGACCACAGACTGACTTATATTTAGTTCCTTGGCTTTTTTCCGCGATGGAGACCCATTATTGGTTAAAGAAACTATATTGTCCTCCACATCGCGCGATAACTTTTTCATTTGAATTTTTACTTGATATTATTGCAGTACACATCGAATTAAGCTTTAACTCTTACTAGCAAACACGTTTCTAAACACAAAGTTGTATTACTGATCATAAAGAAAGACAAAAAATACAAAACTAACGGTACATTTTGGTTTTATGCTGAGTACATCAAAAAGTGCAAAATTGAGTACATGCTAGTTTTTTTGTTATATTTATTTATCTCTCTGAATTCTTTACTTTTTGTTTTGAGTGTTTTATTTAAAATTGAAGAAGGAATAAAGGAAAAATAAAATTATTTTGAGTTTCTTTAATACTGTTTTTATACCCACCACCATAGAATGGTGACGGGGTATAATAAGTTTGTCATTCCGTTTGTAACGCATCGAAATATCGATTTCCGACTATATAAAGTATATATATTCTTGATCAGGGAGAAATTCTAAGACGATATAAGCATGTCCGTCTGTCTGTCTGTCTGGCTGTCTGTTGTAATCACGCTACAACATTCATTAATGGAGCTATCGTCCTGAAATTTGGCACAGAATCGTCTTTTGTCTGCGCGCAGGTCAAGTTCGAAGATGGGCTATATCGGGCCATGTTTTGGTATAGACCCCATATAAACCGACCTCCCGATTTGGGGTCTTTCGCTTATAGAAACCGTAGTTTTCATCCAATTTGCGCGAAATTGAAAATCTAGAGGTATTTTGGGACCTTGAAGAGGTGTGCCAAAAATGGTGAGTGTCGGTCCATGGTTTGGTATAGCCCCCATATAAACCGACCTCCCGATTTGGGGTCTTTCGCTTATAGAAAACGTAGTTTTCATCCAATTTGCGCGAAATTGAAAATCTAGAGGTATTTTGGGACCTTGAAGAGGTGTGCCAAAAATGGTGAGTGTCGGTCTATGTTTTGGTGTAGCCCCCATATAAACCGACCTCCCGATTTTACTTCTTGGGCTTATAGAAACCGTAGTTTTCATCCAATTTGCCTGAAATTGGAAATCTAGAGGTATTTTTGGGCCATAAAGAGGTGTGCCGAAAACGGTTAGTATCGGTCGGTATTTTAGTATAGCCCCCATAAGAACGATTTCCCGATTTAACTCCTTAGGTTTCTAGAAACCGTAGTTTTTATCCGATTTGTCTGAAATTGTAAATATTCTCGTATTTAAGGCTCACAAAAACGTGTATCGGATTAAGTTTTTATCGGTCCATTTGGTAATGCCTCCATATAGACCAATTTCACTTCTTGTGAGTATAGAAGGCGCACTGATGATGAAAATTGCTTGAAACTCAATGTAAAATTTCCAGATTTTATTTTTCGGGTGAAAATCTACAGATTTAAAATTTCAAATCAAGACGTTATTTTATAATTTTCTTGCACACTTACAAGAGATGTTAATGATTCCTCTAAAACTCAAACAAAAATGGTTCTTATAAATCCAGAATCTGATATAGTCCTCATAGGTGAAATCTTTAAATGTATCTTCGGGAAGTGTCCTCAAGTCCTCAAGCCCTCCTGAAATTTCAAAGGAAATCCTAATATTTGGTTCATGGTGGTGGGTATTTAAGATTCGGCCCGGCCGAACTTACTGCTGTATATACTTGTTTTTTATTCGTTTAGAATTGAAAAAAAAAAAATAATTATTTGCTTTCGGTGTCTTACACAAGTATAATGTATTTGAAATATAAACGACATAATTGGGTGGTTCGAAAGTTATTTCCTCACCGCTAGAACAATTTTATTATGTATGTCAGCAGATTTCATTGTGGGGTTTTTATCGAAATGATAGCCAAATATAATGGACAATTATTTTCACACTATTGTTTTCAATGCCTGTGCTCTCCAAAAATGCCAATGCCACATAATTTTGGTGTTAATTGCATTCATTATTAAATAGAACTCTTGTTTACTCTCCCAAAAACAGGGTCTATGAGGAAAGCACGTCTCTGAAGCATTACTAAGAGCTATATTGTAATCGTGGACGAGTTATGTGCAAAGAATGTAATGTGCGAAAAATAAGTAACAAACAAGTATAAACGGCCGTAAGTTCGGCCAGGCCGAAGCTTATGTACCCTCCATCATGGATTGCGTAGAAACTTCATCTAAACACTGCCATCCACAATCGAATTACTTAAGTTGCGGTAACGCTTGCCGATGGCAAGGTATCTTAAAACCTCCTAACACCATCTTCTAAATTGTATGTAAGTCCATACGTGGTATATATTAAATCAAAAAAGATCGATCCGATACGTATATAATTCAGTTTGACAAAGTGGACATAAAATTTTGACAAAATCTTCTACAGAAATAAAATTTTAACAAAATTTTCTATAGAAATAAAATTTTCACAAAATTTTCTATAAAAATAAAAATTTTGACAAAATTTTCTATAGAAAGAAAATTTTGTCAAAAATTTCTACAGAAATAAAATTTTAACAAAATTTTCTATAGAAATAAACTTTTGACAAAATTTTCTATAGAAATAAAATCTTGGTAGATTATTTTTGGCTGAGTGGCAACCATGATTATGAACCGAATAAAATTTGAACAAAATTTTCTATAGAAATAAAATTTTGACAAAATTTTCTATAGAAATAAAATTTTGACAATGATGAAAATTTTATTATGAACCGAATAAAATTTTAACAAAATTTTCTCTAGAAATAAAATTTTGACAAAATTTTCTATAGAAATAAAATTTTGACAAAATTTTCTATAGAAATAAAATTTTTGGCTCTAGTGGCAACCATGATTATGAACCGATATGGACCAATTTTTGTGTGATTGGACCAATTTTGGTATGGTTGTTAGCGACCATATACTAACACCACGTTCCTAATTTGAACCGGATCGGATGAATTTTGAAATCTGGAGAATGTTTTATATGGGGGCTATATATAATTATGGACCGATATGGACCAATTCTGGCACGGTTGTTAGAGATCATATACTAACACCATGTTTCAAATTACAACCGGATTGGATGAAATTTGCTTCTCTTGGAGACTTCGCAAGCCAAATCTGGGGATCGGTTAATATGGGGCTATATATAATTATGAACTGGGAATCGATTTATATGGGGGCTATATACAATTATGGACCAATATGGACCAATGTTTCCATGGTGATTAGAGAACATATACCAACACCATGTACCAAATTTCAGCCGGATCGGATGAAATTTTCGTTTCTTAGAGGCTCCACAACCCAAATCGGGGGATCGGTTTATATGGGGCTATATATAATTATGGACCGATGTGGACCAATTTTTGCATGGTTGTTAGAGACCACGTACTAACACCATGTACCAAATTTCAGCCGGATCCGATGAAATTTGGTTCTCTTAGAGGCTCCGTACGCCAAATCGGGGGATCGGTTTATATGGGGGCTATATGTAATTATGGACCGATATGGACCAATTTTTGCATGGTTGTTAGAGACCATATACTAACACCATGTACCAAATTTCAGCCGGATCGGATGAAATTTGCTTCTTATACTTCATATACTAACACCATGTTCCAAATTACAACCGGATCGGATGAAATTTGCTTCTCTTTTAGGCTCCGCAAGCCAAATCTGGGGATCGGTTTATATGGGGGCTATATATAATTATGTACCGATGTGAACCAATTTTTGCATGGTTGTTAGAGACCATATACCAACATCATGTACCAAATTTCAGCCGGATCGGATGAAATTTGCTTCTCTTTGAGGCTCCGCAAGCCAAATCGGGGGATCGGTTTATATGGGGTCTATATATAATTATGGACCGATGTGAACCAATTTTTGCATGGTTGTTAGAGACCATATACCAACACCATGTATAAAATTTCAGCCGGATCGGATGAAATTTGCTTCTCTTTGAGGCTCCACAAACCAAATCGGGGGATCGGTTTATATGGGGTCTATATATAATTATGGACCGATGTGAACCAATTTTTGCATGGTTGTTAGAGACCATATACCAACACCATGTATACAATTTCAGCCGGATCGGATGAAATTTGCTTCTCTTTTAGGCTCCGCAAGCCAAATCTGGGGATCGGTTTATATGGGGGCTATATATAATTATGGACCGATGTGGACCAATTTTTGCATGGTTGTTAGAGACCATATACCAACGCCAGATACCAAATTTCAGCCGGATCGGATGAAATATGCTTCTGTTACAGGCTCCACAAGCCAAATCTGAGGGTCCCTTTATATGAGGGCTATATGTAAAAGTGGACCGATATGGCCCATTTTCAATACCATCCGACCTACATCGATAACAACTACTTGTGCCAAGTTTCAAGTCGATAGCTTGTTTCGTTCGGAAGTTAGCGTGATTTCAACAGACGGACGGACGGACGGACGGACATGCTTAGATCGACTCAGAATTTCACCACGACCCAGAATATATATACTTTATGGGGTCTTAGAGCAATATTTCGATGTGTTACAAACGGAATGACAAAGTTAATATACCCCCATCCTATGATGGAGGGTATAAAAAAATTTTGTGATAGTACTCATGAAAGTGTATGGTTATCGTTCCTTAGCTTAAGGTTTAGGTGGGTTATGGCACAAATGCAATGAGCAGTATGGTAAGAAGTTTTCACCTCAACTACTATCCCAGTTCTTGCTATAAAATAAGCTACCGATTTAATTGTGCCGAAGATCTGCATTTTTTGATGCGCTCTCTGAACAAAAATCCTCTACATTGTTTTTCGATATTTAATAGGGGAAGAAGACATCTAAAGCACATAGTGGTCAGGGTATAATAACTTTGATCTGTCAAGAAATGTGCCTACTAGAAATATTGATTTTAGACCCCATAAAATATATACCGATCGACTCAGAATCGCCTCTTGAGTCGATCTGTCACCTCTTGGGTCGATCTGTCCGTCCGTCCATGTATTTGTTGTTCGCAGGTTTCCGGTCGCAATTATTAAACGATTTTGATGAAATTTGGTATGTGGCGTTTTTTTGGGACTGGGACGAACGCTATTGAATTTGGAAAAAATCGGTTCAGATTTATGCACCACGGAGCCACCGTGGTGCAATGGTTAGCATGCCCGCCTTGCATATACAAGGTCGTGGGTTCGATTCCTGCTTCGACCGAACACCGAAAAGTTTTTCAGCGGTGGATTATCCCACCTCAGTAATGCTGATGACATTTCTGAGGGTTGCAAAGCTTCTCTAAGTGGTTTCACTGCAATGTGGAACGCCGTTCGGACTCGGCTATAAAAAGGAGGTCCCTTGTCATTGAGCTTAACATGGAATCGGGCAGCACTCAGTGATAAGAGAGAAGTTCACCAATGTGGTATCACAATGGAGTGAATAGTCTATGTGAGCCCGATACATCGGGCTGCCACCTAACCTAATCTAACCTAGATATAGCTCACATATATATGTATCTCCCGATTTTCCCAAATTTGGCCATAAAGGGATTTATCAACCGATCTTACTCAAATTTGGCTTATTCTATATGTGCAAAATATCATCTAAATCGGTTCAGATTTAGATATAGCTCCCATATATATGTAGCGCCCGATTATCAAAAATTTGCCACTTATAACCCTATTTTTGACCATAGTGGCCTCATTTATTAACCGATTTTACTCTAATTGAGCACAAGATAATCTCCTGTAATTTTAATAATGGAATCAACATTAGTGACATAATAACTCTGTCAACTATAGCTCCTAATATTATATAAGAGAGAAGTTCACCACTGTGGTATCACAATGGACTGAATAGTCTAAGTGAGCCTGATACATCGGGCTGCCACATAACCTAACCTAACCTAACCTAACCTAACCTAACATTAGTGACATAATAACTCTGTCAACTATAGCTCCTAATATTATACATTTATGTTCCGATTGTGATAGAAGTGTCCAACAAATTCGAACTTTTGGCAGGGTGCAATTCACATCAATCCGAACAAGTGACAACGAACTCCATCAAAAAATGCTAAGTCGACTTAACGTACTCTGGTATGAGGACGACATACATATATAAATATTCCATTACAATTCCACAGCAAATTAAAAATTCTCGTAATTTGCAAAACTTTTTTGAAAGAACTGAACAACTGGCACAGAATTAATTCCATGCGGGGTAACATTTTTAATTTTATATTTATTGTCTTTAAATTTTTTTTCATTGTCTATCCTTTGTGCAACATTTTTATTTAAATTTTGAAGTTAAACGGCCAAATAGCATATTTTCTAAAACTGGAACTTCATCAAAAGTGAACAGAAATTGATGGGAAATCCCGGGAATAACTTCCAATTTTTGGGCTGGGTATTTAAATAACACTAGTCCACAAAATAATTTTTTTTTCATGTATATGTCATGAGATGCGACTTTTCTTATGTAATTTGATCTGCTGAATTCGAAAAAAAAAATTTATGAAACAATTTTTGAGATATCCCGTTATTTTTAGTTTTTCGCTCTTTTTTCACTAAACAAATTATATCTCGAGTTAGAAATGTCCGATTATATCGTTGTTGATACTTAAATAATCGTATATAATTGGATCTGTGATAAGTTAAGTGGTTCAAAACCTATCGATAATCAAAATACATAAGAAAAGTCACCTCTCATCAAATGTAAATTTTCAGTGTAAACTAGTGTAATCATAGTGAGTTGAATAATTTATAAACTTAAAGAAGCTTAAAAGAGGTACCAAACATATGAGGGGGTACCACGGTACTTTGTTTACTCAAAAAGTACCAACAAATTTACAAAAGTTTCAACTTATCAACCCTTCTGTAATTCCATTGATATTTGGAGGCGTACATTTGTTTTCCTTTGGTACATGGAAGGTTTTACCTGGAGCTCATTGTTTTTACACCCTCTACCATAGGAAGGGTGTAAAGTATATATATATATATATATATATATATATATATATATATATATATATATATATATATATATATATATATATATATATATATATATATATATATATATTCTGGATCGTGGTGAAATTCTGAGTCGATCTAGCTATGTCCGTCCGTCTGTCCGGCTGTCCGTCCGACTGTGGAAATCACACTAACTGCCGATCGAAATAAGCTATCGACTTGAAACTTGGCATAAGTAGTTGTTGTTGGTGTAGGTCGGATGGTGTTGCAAATGAACCATATCGGACCACTTTTACGTATAGCCCCCATATAAACGGATACCCAGATTTGATCTCCGGAGCCTCTTGGAGGAGTAAATTTCATCCGATCCGGTTGAAATTTGGTACGTAGTGTTAATATATTGTCTCTAACAACCATGCAAAAATTGCTTTATATCGGTTCATAATTATATATAGCCCCCATATAAACCGATCTTAAGATTTAACCTCCTTGGACATGGTTGCCGCATAAAAATAATTTTCGAGCAGAGAAAAATGTATGCTGGCAATAAGCATTTAAATGGTTCTCAAATGCCACAAACATGTTCTATTATTTAAATGATAGAATTTGAGACCATTACATGGTCGGGAAAATCATGTACCTGACCTTTCAACTTTTTTGACTTTTTTTGCAGGAAAAAAGTATTTTTATAGGTTACATATAGACATGTTTAGAACCATTACATGGCCATAAAGACCATGTACATTTTTTCGTAACCACGTAATTTTTTAACTTTTTTGCATCGAAAAGAATTTTATAAAAACATTGAGCAGGTACACACGATTTTAATTTTGCTCGTCAGTCGTGTGTTGATTATTGCTTGGAATGGACGGAGAATACGGAATTTTTATGTTTTGTGTTAATTAATTTATTCAGAAGTGGCACGTGGTTTTATGCGAAAGTGTAATTCAAAAAATGTACCTATTTTTTGTTCTGCATTTTGCTATATTTTTATTTGCAGTTACATGATGTCTGCGTTTGTACATTTGATGGGCACGAAGTAAATATGGAATGATTACTTATTGTTGAAATTGAACCAAAATAGAGTGTGTAAAAATATGTGATGTTTGCTTGCGCGACATTATAAATACAAATAAACAATGAATTAGTTTATAGATAAATAAAAACAAAAAAAAAAAATAAAGTTAATTTTGTGTTTTCTTTTTTTAAATGACGTCCTTTTTTCGACGACGAAAACAGTTTTTTCATAAGGATCAAAACATTTTAGGTTGTGACCATGTTCTTTCCACTGGAAGAAAACCATTTGTGACGAATACCATAACATTTTAGATCGTGACCATTGTCTGTTGATTCAAACAAAATTATTTTTTATCAATATAATAACATATATTGATTATCACCCCTACTCTTTGCGCTTTACCTAGATGATCTACATGAATATATCGAAGGTGGTGTAAATATTGACGAGCTCAATATCCGACTTTTGCTTTATGCGGACGACATTGTAATTTTGGCAAATGACACATATATATTGCAATGTATGATACATAAGTTGGAAAACTACTGCAAGTTGTGGAACATGGAGGTAAACTTAGACAAATCCAAAATTATGGTATTTAGAAAAGGAGGGAAACTATCGGCGAGTGAAAAATGGTATTACAATGGAAACGAAATTTGTGTAACATCTGAATATTGTTACCTACACGCTCACAAAAAATCGCTTCTGTAACATATACTCCCAAACATATTTTGCTTCAAGCATATACATTTTTGGGTATATTTTGGGTATTGTTTGATCTCTTCAAATATATAATATGTTTGAAAGCATATTGGTCTAAACAATATATGTTTGGGTAGTCTAAGTTCCAAACATTTTGTATTTTTGCATCCAAATTCAATAATGTTGTCTTCCAAAAAACAATATGTTATTATGTGAACATATAATATGTTTGGAAGCATTTTGCACCCAAAAATATTATATGCTTAAAAAAATTCTCCCAAACAATATTGTGCTCAAAATTTTATTTATATATTTACAATCATAATGAATTATGAAAATAAACAGGTAATATAGGTGCTAACAACATAGGTTTTCGACCTGAATGCTCAAAATTTTGTTTCTGCCCAATTGTATATTCCCCCACATCTTTCTCACTTCCACGAGATTTTTTAGTTCTTAGCACCTTTTTCTGTAATACAAACATTGTAGAAGAAACTATTCAATTGTATGATTTTTCTTTAATTTTAATTTTACCTTTTGCCGGTCGGGGATTCGAACAGCGGACCACACAGTTTGTAAGGATCAAAGAAGTAGCAGATCAATTGCCCAAGGAAAAATAAAATGTTAATTTTGTAATAACAAGCAACAATCACCAACTTAATTCAATATCGCTCCCTGTTAAATAGCTCTCCAAGCTACTAAACACATATATGTTTATAGGCTATTTCTAAATTAATATATGTTTGCATCCAAGCATATTATATTTACAAACATTTTATGTCCCAAACATAATATGTTCTAACATATTAACATATATGTCCCAAACATGTTATGCTAGTTTATGAACATTATATGCTTGCACTCAAAAATATTGTGTTTAAAAATTTGTGTTCCAAACATATAATGTTTATAGCCAATCATATGAAAAACAGTCTTTTTCATCCGTGTAGGTATGATTTTAACGCCAAAACTTTCTTTTAAAAAACACATTGAAACCCGCAATAATGCGGCTAAAACAAGTATAAATACAACATGGAGAAATTTTCTCAGCAAATCTAACATATCTCTGAACGCAAAATGGAAGTTATTTTTAGCAGTATGTAGAGCAATACAAAGTTATGGATCGCTAGTATGGGGTTTTCCAAATTTCGATGAAGTGGATAAACTACTATTATTCTTTCTTAAGAAAATTCCAAGAATGCCCACTTTTACACCAACATACATACTTTTTTATAGAAACAGGAGTCGAAAAAAAACACATTTACACTCTCTTCTCACACTTAAAATATCTACTTCCGATAATATTTGATTACAACAATGGCAGACTGTCACAGGAATTAGCAAAAAAGACGTTGGAAGCCCAGATATTTTGGACAAAAGAATTATACGCATTGTTAGATGAACACATGATGGCTCGTGTAAATCTTTGGCTTCGAAAGAAGAATGGATCAGCAACATGGAAATACTTCTACATTCTCTCACGTCAAAATACATTTCTAGCGTATACATTAAAACAAATCAAACAAATCGAATTTATTCAAAACTGGACCCTGGAGTAGGGCATACATATTTTAACGAAAACTTAGCTCAACATGAAATAACATGGATCCTTAAGGCAAGCGCTGATATGATAGAATTGAATGGCAGAACCTTTCGCATGGGTGGTAATACGAATTGCTCTATGTGTAATTTATATGAGACAGAAAACATAGTACATTTTCTAGGCCGATGTCCAGCCCTAAAGGAATTCAGAAAAATGTACTTCCAAAGGATATTCCTTGAAGAGCATGAACTTGTATCAATACTAAATGGGTTTATAATTAGCTGGAAAAATTTAGCTTCTTTCATTAGAGTATGTACTCAATATAGAACGTATCTACTAAGTGAATACAACTTATAAATCAAAGCATGTATATCTTCCAAATTTTATGTTAAATATTATAAAAGACTGACGACCTAAGGTCTTAGTCGAATGAATCCTATCTTTCTTATATTTAAATTATACATACATATATTGCTTACTTTTATTCAAATATTTGAATTGTAATTTAATGAAATTTAAATAAAGGATACTACTACTACTACTACTACTACTACTACTATAATAACATTTTAGATGAGGACAATTTTATTTTTCTTAGAACCACTTTCACTGTGCCAAATGGTTGCAGGTGAAAATGTTACATGGTCGCCGCAAAAATAGCTCCAATCATATTATTTTGCTCTTCGAATATGATTGTGACAACCATGTTTCTTCTCTGCTTGTACGTGGTGTCTATATATGATCTCTAACATCCACGCAAAAATTGGTCCAAATCGGTCCATAATTAAATATAGCCTACGATCCCCATATTTGACCTCCTCTTGGAGGAGCAAATTTTATCCGATCCGTTTGAAATTTTGTATGTTGTGTTAGTATATGACCTCTAACTTCCATGCAAAAATTGGCCTTTGGTTGTCTAATATATACCTCGTATGGATCAACATACAATTTAGAAGACGATGTTAAGAAGTTTTAAGATACCTTGCCATCGGTTAGATGTACCACAACCCAAGTAATTCGGTTGTGGACGACAGTCTTTAGTAGAACTTTCTACACAATCCATGGTGGAGGGTACATAAGATTCGGCCTGGCCGAGCTTACGATGGTATATACTTGTTTTCTATATAATTCGTGTATGGGCACCCCCCTTACCCATGTACTACCCATTTGTAATGAAAATCTTTCCTTTGTGGGAAGACATTTTTTTCTTTGTCCTTTAAAAAAATACTTTAAAGGCTAATTTGGATTTTGATTGTGGCATTTCTACAAATCCTTTACACAAATTATCCCTTGGCAATTCCATTTCGGTTTATTTCCTTTAGCTGAATTTTACCATGGACCACTTTTGTTTATGACCACAATGTAGACGTATTAAAAAGGAAACTTAACATTTCCTCAATGGCAACATTTTTGAGCCTCAAAGCAAATATTTTTAGCCCCAGGACTTCCGTATGTTTCGCAACTGTGTAAAGCATCATGGTCATTGGCGTTACCCCTCATTTCTTAGTGTTTGGACAAGGTCGTCGGCCCCTTCCAGCGTTTGTTCGTTGCCCCCAATGGAGGTTAAGGCGGATTCATGTATTTCCGGTAGCTCCTATTGGTATCAGTTTAATATTTGGTTAAGACATTAGAATGTGGGGTAGCAATGGCTTGTATTTAAGTTTGTTTCGCAGAAATCAGTTTTGCAACATTGTTAGTTGAATGTGATGTGATGCCCTTGGGAATTTTGTGATACTTTCATATGGAGTGTTAGGCGAATATTTCAATCTGTGTTACGGAATGACAACGCAATATCCTAAGTTGAGAGGGCAGAATAAATATTTACACTCGTAATTTGCTATATGTATGCAGTTAAGTCTTTTTTAAGAAGGAAATCATACACTTGTATGATTTCCGCGTCATGCACGAAACTGAAATTCAAACCATAATTACTCTAAACTTTATTTACACCAGGTTTTCCTATTTCGAAAAAAAAGGAAAAACTTGCAGGATTTGGGTTGATACATAGTTCGTGCCACGTTGTGTTAGGTTAGGTTAAAGGTTGATACGGTCCAAATTTGGTCAATATAAACTTGATGTATTGCTTTCAATTTTGCAATTAAAAAACCTGAACACCCCTCATTTTGAAGGTGTGTGAGTGTAGAATGTTGCTCCTATTTTGGTTTTGGAATTCACTCTTCAGTAGTCAAAATGCCGTCCAAGCTAGAAGAGAAGCGTATCAAGATTTTGCTCGCGCATCGCGAAAATCCGAGCTACTCGCACGCAAAGCTGGCAAAATCGCTGAAAGTTGCCAAATCAACCGTTACAAATGTAATTAAAGTGTTTGGGGAACGTTTGTCGACAGCCAGGAAGTCTGGATCGGGGGGAAATCGAACACCGGAAGCCGCTGAAATGACAAAGAGAGTTGCCGGTAGTTTCAAGCGAAACCCTAACCTCTCTCTCCGAGATGCTGCAAATAAGCTGGGTGTATCGTCTACAACCGTGCATCGAGCCGGACTATCGACTTACAAGAAGGTAGTGACTCCAAATCGCGATGATAAACAAAATACGACGGCCTAAGCGCGATCCCGGAGGCTGTACACGACGATGCTGACGAAGTTTGACTGCGTGGTAATGGACGACGAAACCTACGTCAAAGCCGACTACAAGCAGCTTCCGGGTCAGGAGTCTTATACGGAAAAAGGAAGGGAAAGGTAACAGATATTTTCAAGCACATAAAACTGTCAAAGTTTCCAAAGAAATATCTGGTTTGGCAAGCCATCTGTACCTGTGGCTTGAAAAGAAGCATTTTTATAGCTTCCGGGACTGTCAACCAAGAAATTTACGTGAAAGAGTGTTTGAATAAACATCTGCTGCCTTTCCTGAAGAAACACGGTTGTTCCGTACTGTTTTGGCCGGATTTGGCATCTTGCCATTACGGTAAAAAGGCCATGGAGTGGTACGCCGCCAACAACGTGCAGGTGGTTCCCAAGGACAAGAACCCTCCCAACACGCCAGAGCTCCGCTCAATTGAGAAATACTGGGCTATTGTCAAGCGGAACCTAAAGAAGACCAAAAAACTGCTAAGGACGAGCAGCAGTTCAAGGCAAACTGGCTTTCTGCGGCGAAGAAGGTGGACAAGGTGGCTGTACAAAATCTGATGACAGGTGTCAAGCGTGAGGCCCGGCAATTCGGATTTGGAAAAGCGAAAGCCTAACTGAATATTTTTCCTGAATTTTATACTAATTGAACTTGAAAAAGAAATTTAATTTGATTTTTTAAATAAACGATTTCACCAATTTACACGCGTTTTCCCTTGACCAAATTTTGACCGTATCACCCTTTAGGTTAAAGTGGCAGCCCGATTAAATTTCAGGCTCACTTAGGCTATTCAGTCCATTGTGTTGTGTTAGTAAAACTGAATAGATTTGGAAAAATCCTTTAACTTACTGAAATTCCCATCAAACCCCGAAGTCCCTGCATTTAAAAACATCCCCAATACTGGGTACGAAAAAGACTGTTTTTCATATGTTTCGTTATGAAAATTATATACATGGAACTCAACTTTTTAACAAATTATATTTAAGTGCAAGCTTAAAAACCTCAGATAGAGCGAGAGAGAATAGAGTAAAAAAGATAAAGATGGCGACGAAGTTACATAACGAAAGACATCCACATAACACAGGGAGAGAATCAGTCTATGTGTTTGGGGTGGTTAGATTTATCTTTGTGTCTCCAAATTGGTATCGGATTTTTTGAAATTTTACTTCAACTCTTTGACTCTAAAACTACAAAGGCTTTAGACAAATTCGGTCTGAATTGTACATATATACACCCAAAAAAATTAATAGAGAAAAGTTTACTTGATTCAAGCCGTAGCGGTGTCAAAAGTTACCGTACTTAATCCAAGAAGAAAATTCTTAATTTAATCCCGAAAATATTATGTACAGATTTCTTAATTTAGGAAATTTTCAATCGTGTTTTTACTTCCTTTAAGTACGGTACGTGCTTGATTCAAGCCTAGTAAAGCTCTATTTAATCCTAATCTGTACTTGACCCAATCCACATTTAAGCTCATATTAAGCCTAATTAGCGCTTAATTTGAGCCAAAACGAACTTGTTTTAAACGGAATCAAGGCTAGAATCAAACTTTTTATTCTTGAAATATAATCCCAATTTGCTTAATCCAAGTACGATCTGTACTTGATTTAATCCTGACCGTATTTGATGTTATTTTATATGCGCTTGATTTTAGTGTGATTTGTATTGGTTTTAATCTTAATGTGCACTTAATTCAAGCAAATTTGTACTAAATTTAAGCTTATTCAGTACTTGATATTACCAAACCCACAAAATAAAAATTAGCATATTTTTATATTTTTTATTATTCTTTTTAATATTAATAAATACATTTTAATGACAAAAAAATATGGAAAATAAAACAATATGTAAAATAAGAAAATACATAAACATTTGTAAAATGTGAAGAAACTGTAGTGAATTATTTCCGCCACTTTACGTCCATAGTCATTTAATGTCGTTAAATTCAACACAAAACTTTCCTGGCTGTCGCAAATAATAAGCATCTTCGTTTTTTCCCTCGTGGTTCCTAAAACGGGCACCTGATCGGAATACTCCATTTAATAAAATGGAGATTAAAAAATCTTGCGAATCTAAATAAATTAGAAAATAAAAAAGTTAATTTTGGTTTAAAAAACATGCAATCTTTTGCCTTCGATATTTGTTGCTCACAAAATTCGTTGTGGATATTATTTTCGAAGTAACCCATAGTCTTCATTTTAAACACACATAAAGTAGCATATTGGTTTTGCCCGGGTAGAGAAATTCCAAATCTATTTTGATCTGAAAGATACAAAACGAAATAAAATATAAAGATAAGATTTAATGTATGTTAATTTACCAAATCAGCAGGTCTGGCATGAGAAAACTTTGACCAGGAAGTCGGTGGAATTCAAGTTTTGGAGGTCTTGTCGTCTTAAGTAAGTTTTATGCTTGCATAAATTTTATGCTTATTTAGTACTCGTCAGTTATTTACATCCGAAAATTAATAAAGTGAAAATATACTTTTTTTCAATTAGCACAAATAAAGAGTTGCAAAAATCAAATTGATCTTTGATTGCTTCATTCTCTGATAGCCACAATCTATTCAGCTTGGTTTAGTTATTCATTTGTTCTACTACTATACCACATTACCAGCCTGTACCATATTTGCTGCACTTACTCTACTAACTTTTTTTTTGTCAAATTCACGGTTCACTTGTATTTTTTCAGAGTACACTCAAAAAAAAGTGAACCCTATATTTCACTAAAGCCGAATTAACTCTCTTTTAGTTCATTGCATTATTACGTTTTAAGAAAGTTTCCATAACTTTAATATTTTCTTGCGTACATAAGATAAATTAACTAACACAAAGGAAAAAATTATACACAAATGAAGCATAAAGATTAACTAAATTCGTGTCTCCCATAAAATAGTTAAAAATTTCTTAAAATTTGTAAATTTTACCAATATGGCGCCCATCTTGAACTTCGTATGTCACTAAAGACATTCTTGCAATTTTGAACTCCAATTTTTTCCTTCAAACTAAAAAATTTTCTTTAATATGTGAAAAAAATTAATTATGTCTAATAAATTTTCTTGAATTTGTCGAAAAATATTTACTTATTTTTGTGATATCGGCGTGATGTCAGCGTTTGTAATACTGTTTAGTTAAAATTTTCTAAAAATAATCGAAATTTTCTCAAATTAACCAAAATTTTTCTTCCTGGTGGGTTCACTGTTTTTTCAGTGTATAAATTAAAATAATTAACACTTTTACTTACCTTTCAAATACTTGTAATTACAATTTCACTTGCGTCGCTTGTGGCTTCACAGTTCACTCGATACTAAAAAAGTTTGCAATCAAAATGCAAGCGAAGCCAAAAAATCCAATATCGAAATCGAACATTATTCACATACATATCCACAATGCTTCATAGGTTAGGTTAGGTTAGATTAGGTGGCAGCCCGATTTATCAGACCCACTTAGACTATTCAGTCCATTGTGATACCACATTGGTGAACTTCTCTCTTATCACTGAGTGCTGCCCGATTACATGTTAAGCTCAATGACAAGGAACCTCCTTTTTATAGCCGAGTCCGAACGGCGTTCCACATTGCAGTGAAATCACTTAGAGAAGCTTTGAAACCCTCAGAAATGTCACCAGCATTACTGAGGTGGGACAATCCACCGCTAAGAAACTTTTTGGTGTTCGGTCGAAGCAGGAATCGAACCCACGACCTTGTGTATGCAAGGCGGCCATGGTGCTTAAACCAAAGCATATCACGATAATCTGTATCAGGCTTGCCTTTTTGGTCCGATCGGACCAAAATTGGTCCAAAAAATTATTAAATTTTAAATTTGGTCTAATGGATTTTGGCTAAATTTTCTATAGAAATGGAATTTTGACAAAAGTTCCTAAAGCAATGAAATTTTCTATAGAAATAAAATTTTGACAAAATTTTCTTTAGAAATAAAATTTTGGCTAAATTTTCTATAGAAATGTAAATTTGCAAAATTTCCCAAAAGAAATGATATTTTGACAACATTTTATATACAAAATAACATTTCTATATAAACGTTCTATAGAACTAAAATTTTGGCTAAATTTTCTATAGAAATGGAATTTTGACAAAATCGTCTACAAAAATAAAATTTAGGCAAAATTTTCTATAGAAATTAAAATTTGGACAAAATTTTCTATAGAAATAAAATTTGGCAAATTTTCTACAGAAATAAAAATTTTGAATAAAAATAAAAAATTGACAAAATTTTGGAAAAATGGTCCGCTGGTACGAATTTTGGTCCAATTTTGGAAAAATTTTGGTCCAAAATAAAAATTCATTGTGGCAACGCTGCTCTGTACATGTAGGTTAGGTTAGGTGGCAGCCCGATGTATCAGGCTCACTTAGACTATTCAGTCCATTGTGATACCACATTGGTGAACTTCTCTCTTATTACTGAGTGCTGCCCGATTCCATGTTAAGCTCAATGACAAGGGACCTCCTTTTTATAGCCGAGTCCGAACGGCGTTCCACATTGCAGTGAAACCATTTAGAGAAGTTGAACCCCTCAGAAATGTCACCAGCATTACTGAGGTGGGATAATTAGGTGTTCGGTCGAAGCAGGAATCGAACCCACGACCTTATGTATGCAAGGCGGGCATGCTAACCATTGCACCACGGTGGCTCCCAAGAGCCCGAAAATAAGGAGGCAGTAATTGAGCGGCCAGTAAGAGAAGCAGTGGTGACAGAAAGACCAGAGAGTCAAGGGAGTCAAGTGGCCAGCATGGAGCACATGTACATGTAAATACACAAATACCAAATCTTTAGTTTTCTGTGAGAGTATCAATGAGAACAAATGTTTATTTTGCATTCTCAATATCAATATCAAGCTGAAATTTTCTTATTTTAAGCCATAGTTGGCTTGAAATAGCAAACAAAATGCAAGCATATCAACAACACTGACCTAGCATTGAACGCAAGCTCGATACTCTGTACATATAAATATACAATACCAAATCCTTAGTTTTTTGTGGAAGTGTCAATGAAACCAAATCTTTATTTTATTATCTTTATTTATCAAGCAAAAGTTTTCTTATTTTAAGCCATAGTCGGCTTAAGATAGCCAACGATATACAAGCCACTACCACTACCTGTCAGTACACGCAAAGGACAGAAAAACGCATGGAAAACGTGTACCAAAAACGTACATGTTTTTTTGAATTTTCAAACTTCTATCACCAAACACATTTTTTTTGTAACAAAAAGTTTATAAAATATAAAAATATAATTTTTGAACCAAAAACACAGACCATGTTGTTTTTATTAAGCACTATTCTTTTCTGTCTGTAAGTCTTTAATAAGACATATTTTAAAGTTTCATAGTATTATGTAAAGTCGAACATATTTTCGGAATATATGTAAAAAAAATTTAGGTGTTTGGTCGAAGCAGGGATTGACCCACGACCCCTTGTATACAAGGCGGGCAGGCTAACCATTGCTCCACGGTGGCCAACTAAAGGCATGTTTCTTTAGATCGGCTCGTGGACGCCGACAATTATAACGCTTGTACGTTGATGGCTATAGAGATAATTGTCTGTTGATGACAATAACAGCTACGTACTCCAGTGATATTGTGTGTGGCTTAAAAACTGTTTGGTCCGCCGTTCAATTCTTCGTCCAGGCGAAGGTTAAATTTAAAAAAAGTATAAAATCGAATAATTTCCTCTAAATTGTTTGTATTACAGAAAAAGGTGCTAAGAACAAAACCGTGGAATTGAGAGAGATGTGAGGGAAGATACAAATTAGCCAGAAAGGGATTTTTTGACTTAGTCTCTAGGAAATTGTTTTTACATCTAGTAAAAGAATCAACGTTTATCAAAAAAGTTCATACTTTTCTTCCAAACAAACTTCATTGCAGCGAACAGCAAATGGGAAACGATGTTTGTTTGTCTAAAATTTGGGAGCCACCGTGGTGCAATGGTTAGCATACCCGCCTTGCATACACAAGGTAGTGGGTTCGATTCCTGCTTCGACCAAACACCAAAAAGTTTTTCAAGCTTCTGTAAGTGGTTTCACTGCAATGTGGAACGCGGTTCGCACTCGGCTATAAAAAGGAGGTCCCTTGATTGAGCTTAACGTGGAATCGGGCAGCACTCAGTGAGCCTGATACATCGGGCTGCCACCTAACCTTAACTTGTCTAAAATTTCGTTTGGGAGGAAAGAATTATTGTTTTGCGTGTAGTCGACCCTCACGGTCACCTAAATTTATATGATAATATTTCAAATGTCCCACAAAGATTTGGTTTTCAGAGTGTCCAAGTTTGAGAGGTTTCACTGCATTTTATTCGATTTGGTACCCAGAAAATTTGTGTGATATGGCCTAACAAAGGGTTGCGAAGCAACAGCCATATCGGCTACGATGTAGGCTTATCTTCCACGACTAATTAGTAGGGGTTTCAGGCTATGATATAATAAGCCCCCATCGACTTCCAACTTCACTCACCGGTTTAGGGCGTATATAAGACTTCGACGGACCAAACTCTCGTTTCACGAAAGACATTTTCAAGTCGGAAATTTTCTTCTTTTAAATACACTTTGCCACATGGTCATGTGATTGGGCCAAAGTAAATATCAAATAGGAAAAAAATGTTTTTTATTTTCCAGATTAAATTTTAGGATAAATTGTGTGTAATCTTTTCTTCATACTAATATATGATCGTAGCCTTTGACAACCCTTACTGAACGAAAATGTTGTACTTGCTTTACGTACTTGCATTTCACATCCAAATCTGTAATGCAAGCAGCTGCTGCATGATGACTATCCTTGGTAGGTCTTAAGTGGTCCCTTCTTACCGCTTTAGTTTCAAACATTCGTAAAAGGATGCCGGGATTCATGCGCTAATTTAATTGTCCTGTGGCAGAGAATCACATTGTAAATTAATTTAAATAGTGCCACTCTCAAAGGAAGACTTTTTACAGAATTTATGAAGAAAGTGTTTGTATATTTGATGCAAATCTTTTTAACAATGGAAAAAAGTAAAGTTTCCTCAACAAGTAAATAGCATAAAAAGTACGAACGGCCGAAGAGTAGGCTTCCTTCACTATGGACGGAATGCATGAATTCCTGGCAGCGGCATAATATGGATCAAGCTAATCGCATTAAGTGAACAGTGATTTCTTACGTTTTTAAAAAGCCTCTTTTCATAATAGTCGTTGCAATTTGAGAGATAGCTATTTTGCACTTAGATCTGGAGTACCTCAACTTATATTAGTAATGACAATGGAAAGTATTCAACTGCTTGCGAAAAATATTTTTTTAATGCCAGCTTTCTTCAAGCTTGTTAAAAACCGATTTACAAATTATATTATAGATGAAAAAATTAAATGCAATTTTTTTTATTCAAAAACTAAATTTGTAGCATTAGTACACAGACAAAAATATCGCCAAAATATTTGCAATTAATAGGTTGATTTAAGTTTTAAATGCAATCTTAATCTTAAAACTTAACTGATACAATTAAAATTTTAATGAAATTGAAAAATTTTCAGTTTGGAAAATGATTGCCTTTTTAATTAAAATCCCAGCAAACAAAATTTGGAAGTTTTTCTCAAGGCACAACTTTAAAAGCACTTCCAAAAGTGCCCTCCCAAAGATGTTCTTTTGATTCAAATTTTCATAAAATGTTTTTTAATGGTAATTATTCCAAATATGTTAAAAACAGTGTAAGAATTAATAAAATGGTACAAATTATTTAAATTTTGTCGATAACATTTCTAAATTCATTCTAGAAAAATTGCGAATGTGTTTAAAACGTTCAAACGTTCCAGACAAGCATAAGAATGCACTAAAAATCATAAAAAATTATAAAATTTAATTATCTGGCAAATTTCACAAAATTTTCCAAACCCCGTTCAAAACACTGAATTCGGATCACAACATAAGAAGTGATGCAAATTCAGCGCACACTGAAAAAAATATTGTCGTGAGGCCAAAGATTTCATGTCCTTAAAATATGAATGCAAATTTTGCTTAGCACAGAAGACACATTTCTCTAATATAAAGTTTATTTCCTTGTCCAAAAGTCGATAAACTTTTCAATGAAGTCGTAATGTCCTTATAATTAAGTGATTTGCCTTAAAAATGGGTATCATACACTCAAAAACATGTGAACCTTGTATTTCACTAAAGCTGATTTAACTACTTTTAGTTCATGGAATTATTACGTTTTAAGAAAGTTTCCATGGCGTTAATATTTTTTTTTTTGTACGTTAGTTAAATTAACTAATACAGAGGAAAAAGTTATACACAAATGAAGCATAAAGATTAACTAAATTCGTGTCTCCCACAAAATAGTTCAAAATTTCTTAAAATTTGTAAATTTTACTAATAATGCGCCCATCTTGAACTTCGTATGGAACTAAAGACATTCTTGCAATTTTGAACTCCAATTTTTCCCTCAAACTATAAAATTTTCTTTAACAAGTGAAAAAAATTAGTTATGTCTAACAACTTTTCTTGAATTTGTCGAAAAATATTTACTTATTTTTGTGATATCGGCGTGATGTCAGCGTTCGTAATACAGTTTAGTTAAAAATGTATACAAATAATCGAGATTTTCTAAAATTAACCAAAATTTTTCTTCCTGGTGGGTTCACTGTTTTTTCAGTGTAACATGAAAGAAAAATTTTTTGGGGTAAGGTCATCTTGACTTTAATAATTCAAAAAAATTCTTTAAAATTAATGAAATTGTCTTTAAATTTGTTGTCTTTTTGCATCTTGACTACAAAGCAAAAAATTTTTAAAAAATAGGACATGTTTTTCAACACTTTATTTTAAAGACGTTTTTACTTGAAACATAGCACAAATTCTACTGGAAGTCGAGTCTAAATTTGGAAAATAAAGTTGTCCTTAACTCGTTTTTAATGGACTTTGATGGCTTATGAAGACACAAAAGCTTTTTTTACTGGGATATTAATGTTGCAATACAAAATCTTAGTTGGAAATAATTCGTTTTAAAGTTGGCAACCCTACTGATCGGACGTGTTTTTCAACTGTGTTCTCATCGCCTCTAACAATTATTTGAATTTTTCATTGAAACGTTAACGTTTAATCATTGAGACTTTTTAAAATTCAAGTATAAGTTCCTGTGCTCAAACAAAAATAAAATGCCCAAAAGAACTGTTCGTAGTAGTTTGGTAAAAACGAAAATAAATTGTCTCAAGTGCAAGAAAGTTATTAAAGAAGAAACGCAAAATTACATAAAATGTGATAAGTGCGAGAAAACATTTCACCTCAGCTGCACTGATTTAACGAAGAGAGAGTTTGAGATGTTAATTGATAACGAGAGTGAGACATTTGAGTGCGAATATTGCAGAGAGGAAGAGGATGATGACAGTGAAAGAGAGAAAGAGAGTGACATAAGGAATGAATTGAAAACAATAAAAACTGAGTTAAAGCAATTGAAAAAACTTGATAAACTAGATCAGCTGTCTGAGTCAATAATATATATGTCAGAAAAATTTGATGAAATCATGAAAGACGTGAATGAAAACAAAAAGAAAATATCACAGCTGGAAAAACAAAACAAACAATTGAAAACAGAAAACAAAGCTTTAAAAGATTCAGTAAAGGAATTTTACTAGTACTGTTTTCTTCGCTGGGTATAAGAATTTACTACTGAACAAGAAAATTTTATTCACTGATAACAAAGCATTCGTAAAAATAAACAAAAAGAACTAAAACCAAGTTTCCTCAAATTTAGTAAAATTACTTATAAAATGGTAATTCTGACTTCCTTTATTATAGAAAGCTTATCATACATACGAATAACACTTGGCACAGAAAAATATTTTAGTTCATTCGTACTAAGAAGTATTCAATCCTTTCAAAACTTAAGGAAACGTACTTGTGAGAATATAGGAAATATTCCTATATCTCTTTTGTCTACCTTTAATCGATACCTGTCATCGATATGTTTGCGCGTGGGTTGTTTTTTAGTTAGAATCGCATTGTTATGGTATACGGAGAGATTATTAAGAAATAATATAGTAAAATAATATAATATGTTAAATAAAAAATAAAATATATAAAATATTTGTTATTTTAAATTAGTGAGAAAAATTTTAGTTTTTTGAAAATTATTAAAAATAAATAACAAACAATAAGTCTATCAATATTCGTGATGGTGTACAAAGAAAGAAAACACCAACAGAATAAGAACCCCATTTATCAGGTAACATTCACGACAATATCCTTTTGTTAAAAAATTGGTTTATGATGTTTTATATGTGTAGGCATTGAAATGGTAAAAGGAGGACAAAATCGTTATGCAGCAACTTATTAAAAGTACAAAGGTACAAGAAGTAGAAAAAATTACGTTTTACAGTTGACAACATTACATGGATATTGGAAATAGTGGAATAATAAGCTAATATTTCGATGCTGTTGATTCTTAATAAATATATTTAATATATTAATAAAACATGTCTTTTATTAAAGAAAAACTTGCCTATATAAATAAATAAAATTGTATTTAAAAACGAAGATAAGCACTCCTAATTTTGAAGTAAAAGGTTTACAACAAATACGTAAGTTTTTTCCAAATGAATGAAAAAAGTTCAATAAAATCATTCCATATATGAATTGAATTCAGTTAAATTTTTTCATTCTGTAGTATAGTGGTACATAAATAACATATAGGAAAATGTTAACTAATATATGGAATGCATTCTACCTAATTTCTATGAAAATCACATCGTTCAAACAAATAAGAATGTCTTTGGCGCTATACGAAGTTCAACTTTCTTCACAATGAGTTCACTTTAACTTAAAGGAGGGGTCACTTTTTTCTGGGTGGACACGAAATTGTTTTATCTGAAGGTGAACTAATTATAAATAAATAGAACTACAATAATTACACTAGTTTACAAAAAAAAAAAAAAAATCATGTACACTTGATGAAAATCAACCTTTCTTATGTATTTTGAGCTGCTGAATTCGAAAAAATTTAAAAATTTTGTTTTTATGGAATTTTGAGATATCCCGTTATTTTTAAATCTTCGCTCTTTTTTCACTAAACACAATATATCTCGAGTTAGAAATGTCCGATTATAACGTTGTACTTAAATGAAAGGTAATAAGATGACGAATAATCGTGTGTAATTGGATCTGTGATAAGTTAAGTCGTTCAAAGTCAACATTTTCAAAAAAAAAAAAAAAAAACACGTATTTTACAATGGACAATTTCCGCCAGAAAAGTATAAACCATTAAAAAAAATTCATAAAAAATGGTCGTATAGGCGATACTCTAACGTAAGTAATAAGACCAACTAGAAGAAAAATGACAAAGTTATAAGCAATTGAGTGAACAAATCCGATGGCAAATCATGCAAATATGAGCCAATCACATACACAAAAAATTCTCTCGGCCACAGAGAAATGCATTTTTGTGTGGGTGAGTATAATGAATTGGCTTATATAGAGTATTTAATCCGGTATTTTACAAAGGATGGCTTTTATATTTTGGGATTGAGCAACCATGGTGTTGCAATGCGCCAACTGACAGCTCTATCGTAAAACTCAGCGTTTTTGTACTCGGAACGTCTTGACATACGAGCGCCATTTGTGTTGTTTACAGCAACTAAAAAATTCATCTAGCCCAAAAATGTAATTAAATAGGTTTCTGTTTTGGTTCAAAATAGAACCCTGTTAAGTTTGGAAGAAATCGGTTCAGATTTAGATATAGCTTCCATATATGTATATCTTTCGCCCGATATGCACTTATATGGACCCAGAAGCCAGAGTTTTACCCTGATTTGCTTGAAATTTTGCACAAACATAACACTTGGTCGTATAGTCAAGCGTGAATTTGATTGAAATCGGTTCAGATTTAGATATAGCTCCCATATATATCTTTCGCCAGATATGCACTTATATGGCCCCAGAAGGCAATGTTTTACCCTAATTTGCTTGAAATTTCGTGCAAGGAAAACAATTAGTACTGTAGTCAATTGCAATAAATTTGATTGAAATCGGTTCCCATTTAGATATAGCTCCCATATATATCTTTCGCCCGATTTTCCGTCATATGATCAAAGAGGTCAAAGTTGTTATCCGATTTACGTTAAATTTTTTCACAGGGGGTAGAGTTAACCCTCTGTATCATAGTATATACTGTAGGCAACATACCGTTCAAATGCCTCAAAATTAATAGAAATAACTTCTTTAGCTCAATCACGCACTGTATCCCGTGGTTTACAACTAATAAACTTGTAAAAATAGAACAATTAGGTGGCACTACTTTAAATTTCTTTAGTCAATAAAGAAATTGACATTTCTTTATTGACTATTGGTATTTACGAAAAGTTCCGGTTTGCTGTGTCTTCAAAAAATAATAAAAAATTGTTGTGCTTGTATTTTGTGTGTAATCTTGATAAATTGGAGAGGTAAGTGTTTGAGCTTTATTGTAGAATGTTCTTTTTGAACAATTTTTACTTTTTTTTTTGTTTTTGGTGGCAAATAATGTTTGGCAACACACACAATTTGTAGGAGTTTCTCTTCAAATAATAAAAATAAATGAAAATTAATAAATACGTGTATTTTATTTTTTTGTTATCATCTCCAATACAAAAAAATCATACAAATCGGAGTTCATGAGGTTAACATTGTAACTAAGCTTGAAATCGGTGCAGATTTAGATACAGCTCCCACAAAATACCCCCATTGTCCTTAATAATAATTTTTACACCGAAACATATGAAAAACAGTCTTTTTCGTCCGTGTATCGACCGATAAATCATAAATACACGTTTGCGAAGTTGCATAAAAATTGCCTCAGATTTAGCCGACTTAAATTTTCAGTCTATAGTTTGTGTAGAAATCTAACAAATTTTGTCCAGATCTGGTCAGATTCAAATATATGTATATGGGAACATATGGTATCGAAAATATGCATCTACAAAGTGGTGCAGGGTATAATATAGTCGGCCCCGCCCGACTTTAGACTTTCCTTACATGTATTTAATTACGATTGTGTTCCACCTCAGGACATTTTGTAGAAGTCTAACAAATTTTGTCCATATCGGGTCAGCTTTAAATACAAAGGCTAAATAAATTCTGCCATATATGGTTTAAATTGTGTATTTAAAGTTTATGAAGATTTAGGGATTTTTGTTTAAACTGATTTGAGTCTGCAAACTGTGGCATGACGTTTTTCTTTCTAATTTCATCCACACAAATACGCTGATTAATCTTTGTAGACACTTTCGAGATAGGGTAAACTTTTCATCTCGTTCTCTCTTTACTGAGTTCAGTTTGCGTAATTAATGTTGTTCCCTTGCGTTTGGACAAATATCGTGAATTTTATGATTCTTCCTCACCACAACTGAGGAAGCATTCGTTGCTCTTGGGGCTTTGGTTCCCCCCTGTGAGAGTTGATGTGATTTATGAGTTGTTAACCATGATCCGATGGCAACTTTAGGGCAATGCCACAATAGCTCTGCCGAAGGCCTATTTGTTTAACGAAGAATTATAATTAATATTAATTAACCTGTTTTTCTTATTCTGTGATCTACAACGTTGCAAAAGAAAATAAATTTCTTACATGAAATTGTGTTGTTCGTGCGGGTAGTGGGAGTAGACTGGCAATTTTATGTTGGAAAACAACCCCACGTTTATTATTAGCGACATTTATTGTTACTGTGATACAATAAAAACGATTCACAGATATAAGAAAAACACAATTCGCATTTGTATAAAAGGATGGATTAGAATAATTTACTATGCAAGCAACTATCATACGCAGCACAAAAATAAAATAAACAGATGAGCAGATAAATAAGAAAAAAAATTGGGTAGGAACAAATCTGTAACCCCTTTACAATGGAAGTTTGTCCCAGCAATAACATCATTGCCAAGTAATCTTTCGATAGACAGCCACACAGAAAAAAAAGTCTCGTAAATTTAAGCACATTTTTACAAAAATTTATTACAAGAATTTTCCAGAATTTTAGTTCATTTTTCGAATCTTCAACGAAAATTAACTTCTCGAAAGGAAATTTTACAAATTTTAAGTAGCAATCGTTTAGTTACGATGGCCTAAAAAATACGATGAAAATTTCCTCATACTATAAAACTACTTATGAAATGTGAAATACTTTCTAAATAATAAGAGCAATTTACTATAAAGAGTTTTTGTATGAGAAAATATTTTTTTTTAACGAAAATTGAACTTGAAAGCGGAAAACAATTTCTTACTGGCAATTCCTATAGTTAATAATAGTTGGTACAACATTTCTCAATGAAATATTGTTAGTTCACTTGTAATTAAATTTATAAACATTTTCGTAAAAAAATGGGTCGATATCATTTCATGAAGTTTTTGCTAATTTTAAGCAAAACGTTTCATCGTTCTTATACTGATATGCATTTAAGGATATTCCCAGCAAAAAACAAGTAAGGAAAGTCTAAACTCGTGCGGGGCCGACTATATTATACCCTGCACCACTTTGTAGATCTAAATTTTCAATACCATATCACATCCGTCAAATGTGTTGGGTGCTATATATAAAGGTTTGTCCCAAATACATACATTTAAATATCATTCGATCTGGACAGAATTTGATAGACTTCTCTAAAATCTATAGACTCTAAATTTAAGTCGGCTAATGCACTAGGGTGGAACGCAATGTTAGTAGAAAAATATGGGAACATTTAAATCTGAAGCAATTTTAAAGAAACTTCGCAAAAGTTAATTTATGCTTTATCGCTCGATATATATGTATTAGAAGTTTAGGAAAATTAGAGTCATTTTTACAACTTTTCGACTAAGCAGTGGCGATTTGACAAGGAAAATGTTGGTATTTTGACCATTTTTGTCGAAATCAGAAAAACATATATATGAAAGCTATATCTAAATCTGAACCGATTTCAACCAAATTTGGCACGCATAGCAACAATGCTAATTCTACTCCCCGTGCAAAATTTCAACTAAATCGGAGCAAAAAATTGGCCTCTGTGGTCATATGAGTGTAAATCGGGCGAAAGCTATATATGGGAGCCATATCTAAATCTGAACCGATTTCAACCAAATTTGGCACGCATAGCAATAATACTAATTCTACTCCCCGTGCAAAATTTCAACTAAATCGGAGCAAAAAATTGGCCTCTGTGGTCATATGAGTGTAAATCGGGCGAAAGCTATATATGGGAGCCATATCTAAATCTGAACCGATTTCAACCAAATTTGGCACGCATAGCAACAATGCTAATTCTACTCCCCGTGCAAAATTTCAACTTAATCGGAGCAAAAAATTGGCCTCTGTGGTCATATGAGTGTAAATCGGGCGAAAGCTATATATGGGAGCTATATCTAAATCTGGACCGATTTCAACAAAATTTAGCACGCATAGCTACAATGCTAATTCTACTCCTTGTGCAAAATTTCAACCAAATTGGGTTAAAACTCTGGCTTCTGGGACCGTATTAGTCCATATCGGGCGAAAGATATATATGGGAGCTATATCTAAATCTGAACCGATTTCAATAAAATTTGGCACACTTGACGATAGTACTAATTGTTCTTCTTGTGCAAAATTTTAAGTAAATTAGGGTAAACTCTGGCTTCTGGGGCCATATAAGTCCATATCGTGCGAAATATATATATGGGAGCTATATCTAAATCTGAACCGATTTCTTCCAAAATCAATAGGGATCTATTCTGAGCCAAAACACATACTTATGCCAAATTTGAAGTCGATTGGACTAAAACTGCGACCTAGACTTTGATTACAAAAATGTGTTCACGGACAGACGGACAGACGGACATCGCTATATCGACTAAAGAGCCCACCCTGAGCATTTTTGCCAAAGACACCATGTGTCTATCTCGTCTCCTTCTGGGTGTTGCAAACATATGCACTAACTTATACTACTACCCTGTTCCACAGTGTGGAGCAGGGTATAAAAATTTGGAAGTTCTTCGAAAGGCACAATTTTAAAAGCACTTCCAGAAGATGCACTCCCAATGATGTTCTTTATTTTAACTACTCTGGAAGTTCTTTTAATTCAATTTTTTATAACTTGTTTTTTTCATACTTTTAATGGGTAATTTTAACTTTTTATACCCTCCATCATAGGATGGGGGTATATTAACTTTGTCATTCCGTTTGTAACACATCGAAATATTGCTCTAAGACCCCATAAAGTATATATATTCTGGGTCGTGGTGAAATTCTGAGTCGATCTAAGCATGTCCGTCCGTCCGTCCGTCTGTTGAAATCACGCTAACTTCCGAACGAAACAAGCTATCGACTTGAAACTTGGCACAAGTAGTTGTTATCGATGTAGGTCGGATGGTATTGAAAATGGGCCATATCGGTCCACTTTTACGTATAGCTCCCATATAAAGGGACCCTCAGATTTGGCTTGTGGAGCCTCTAACAGAAGCATATTGTATCCGATCCGGCTGAAATTTGGTACATGGTGTTGGTATATGGTCTCTAACAACCATGCAAAAATTGGTCTACATCGGTCCATAATTATATATAGCCCCCATATAAACCGATCCCCAGATTTGGCTTGTGGAGCCTAAAAGAGAAGCAAATTTCATCCGATCCGGCTGAAATTTGGTACATGGTGTTGGTATATGGTCTCTACCAACCATGCAAAAATTGGTCCACATCGGTCCATAATTATATATAGCCCCCATATAAACCGATCCCCAGATTTGGCTTGCGGATCCACAAAGGGAAGAAAATTTCATCCGATCCGGCTGAAATTTGGTACATGATGTTGGTATATGGTCTCTAACAACCATGCAAAAATTGGTCCACATCGGTTCATAATTATATATAGCCCCCATATAAACCGATCCCCAGATTTGGCTTGCGAAGTCTCCAAGAGAAGCAAATTTCATCCAATCCGGTTGTAATTTGGAACATGGTGTTAGTATATGATCTTTAACAACCATGCCAGAATTGGTCCATAACGGTCCATAATTATATATAGGCCCCATATAAAACGTTCTCCAGATTTGACCCCCGGAGCCTCTTGGAGGAGCAAAATTCATCCGATCCGGTTCAAATTAGGAACGTAGTGTTAGTATATGGTCGCTAAGGACCATACCAAAATTGGTCCAATCACACAAAAATTGGTCCATATCGGTTTATAATCATGGTTGCCACTAGAGCCAAAAATAATCTACCAAAATTTTATTTCTATAGAAAATTTTGTCAAAATTCTATTTCTAGAGAAAATTTTGTTAAAATTTTATTCCGTTCATAATAAAATTTTCATCGTTGCTAAAATTTTATTTCTATAGAAAATTTTGTCAAAATTTTATTTCTATAGAAAATTTTGTTCAAATTTTATTCGGTTCATAATCAGGTTGCCACTCGAGCCAAAAAATAATCTACCAAAATTTTATATCTATAGAAAATTTTGTCAAAAGTTTATTTCTATAGAAAATTTTGTTAAAATTTTATTGCTGTAGAAATTCTTGTCAAAATTTTTATTTCTATAGAAAATTTTGTCAAAATTTATATTTCTATAGAAAATTTTGTGAAAATGTTATTTCTATAGAAAATTTTGATATAATTTTATTTCTGTAGAAAATTTTGTCAAAATGTTATGTCTACTTTGTCAAACTGAATTATATACGTATTGGATCGATCTTTTTTTGATTTAATATATACCACGTATGGACTTACATACAATTTAGAAGATGGTGTTAGGAGGTGTTAAGATACCTTGCCATCGGCAAGCGTTACCGCAACTTAAGTAATTCGATTGTGGAATGCAGTGTTTAGAAGAAGTTTCTACGCAATCCATGATGGAGGGTACATAAGCTTCGGCCTGGCCGAACTTACGGCCGTATATACTTGTTTTGTTTCAAATAGGTTAAAAACAGAGTAAGATTTTGTAAAATGGTAAAAATCATTTAAATTTTGTCAAAAAAATGCTAAATCCAATCTGAAAAAATTGTGAACTTTTGAAAATATTTGAGGTCAAACGTTACTGACAAGCGTTAGAATCCATTAAAAATTATACAAAAATATAACAATTATTTATTTGACAAAATATCACAGAATTTTTTTATTTACATCCAAAACATTGAATTCGGATCACACCTAAAGAAGTGATGCAAATTCAGTGCAATGGCTGTTTAAATGGAGGACTTCCGTCCTATGACAAGCCCATGTTAAATTCATCGCTTCTTCGTCAATTTTGCACCACTTCCGGATCGAAAAAGAACATTTTCATTACTTTTTTGGCGACGCTTTTTTTCTGGGTTGTTATACCCTTCACCACTACTGTGGTACAGGGTATAATAAGTTTGTGCATTTGTATGTAACGCCAAGAAGGAAAAGTCTGAGACCCATCGTTTAGTATACCGATCGTCTTAGAATTAAATTCTTAGTCGATTTAGCGATGTCCGCCTGTCTGTCTGTCCGTCCGTCTGTCTGTCTGTCTGTATATGTAATTTTGTGTGCAAAGTACAGCTCGCAGTTTAAGTCTGATCGTCCTCAAATTTGGCTCAGAGGTTTATACTGGCTCAAAGACAATCGCTATTGATTTTGAAAAAAATCGGTTGAGATTTAGATATAGCTGCCATATTATTTATCACCAATCTGTTCATAATTGACGTATTTATAAACGTATTTTCTCAAAACTTCGGGCAGCCAAATATTTTGGGGCTTTCGTAAGATATGCAAAATATCACCCAAATCGGTTCAGATTTAGATATAGCTCCCATATATATCTTTTGTCCGATTTGCACTTATATGGTTTCAAAAGCCAGAGTTTTACCCTGAGGTGCTTCAAATTTTGCATAAGGATTTGGTTGAAATCGGTTCAGATTTAGATATAGCTCCCATATATATCTTTCGCCCGATTTACACCCATATGATCACGGAGGCCAAAATTATTCTCCCACTTACGTCTTTTGCTGAGATAGCAGGATTATTATTCTAACTATGCATGTCAAATTTGGTCAAAATCGGTTCATATTTAGATGTAGCTCCCATATATGTTATATATACGCCAGAGTAGGGGAAATATGGTGAATGTTTCATATTTTAGACCCATTTTCAATGGGAGTTTCCTCCAAATGACTCGATAGTTTCCACAGAGAATACATTTAATATGCTATTTAAGTGTGTCATCTTAATCTAACATGGCCAAAATACCCGCATTTTACACAAAATTCTGTGATGATATCCCCATATCGTAGTCATATTCTACACACTGTAATGCCAAACTTTTCACAGAATGGTTGAATTTTAAATAAAGCTCCGGCTTATGGAAATATCACCCGAATTGTCCAAATAATATATCACAACCCACTACTGACATATCTTGGCGAGATTTGACCAATATCCTTGTAAAATCGCCACGGCTGAGTAGCAAAAATTTTAAATATTACTCAAATTCTCCCATATCTCGACTACATATTTATATGTATATGTTTCATCCCAGGGTGTTAGCCGATTTAATTTTTAATTCTAGCGATTTTGTAGAAGTACAAAAAATTGTCTCCAAATCGTTTCAGATATAAATATTTGTATATTTTGATAATAACTCCCAACAAATTTGAAGGAGTTGATACGGTAACACAAATTGTGGTCTACATAATGGTGAAGGGTATAATATAGTCGGCCCCGTCCGACTTTAGACTTTACTTACTTGTTTATAAAGTTCATATTTGTATACCATCCACCATAGGATGGCGGTATATTAACTTTGTCATTCCGTTTGTAACACATCGAAATATTGCTCTAAGACCCCATAAAGTATATATATTCTGGGTTGTGGTGAAATTCTGAGTCGATCTGAGCATGTCCGTCCGTCCGTCTGTTGAAATCACGCTAACTTCCGAACGAAACAAGCTATTGACTTGAAACTTGGCAAAAGTAGTTGTTATTGATGTAGGTCAGATGGTATTGCAAATGGACCATATCGGTCCACTTTTACGTATAGCCCCCATATAAACGGACCCCCAAATTTGGCTTGCGATTGATCGGTTCAGATTTAGATATAGCTGTCATATATAGTTAAATGGTGATACGGTCAAAATTTGGTCAAGGGAAAACGCGTGTAAATCGGTGAAATCGTTTATTTAAAATATCAAATTATTTTTTTTTTTCAAGTTCAATTAGTATAAAATTCAGGAAAAATATTCAGTTAGGCTTTCGCTTTTCCAAATCCGAATTGCCGGGCCTCACGCTTGACACCTGCCATCAGATTTTGTACAGCCACCTTGTCCACCTTCTTCGCCGCAGAAAGCCAGTTTGCCTTGAACTGCTGCTCGTCCTTAGCAGTTTTTTTGGTCTTCTTTAGGTTCCGCTTGACAATAGCCCAGTATTTCTCAATTGGGTGGAGCTCTGGCGTGTTGGGAGGGTTCTTGTCCTTGGGAACCACCTGCACGTTGTTGGCGGCGTACCACTCCATGACCTTTTTACCGTAATGGCAAGATGCCAAATCCGGCCAAAACAGTACGGAACAACCGTGTTTCTTCAGGAAAGGCAGCAGACGTTTATTCAAACACTCTTTCACGTAAATTTCTTGGTTGATAGTCCCGGAAGCTATAAAAATGCTGCTTTTCGAGCCACAGGTACAGATGGCTTGCCAAACCAGATATTTCTTTGCGAACTTTGACAGTTTTATGTGCTTGAAAATATCTGCTACCTTTCCCCTTCCCGGAAGCTGCTTGTAGTCGGCTTTGGCGTAGGTTTCGTCGTCCATTACCACGCAGTCAAACTTCGTCAGCATCGTCGTGTGCAGCCTCCGGGATCGTGCTTAGGCCGGCGTATTTTGTTTATCATCGCGATTTGGAGTCACTACCTTCTTGTAAGTCGATAGTCCGGCTCGATGCACGGTTGTAGACGATACACCCAGCTTATTTGTGGCATCTCGGAGAGAAAGGTTAGGGTTTCGCTTGAAACTACCGGCAACTCTCTTTGTCGTCTCAGCGGCTTCCGGTTTTCGATTTCCCCCCGATCCAGACTTCCTGGCTGTCGACAAACGTTCCCCAAACACTTTAATTACATTTGTAACGGTTGATTTGGCAACTTATAGCGATTTTGCCAGCTTTGCGTGCGAGTAGCTCGGATTTTCGCGATGCGCGAGCAAAATTTTGATACGCTGCTTTTCTTGCTTGGACGGCATTTTGACAACTGAAGAGTGAATTCCAAAATCAAAATAAGAGCAACATTCTACACACACACCTTCAAAATGAGGGGTGTTCAGGTTCTCTAATGCAAAATTAAAAGAAATACGTCAAGTTTATATTGACCAAATTTTGACCGTATCCCCATTTAATTTCTCTCTTTTTTTTGGAAAATTATACTGACAAACAGTTTATTTGAAACCATTTTCTTAACATAGGTTTCCCAAAAAATTGTTCATATTTCCGGAAAGCAGGACTATTTTGAATGACTGTAAATGCATTCTTTCCACAGCGTAGTAATAATGAACTAAAATACGATGCAATACATGAAATAATTTATAAGAAATAATGAACTTATCTAGATGAAAAAAATCTTTGGCGCCAAATCATGGTCATTCTTACTATGGGTTGGTTCATTTTTCATAAAAAATAGTAAACTTTTTTTCGGCGTACACACAAAAAAAGGGTCTGGTAAATTTAGAAAGATTTTTACAATAAATACAATAATTTTTCAGAATTTTAGTTCATTTTTCGTATATTCAACGAAAATTAACTACTCGAAAGGAAATTTCCTCAAAAATGTTCTTAACTGGTAGTTAAAAATTCTTTTGTCATTCTATAAAACTACTAGAGAAAATATTTTTTTACGAAAAATGAACTTAAATATAGTTAATAATAATTGGTAGATTATTTCTCAATGTAATATTTTTAGTTCACATGTCACTAAATTTATAGACTTTATTGTCAAAAAATGGGTTGATAACATTTCATGAAGGTTTTATTAATTTTAAGTTAAACGTTTCATCGTTCTTAAACTGGTGTGTCTTTACGAATATTGTTCTTAGAGTAAATTGTCAACAGATGCGATGAACTAATGCGTAGTACAGAGATCTTTCTCGACAAAGTGGAATTTGATTAATGTAAAGATGATGTTACTTAAATTTTGAGAGCATGCATTGGGAGAAATAGTAGCGAGTTCTGGGTATGTTGTGTATATCCTAGCGTGGGGTTGTTTTTTTATTTTTGTTCTTTCAGTGGTTTGTGTGTGTGTTTGTTATTCGCGGATGGTTTATTTGGCTGGATGAGGTGTTGTTTACAATGAAGGCACATTTGTTTTTTGTTGTAGGAATGTTTGGGTTTTCCCGGTTTTGTTTGGCATGCTTCAGTAGTATAGCTCTTACTGTGTGAGAAGGCTGTTATGATGGCCAATATTCGATGGGAAAATTGCAAGGGTTGTAATGACACCAAGCAAATATGGCCCCATTTAAACTTAAACCGCACACTAGATATGCTAGTGTTCTCAAGGCGTCAGATAGCACTCCTGATATCTGCTATAACGGGTAGCTGCCTGATAGGCGAATTTGCAAAAACTATAGGTGCGAAGTGCAATGACTATTGTATAAGCTGTCACGATGTGGAGGAAAAGGAATCAATTAAACACCTCTTGTGTGAGTGTCCTGCTTTTTGTGAAAGGCGTAAGCGAATTTTAGGAGCATATAGCTTTAGATTACTGGCTGACCTGGAAAACGTTAACTTAAGCAGTTTGTTAATGTTTTTGGAGCAATCTGGTTGGTTCCACAAAAGTAAATAATAGAGAAGGTTCAGTGGTTAAGACTAGAAGTGCCCATATGTAATAGGTACTTTTAGTTAAATGTGGTATCACAATGGACTGAATAGTCTAAGTGAGCCTGAAATTTAATCGGGCTGCCACTTTAACCTAACCTTCAGTTGTATAGTTGGCGTTAGCGTGGGATGTTGTCTCTATTCAACAGGTATGCAGCAAGGGAATATAAAAGGTATGGAATATTGGTTTCTTTTTTATACCCTCCACCATTGGATGGGGGTATATAAACTTTGTCATTCCGTTTGTAACACATCAAAATATTGCTCTAAGACCCCATAAAGTATATATATTCTGGGCCGTGGTGAAATTCGATCTGGAGTCGATCTGAGCAATTCGATCTGGAATCGATCTGAGCATGTCCGTCCGTCCGTCTGTTAAAATCACGCTAACTTCCGAACGAAACAAGCTATCGACTTGAAATTTGATCCGACATCAAGGTCGGATGGTATTGCAAATGGGCCATATCGGTCCACTTTTACGTATAGCCCCATATAAAGGGACCCCCAAATTTGGCTTGCGATTCCTCTAAGAGAAGCAAATTTCATCCGATCCGCCTGAAATTTGGTACATGATATTAGTATATGGTCTCTAATGACCATACAAAAATTGGTCGAAATCGGTCCATTTATATATATAGCCCCCATATAAACCAATCACCAGATTTGATCTCCGGAGCCTCTTGGAAGACCAAAATTCATCGGATTCGGTTGAAATTTGGTACGTGATGTTAGTATATGGTATCCAACAACCATGCAGGAATTGGTTCATATCAGTCCATAATTATATAAAGCCCCCATATAAACCGATCCCCAGATTTGACCTCCGGTGCCTTTTGGAGAAGCCAAATTCATCCGATCTGGTTAAAATTTGGTACGTGGTGGTAAGATATGATATTTAACAACCATGCCAAAAGTGGTCCATATCAGTCCATAATCATATATAGCCCCCATATAAACCGATCCCGAGATTTGGTTTTGGAGCCTCTTGGAGGAGCAAATTTCATACGAGTCAGTTGAAATTTGGTACATTGTGTTAGTATATGGCCGTTAACAACCATGTCTAACTAGGTTCATATCGGTCTATAGTTATATATAGTCCTCAGATAAATCGATCCCCAATCACTCAAAAATTGGTCCATATAAAGTTCATAATTGTATATAGCCCCCATATAAGCGACCCCCATATTTTAATTCTGGCTCTCTACGTACCGTGCAAAAGTCCATATCGATTCGTAATTATTTGTAGACTTACCTGTACATAACTGGTTTATCTAATATATACCACGTATGGACTAACTCACAATTTAGAAAATGGTGTTAAGAAGTTTTATGATACCACAACCCAAGTAATTCAATTGTGGATGATAGTCTTTCGTAGAATTTTCTACGCAAACCATGGTGGAGGGTACAAAAAATTCGGCCTGGCCGAACTTATATATATTATATACTTGTTATATTTCGTATATACTTGTTATATTTCCCTTAGCCAAATTAATACTGACTTTTTAACTTGGTAGGGGTATATAAATCTTATAGTGTGGTAAAAATGAACTAAAATTCAATGCCATAGATTAACTAAAATTTAAGAGAATTATAAACTAGAAAATCAGAAATAATTACAAATCAAATTACTACAATTTAGTTCGTTTTGCAATGGAAAAGGGTTCACTGTTTTTTCAGTGTACATAAGGCCGGAGGTTCGGCTAGGCCGAATCTTATGTACCCTCCACCATGTATTGCGTAGAAACTTCTACTACGTTGAGATTGTGGTGTTGACATGTGAAAGAAATCGCATACGCATCGGCAGTCGTTTTCTCCAAAAGGAAATGGAATTGCTAACTTCCGAACCAACAGAATGAACACACACAAAAAATAACCGCATATAAATATTAACAACTTTATTTGTATGTAAAAACTGCTGATGCTCAACAAATTTGTCTATTGAATATGAGGCATTTGTTGTTGAAATGTGTTTGTAGATGCTTGACAGAGAAAACAATAAAAAAATTCTGAATTTTCAACAAATTGGTTTGTTGAGAAAATAGTTGACAGCTATAGATATGAAAACAAAAATGGCAAGACTAATGACGCCCACATCGCTGAGAATATGTACGAAAGCTAAAAAAAAAGTATGCCATGAATACCGTTAAAACAAAATGAGTATGACCACGTGTTTTATAGCAAGCAAAGAGCTCACTCATGGGAGAATACAGAAAAACATTTATTTGTTAGTTTCTTAAATGTGTTTGTTGTACGAGACCTTTGGAAATTGGACCAAAGTTCTCTCTGCTTGAAATGTTCAGGTTGGCAACTAGACAAAGATCCGCCACTATAGTTTTCCATATATTGTCGAGGAGGAGAACTTCCCCTTTACCCGACATTTTTATGTACAGTGAAAAAATAAACTCCGGGACCTCCTCTTACCCGACATTTTGAATTTTGGAGAAAGGGAAGTTTAAGGTTGTCTCTGAACGACAAATGTCAAATTTTTTGTGGATATATGATCGGGTAAAGGGTTGTGTTTTTATAAACCAATAAAGCAAAATCTAAGCAATTTGAGCTATAGGCCCCATTTCATTTGTTTGTCTGGTGGACACCAATGGGGGAAAAATTGTTGTCTTTGATTAAGTGGGGTCAATGAATAGCACTCCAACAAAGGCGTTGGAGCCGCGGAACTGAAGAGATACAAAAATGTCGTCTACTAGAGGGTAGCGCTACAATGGACAGAGATAAGGAACAAAATCTTTCACCCGCACCCTAAAAAAAATCGCTTCTGTAACATATACCCCAAACACATTTTAATTCAATCTATATATTTTCAGGATTGGTCCAAACCAGTGATGCCATGCGTAGGAAAATTCTTTTTTGTAAGGATTTTTTCCTAAAATTACATCTGTAGGGAAAAAAGGACAGATCTTTAATTTTTTCTACAAATGTAGGGAATTTTTCCAATTTCCAGATTTTACTACATTTTGCAACTAAAAGAGTACTTTTCCTTAATATTCCAGATATTTGAAGATCCGAAATATATGATAGTCAAAGCTTCAACTAATGGAATACGCGATTCACCGTTAACGATGTTATTGTAATGATTTTATTTAGAAAAGTTCAAAAGATGTTTTTGCATTGGTATTTAATTACAAATGCGTAAATAGATTTCATTTGCAGGAATAAACGCTTCCATTAAGGTTCATAAGGTTCAACTTGGTGCCTCTCAATATTTTCTAATACAAAGATCACTTGTAGTGCATACGCGGTTCGTGTATATAAATGTAGGGTTACATATAATTACAATACTTATTCGAGCCTATTGGACAAGAAGATTAAGGAAATTAGTACTATTAACTTACTGAAAAGAGCTTGTGCAATAAGCTCGAATAAGAATTGTAATAATATGTAGTTTAAATGACTAGGACATTAAACCGTCCTGCAGTGGTGTCAGGCTAAAATAAAAATAGTAAATGTAGGATTTTTATTCCGGAATATCTTCAAAAACTGCTTTACAACTGTTACATTCACAACAGTTTTTAATGTTTTAGAAAAATGTCGTCTAGTGAAGAAAATAACATAAAACCATTCCAACAAAATTTAGAAAATAGCCTTTTTGACCAAATTGGCTCACTGTTGACTTAAAGGGTTGGCTAGAGGCGGTCGAAAATGACGATTTTAAATACCAATGCTTGTGGAAAGTTCGTAAATTGTAGAAATCTGACCTGAAGAAACACGCGGCCATTAAAGTCCACAAGAAAATTGTTGGTAGTGTTAAAAATGAGCAATGCAATGTTCGAAATCCGAAAAAAAATGTCATATTATTGAACATTTGGTCCCTTTATTGACGGATATAATCCCTGACTATTAACTTTAAAGAAATTGAATTCAATATCAAATATTTGTTATTTTCTTGCCAAATTTGTTTGAATTTAAAAAAATGTTGGGCGTGGGGAAAAAAAGGGAATTTTAGGAGCCACGTAGGGAATTTTCAAAAACTTCCTGGCATCACTGATCCAAAGAAAATATTGTTTGTATTGCTCAAACATAACTAAGGTGAAACATAGGGAGCCACCGTGGTGCAATGGTGCCTTGCGTACACAAGGTCGTGTGTTCGATCCCTGCTTCAACTGAACACCAAAAAGTTTTTCAGCGGTGGATTATCCCACCTCAGTAATGCTGGAGACATTCCTGAGGGTTTCAAAGCTTCTCTAAGTGGTTTCACTGCAATGTGGAACGCCGTTCGGACTCGGCTATAAAAAGGAGGTCCCTTGTCATTGAGCTTAACCCTCTAATGCCCAAGCCTTTTTTAAGGCTGCTTTTAGTAAAACACACCTTAAGACAACAAAAATTGATAAAATAAAAAGAAAACTTAGTTGAAACTGTTCAAGAGGCTTTGCAGCAAATACTGAATTTTACCGAATAAATTGTTCTTGTTTACTTTTCTTGCTTTCGTGTCGCTAACATTGAAAATTTAATCAGCTGGCAAAAAAATTGGGGCATTAGAGGGTTAACATGGAATCGGGCAGCACTCAGTGATAAGAGAGAACTTCACCAATGTGGTTTCACAATGGACTGAATAGTCTAAGTGAGCCTGATACATCGGGCTGCCACTTAACCTAACCTAAGGTGAAACATAAACCTTTGAGCATACACTGGTTCTATTGCTCCTATTGGTTACTTCCATTATTTTACTTGCAGCATACTCTCTAGGTCTCTCTTTATAGGCTATTTCTAAATTAATAGCTATCATATTTGCAAACATTTTATGTCCCAAACATAATATGTTCTGATATATTAACAAATATGTCCCAAACATGTCATGCTAGTTAATGAACATTATATGCTTGCACTGAAAAATGTTGTGTCAAAAAATTTGAGTTCAAAACATATAATTTTTACATCCAAACATATGAAGGTTAGGTTAGGTTAATATGAAAAACAGTCGTTTTCGTCCGTGAGTATCAACAGTGACTTTATGATAAAGGAGGGTATTAAGTTCAAGTTTAGCCGCTAAAATTGAAAATAAGTCAGAAAAACAGTATAAATTTATACCTCTTTGATGGAAAATTTATTAAAACTTGATGTGGAATACCCCAAAAGTAAATTTTCACAAAGCTTATATTCTCTATAATGGATTATTAGAGAGATGTAATCGTGAAAAACTGGCGGTTTTAGCGGCTAAACTCGAACTTAATATCCACTTTAAGGGAGGGGCAATTATGGGCATATGGAATAGAATACACTGAACAAAATATTGACATAATATGGAAGAGTATGCAACTTAAATTTTAGGAATCGAAATTTACCCAAAGTTGAGGACAAAATTCTTTAAAATAATGACGATAATAATGCTGAAGTAAGGCAAATTTTCCTTAAAATAAAGAAGAACATTTTTAATTTAAAGAAATCGTCTTTAACTCAACTGACATATTGCATTTTTAATTTAAGATAAAATCGCTTCAAATATAGGCCAAGTGTAGGGACAATGGCTACACACAGTGTTGCAAGTATTTTCCCGGCTCCTATCCCCAAATTGTGACACTTTCGTCCTCAAAAATCAATTTAAATAAAATTATTCACAAGTATACCCAATAAATGTTTACCTATTATTTTTTGACATTTAAATTTATTTACATTAGATTCCTACATTTGTGGGATTTAGGTCCGATTTTGGTCCAGAATAAAATTCCATTGTGGCAACGCTTATACTCAACCTAACCTAGAAGATCGGTCACTATTTAATTCGTTGCCAAGTTAAGAATCGAGAAATGATGAAAACATACATTTGTGAAAGATTGGTAGCTGTTGAGTTCTCTGACATACACAGTCTCACATAAGTTTACATACCCTTGAGGTTTTTACCTTATAACTAAACATGTTTCTTGTTGTTGTTTATAATCCAGACTAAAAACATCTTCTTGAAAATGGACAAATACTTTGTTTTTCAAATTAATTTACAAAATCTAAAGCATATATATGCATATTTTATTATATTTTAATAATTAAAGAAAATACAATTTCTTAAACCGTATGTAAACTTGTGTAAGACTGTGTATATACGAAATGTGTCATTAAAATTGAGCCAATAAAATAAAATTCAAAATGTAACAAGATTTTTTTCGTATAACGAAACGTTGCGTACTATTTAAGAATTTTTTCATTGTCTTAATGAAAACATTACGTTATATCAATGAAAAGGTTTTTTTGGGTCTATTTTTAATGAATTTTTCTTTGTGTGTAATTGATAGGTCGATTCGATTTATGCCCCTTGAAATAAATATGTATGTAAGGGTGTTTAAGTTCAAATCATGTTTTTTTATGTTTATTAGCATTAAGGGGACTTAATTCAAAGTTTATTCCCCTCTCGTGCTCCCAGTGCTTCCAGCACAATTCGTTACATTTTCTAACGAGTCGCGTTGTTGTCATTTACCGCCTTTCGGCATTCTAGATTTTGTTTATTATTGGTTATTGAATTACGTTGTAACAACGAGTTGTCAAAGGTAAATATTGATCTCCCAAAATTCAATAAAATTACGTTTTATTGATTGCTTGAAGAATAAACTAAATCCTTGTGTTTTTATTTATTTATTTTATTTTCCGTGCTACGCATTCAAAGGGATTTGTAGTTATATGAAGATATGGTGCAAGTGGGAGTAAAAGATTATTCGAGTTAAAGGGGAACAACATATAGGAATGTTTTCTCAATTAAGGTTAGCATATAGGGTCTAAATTTAGTTATCTATCCCAGCCAGATCGAATCTAAAGACTGTGGAAAAGTTCTCCCGAACGCAAAGATGTCAGGTGTGTTATAGATTTATATCTGGCGATTTCTTTTCAATGACACACTTGATCAAGTTCCTTAATATTCTTTGTCCATAAGGCTCGAATAATAATTACTTATAAATTAAAATCATGCGTGTGGATGTTGATCGCTTATTTCGATATCAGGCATACTTGAAAAGTAATTTAGTTGTTACTACGAAACATATTTGGTGCATAAAGCAATTCATTTTGGAATAAAACTATTTATACCCTTCACTACTGTGGTACAGGGTATAATAAGTTTGTGTATTTGTATGTAACGCCAAGAAGGAAAAGTCTGAGACCCATCGTTTAGTATACCAATCGTCTTAGAATTAAATTCTGAGTCGATTTAGCGATGTCCGTCTGTCTGTCTGTCTGTCTGTCCGTCTGTCTGTCTGTCTGTTGATGTATTTTTGTGTGCAAAGTACAGATCGCAGTTTTAGTCCGATTGTCCTAAAATTTGGTATAGGGTCCTCTTTCGGCTCAAAGACGATCCCTATTGATTTTGGAAAAAATCGGTTCAGATTTAGATATAGCTGCCATATATATTTTTCACCGATCTGGTCATAATTGGCGTGTATATCAACCGATGTTCCTAAAATTCCATACATCCGAATATTTTATGAGTCTCGAAAAACTTGCAAAATATCAGCCAAATCGGTTCAGATTTAGATATAGCTCCCATATATAGCTTTCGCCCGATTTACACTCATTTGCCCACAGAGGCCAATTTTTTGCTCCGATTTAGTTGAAATTTGCACAGGGAGTAGAATTAGCATTGCAGGTATGCGTGTCAAATTTGTCTGAAATCGGTTCAGATTTAGATATAGCTCCCATATATAGCTTTCGCCCGATTTACACTCAAATGACCACAGAGGCCAATTTTTTGCTCCTATTTAGTTGAAATTTTGCACAGGAAGCATAATTAGCAATGTAGCTATGCGTGCCAAATTTGGTTGAAATCGGTTCAGATTTAGATATAGCTCCCATATATAGCTTTCGCCCGATTTACACTCATATGACCACAGAGGCCAATTTTAAACTCCGATTTAGTTTAAATTTTGCACAGGGAGTAGAATTAGCATTGTAGCTTTGCGTGCCAAATTTGGTTGACATCGGTTCAGATTTAGATTTAGCTCCCATATATATGTTTTTCTGATTTCGACCAACATTTTCCTTGTAAAATCGCCACTGCTTAGTCGAAAAGTGGTAAAAATGACTTTAATTTTCCTAAACTTCTAATACAGATATATCGAGCGATAAATCATAAATAAACTTTTGCGAAGTTTTCTTAAAAAGTGCTTCAGATTTAAATGTTTCCCATATTTTTATACCCTGCGCCACACTGTGGAACAGGGTATTATAAGTTAGTGCATATGTTTGCAACACCCAGAAGGAGGCGAGATAGACACATGGTGTCTTTGACAAAAATGCTTAGGGTGGGCTCCTGAGTCGATATAGCCATGTCCGTCTGTCCGTGAACACATTTTTGTAACCAAGGGATAGGTAGTAATTTAAGCCCAATCGACTTCGAATTTGGCACAAGTATGTGTTTTGGGTCAAAATAGAACCCTATTGATTTTGGAAGTAATCGGTTCAGATTTAGATATAGCTCCCATATATATCTTTCGCCCGATATGCACTTATACGGCCCTAGAAGCCTGAGTATTACCCCAATTTGGTTGAAATTTTGCACTAGGAGTTCAATTAGTAGTGTAGTCTAGTGTGCCAAATTTTATTGAAATCGGTTCAGATTAAGATATAGCTCCCATATATATCGTTCGCCCGATTTACACTCATATGACCACAGAGGCCAATTTTTTGCTCCGATTTAGATGAAATTTTGCACAGGGAGTAGAATTAGCATTGTTGCTATGCGTGCCACATTTGGTTGAAATCGGTTCAGATTTAGATATAGCTCCCATATATATGTTTTTCTGATTTCGACAAAAATGGTCAAAATACCAACATTTCCCTTGTAAAATCGTCACTGCTTAGTCGAAAAGCTGTACAAATGACTCTAATTTTCCTAAACTTCTATTACATATATATCGAGCGATAAATCATAAATAAACTTTAGCGAAGTTTCCTTAAAATTGCTTCAGATTTAAATGTTTCACATATTTTTTTTACTAAAATTGTGTTCCACCCTAGTGCATTAGCCGACTTAAATTTTGGGTCTATAGATTTTGTAGAAGTCTATCAAATTCTGTCCAGATCGCGTGATATTTAAATGTATGTATTTAGGACAAACCTTTATATATAGCCCCCCAACACATTTGACGGATGTGATATGGTATCGTAAATTTAGATCTACGGAGTGGTGCACGGTATAATATAGTCGGCCCCGCCCGACTTTAGACTTTCCTTACTTGTTTTATTTATGGCAAATATAAATATTTTCTAACATTTTTGTTTGTTGTTTTCTTTGAATACGAATACCGTCCGTCAACTCAGTTCAGATAGTATTTTTGAAGTACTACTTTAGTTGGATTAAATACTGCCTCCTTTGGACACAATGACAAATTCCAAACTTTTGACCAAACTTCGAGACAATTGACGAAAACAAAATCAAAAACTCTCATTACCCGGTAAGCTTGTAGGTAAGCCTATTTAAAAATTAATAACCACTTATTAATTGGCATCGCTTCGGATTACATTTACATACGCATGTCCTAGAAGGAAAGTACTTCTCCCCAGGCATACTTTCGGCCATAAAATAAGTAGTGCATTTAAAGCATATAATCACCTAATATGTAATGACTTATTCGTAGATACACCAAAGCTTGCAAAATAGCCACTTATAGTCCTACACACAAAAAATTTTTTCTCTGATTCAATCACCAAATTAATTGATCCAATTAATTTTTTAATTGAAATGTCTTCAATCACGAAAATGATAGTATCAATCACAGTTTTAATTGGGCATAGAAAAAATTCTTGATTAAAAAATTAATTGATTTTTTCAGCAAAATTCAATTAATTTTTTAATTGATTCAATTAAAAATTTAATTGATGTTGATTGCAAAACGCAATTAATTTATTAATTAAAAAAGGTAACTATTTTTAATTACTTAGTTAGATTGGCTTAGAGTTTTTATTTGGATTAACAAATGATTGTTTGAAATACATTTTTAATTAAAAAAGTAAAAAAAAAATCAGCAATTTTTTAACTGAATTAGTCTTCCGAAGTTGATTAAAAAGTTAATTGTATCAATTAATTTTTTAATTAAACATTTTAAAAATTTCAATCATTGACTTAATTAACTTAATGTTTCTATCATGATTAAAAAGTTAATTGTATCAATTAATTTATTAATTGAAAAAATTTTCAACTTCAATTAACTTTTTAATTGGAAATATTTTGGTGATATTTTTTTCTGTGTAGGCAACCAAATCTCGAAAATATTGATTTCTATCGCCGATTACAATGGATCAAAATATGGCGAGTGATGCTGTAATAGGAGAACTACTTGAATAGAAACGAATATTGTATAAATAAACAAAAAAAATCTAATAAATAATCAAAATAAAATTACACGCAAATTAATTTCACACTCAAAATAGAAATAAATTTAGGGAGTTGGATTCGTGAATTACGTTATAATATATCCAATAGCCAATTCACATAAGGTTCGAAATCTACTAAAAGTGGATTTTAAGTTTCTTTTTTATAAGGCAAATGGCATTTGAAATTTAGTTTAAGCGCAAGTGTAATGTGAATGAGGTATAAGAAAGCATTTATTTAAAACATAATATGATGTCATTAAACGCAATTATTACGAAATATTTGTGATACAAATTTCTTAACGGAAAATTTTTCAGAATTACCGTTACATTACATATTCTTTTTGATTTTTTATGTAAGTGCTCGATTATGTGAATAATTATACCTAATGGTACCATCATTTATTCTATTTTATTAATTCGTTAACTAAAACTGCCTAAAAGTTTGAGAATAACAATTCGAAAATTACCGAGACATTTATTTGTGTCATTACAAGTTAGTCATTATAACTCGCCGCAATGTAATGCAACGTGTAATGACAGCTTTACTCCTGGTAATGTCAATTGTACTGCGACGTGGTTACCTAGTTTTTGCTGGGATGTTATAATAAACCTAATAGACCACATTAGTTAAAGTCGATTTTGAAAGTGTAATGGGAATGAGGTATAATGAAGCATTTATTTAAAACATAATATGGTAATGTCATTAATTTAAAACTAAACTTAATTAAAATTATTAAACTTAAATAAAACTTAATTTAAATAATTTTGAAATATTCATGAAGAATATTCCTTAACTTTTTAAGTATTTATTATTGTCATTACAAGTTGGTCATTATAAATCACAGCAATGTAATGCAATGTGTAATAACAGCTTTACTCCTGGTAATGCAAATTGTAGTGATATGTGGTTACCTAGTTGTCGCTGGGATGTTACACTAAACTAAAATTAGTTAACATTTTCTTAGAATATTGTAGCTGTAGTTATATACCATAGTTTATTAAAACATCAAGCCTTACAAACTCTACAAATAATTTTCTTAGAATATGAGATATCCGTTATTGAAACTTTATCTTTACTCCTGTTTAATTTCCTAATGAGCCTGCAGGCCATAGTATGAGAAGGAACATACGTTACTCAAGAATCGTCAATGTACAATGAAGTTTTCTTTTATCGATAAATTTGTCTTTTCAAAGGTGAATAAATATGTTTTTATTTGTTTATAAATTTTAGGTATGCACAACTAGATTTTATATCTTATAAAGGCACCCGTAGCCATCTTTGATTTCAACGAATTTTGTTTCGCCCTAAAGAAACAACTTTTGCAACAGACAAACAAAACTTCGTTAATTTACAATTAGGCTTCCCTGGAAAGAAATTTATTTTTGGATACAGGAGGCACAGTTAAGTTTAGGACGATTTCTTTAAATAATTTTTTTTTTGCTTTAAGTTCAAAGACATACGACTTTAACGGAAGGACGCAAAAAATGTATGACCTATATTTAATAAAAACAAGTATATATTGCCGTAAGTTCGGCCAGGCCGAAGCTTATGTACCCTCCATCATGGATTGCGTAGAAACTTCTTCTAAACACTGCCATCCAGAATCGAATTACTTAAGTTGCGGTAACGCATGGCAACCATGATTATGAACCGAATAAAATTTGAACAAAATTTTCTATACAAATAAAATTTTGACAAAATTTTCTATAGAAATAAAATTTTGACAATGATGCAAATTTTATTATGAACCGAATAAAATTTTAACAAAATTTTCTCTAGAAATAAAATTTTGACAAAATTTTCTATAGAAATAAGATTTTGGTAGATTAATTTTGGCTCTAGTGGCAACCATGATTATGAACCGATATGGACCAATTTTTGTGTGATTGGACCAATTTTGGTATGGTTGTTAGCGACCATATACTAACACCACGTTCCTAATTTGAACCGGATCGTATGAATTTTGCCCCTCCAAGAGGCTCCGGAGGTCAAATCTGGAGACCGTTTTATATGGGGGCTATATATAATTATGGACCGATATGGACCAATTCTGGCACGGTTGTTAAATATCATATACTAACACCATGTTCCAAATTACAACCGGATCGGATGAAATTTGCTTCTCTTTGAGGCTCCGCAACCCAAATCTGGGGATCGGTTTATATGGGCGCTATATATAATTATGGACCGATGTGCGTGGTTGTTAGAGACCATATACCAACACCATATACCAGATTTCAGCCGGATCGGATGAAATATGCTTCAGTTAGAGGCTCCACAAGCCATATCTGAGGGCCCATTTATATGGGGGCTATACGTAAAAGTGGACCGATATGGCCCATTTTCAATACCATCCGACCTACATCGATAACAACTATTTGTGCCAAGTTTCAAGTCGATAGCTTGTTTCGTTCGGAAGTTAGCGTGATTTCAACAGACGGACGGACGGACGGACATGCTTAGATCGACTCAGAATTTCACCACGACCCAGAATATATATACTTTATGGGGTCTTAGAGCAATATTTCGATGTGTTACAAACGGAATGACAAAGTTAATATACCCCTCATCCTACACGCAAAAAAATAATTCTTTTCTCCCAAACGAAATTTTAGACAAACAAAGTTCGTTTCTCATTTGCTTTTCGTTGAAAGTAAGTGTATTTGGAAGAAAAGTATATACTTTTTGTGATAAACGTCTATTCTTTTCCAGGATGTAAATTCATAAAGACTAACTCAAAAAATTTTTTTGTGGCTAATTGCATTTTCCCTCACATCTTTCTCACTTCCACGAAGTTTATTAGTTCTTAGCACCTTTTTCTGTAATACAAACAATGTAGAAGAAATTATACGATTTTATAATTTGTTTTTACCTTTCGCCTGGACGGAGAATCGAACCGCGGACCATGCAATTTGTAAGCCAACACACTATCCACTGAGCTATGTAGACGTTATTGTCATCAATATACAATTACCTAGATATGTTATATTTATATAGCATAGCTTGCGGCGCCCACGAGCCGACTAAACAAACTTTATTTCACAGAAAAATACATTTAGTTGGGCACCATGGAGCAGTGGTTGCTACGTCTGACTTGCATGCCAAGGGTCGTGGGTTCGATCCCTGCTTCGACCAAAGTTTTTTTTTTTGTTTTTTTTTTTACATATATTCCAGATATGTTAGGAAGAATCCGAAAAAATGTTCAACATTACATTGTAGTATATTAAATTTTGAACTGTAAAATGTGTCTTATTAAAAACCTAAAGTCAGAAAAGAACAGTGTTTGATATAAACGAAATGGACTGTGTTGTTGGTTCAAAAATAACTTTTTTTATTAAAAAAATTAACACTTTGTAACAAACGAATTTTTTTGGTGATAAAAGTATATACTTTTCGAAGCAATTCAAAAAACTCTAACAAAAGAAAAACGTTTTCGGTAAACGTTTTCCAAACGTTTTTTTTTTGCGTGTATGATGGATGGTATAAAAAAATTGTAATCAAAGTTTAGAGACTTTCTTTAATTTAAAATTTCATGTTGAAATATAGTGATCTATGGCATGTCAATGGGATCCACCGTCGTGCAATGGTTAGCATGACCGCCTTGCATACACAGGGTCGTGGGTTCGATTCCTGCTTCGACCGAACACCAAAAAGTTTTTCAGCGGTGGATTATCCCACCTCAGTAATGCTTGTCACATTACTGAGTGTTTCAAAGCTTCACTAAGTGGTTCCACTGCAATGTGGAACGCCATTCGGACACGGCTATAAAAAGGAGGTCCCTTGTAATTGAGCTTAACATGGAATCGGGCAGCACTCAGTGATAAGAGAGAAGTTCACCAATGTGGTATCACAATGGACTGAATAGTCTAAGTGAGCCTGATACATCGGGCTGCTACCTATCCTAACCTAGTCTAACCTATGCACAGTGGTCGGTGCTGTATGGAGTTAGCGGCCAAAAATACTTCCAGTATACGTTTCATCGTGAAACTTCGGTCACGGCTTTATAATTATGTCGGAACTATTTAATGATAAAATGGATTTTTTTTATTTTCATCTATGGATTAAACCCTTACAGACTAACAGTAATATATTACATTATATACATATGGTTTGTTAATATATCAAGTATTTAATAATAATGTTATCTTTTTCTTTATATTGTATTTCTCTTCTGACAAATCAAGATAATGATAAAATTTATTGAATTCATTGCAAAGACGGCGAAGTGGATCGTTGTTTTCAAAGTTCGTTCGAAAGTATTCAATGTGGCGCAGTTCAAAGTTGCGGGTAGGTCTAAACGGTACATTGAACGATATGCTGTTAATAAGGAAATCAGATTTAAATCTTCCGTTAATTACATCAACCGTAAAACAGATATTGATGACGTTTTGGTATAGTCCCCTATATAGACCGATCTCCCGATTTTACTTCTTGGGCTTCTAGAAACTATAATTTGTATACTATTTCCCTGAAATTGGAAATATAGGGGTATTTTGGGACCACAAATAGGTGTGCCGAAAATGGTGCCTATCGGTCAATGTATTTATATAGCCCCCATATAGACCGATATCCCGATTTTACTTATTGGGCTTCTAGAAACCGTATTTTCTATACGATTTGCTTTAAACCTGAAATCCAGAGATATTTTAGGACCACAAATAGGTGTGAAGAAAATGATGGCTATCAGTCCAGGCGTTGATATAGCCCCCATATAGACCGATATCCCGATTTTAACTCTTGAGCTTCTAGAAACCGTATTTTCTATTCGATGTGCCTCAAACATGAAATGTAGACGTATTTTAGGACCACAAATAGGTGTGAAGAAAATGATGGCTATCGGTCCATGTGTTGGTATAGCTCCCATGTAGACCGATTTTCTGATTGTTTTTGGCTTCTAGAAAATGTATTCATATTTGGATATAAAAACAACAAGACTGCTTCGGTCTGAGGAAGATAACACAAAAAACGGGCAAAAGAAAGCAGCTGATATTATCAATTAAGAATCTTGGAATATTAACCAATACGCCAAAAAAAAAAATCTTTTTGGTGACGTAAGGGGGAGCACAACTAAAACTTTAGTTGAAATTTATATATATGAAAGAACGAACACGTAACAATGAGACTGAAAAATATTAATTTTATAACAAATTTAAAACAAGTTTTACACATTGTTATTTTTTAATTATTGGGATTTTTCGTTTGGCTTGAGGTCATGATAAATGAAAAATACTGTTGTAATTGTTTTTCATTGTTTAATTATTGAAATATTGCTATTTCAGATATTTCGATACACCTTCGGTGATCATCTTCAGCGAGATATTATATTTTACAAAGTAATAGACTTTCTCCTTGCAAAGCTCATATCTAACTTAGTTAGCCAAACGAAAAATCCCAATAATTATAAAATTCCAAAGGTCAACTAAGAAAACTAAACATTGTTATTTTTTTTAAATACAGTTAACACCAATTAATTCAATAATCATTGCGATAGAAGTTTTTCTTCTTTTGTTTTATTTATTTAAATTTGCACTTAATTTTATACTTTTTCGTACTGCAAAATTCAGCTGCTTACTTGATGCCTCTTTTGAAGCCGTTCTTAAAGAATACAGATGGAATAAAACAAAAACAAATATAAATTTTAAAACCTTGAGTGCATAAGAAACAATGTTGCCACACTTTGTGACAAACTTCTAACTTTGATTTTTTTTATTTTTGGCCAATGGGATCCACCACTGTGCTATGGGATGTCAATATGTTCATCACAGCGATGAATTACAATTCATCGCCATGACGAAAATTTCATCACCGGGATTAAATGTTACGTTAGCTCATTGTTGGGTGTCGTATGTATATCTGTGGTTTTCACAAGCACCAAATCATTTTTTTCGGTAGAGCCAAAATAAATTGTTTTCGAATCATAAAAAAACGTAGGTAACATATTTTAATTTTATAGTGTAATTTACTATTCTTAAGAGAAATTTTCCGTCAGGTTCATACCCTGGAGGAGAAATGAAAAAGCTTATGTCATTGTAGGCGAAAAAAAAGTGTGATCAATAGCTGAATATGTACATATGAGTCGTTATTTTGGGAAGATATATGAAAAAAAAAATTGATTTGTTTTCATAATAAACAACCAATGTGCGCATGTTTTGGAAATTAAATAGAAATGCGAGTTTATTTATGAACATATTAGCAAAATGATATCCTTACCGATGCAAAAAATTTCGACTTCAATTATAATTTTATAATTAAAATAAAAATCGGTGAAACTTGACTTAGGCGGTTACATGTGCGGACCACTTCTAGGTAAGGTTGGGTATAGTGGTAGCCCGATATTTCAGACGCTCTTAGACAATTCAGTCCATTGTGATACCACAGCGGCGTTCCACATTAGGGTGAAGACACTTGAGAAGCTTTTGAAACACTTAGAATTGTCACCAGCATTACTGAGGTGGGATAATCCACCGCTGAAAAACCGCACCCATATTATTTATGTAGAAAATAAAAAGTAATGCACCTAGTATAGAACATTGGGGGAACTCCATATTCATTTCTAATGGTTTCTAATTTTATGTCGTTTACTTTAGTTCTTTGTATTCGAGTTCTAGTATTCTATGATTAAACCAATTTAATTCCTTGTTCTGAATTCCTAAAAAAAAAACAAACAAAAAGCTTGTTGTTAATTTTTTAATTGAAATGTATTCAATCACAGAAATTATAGTATAAATTAGAAAATTAATTGATCCAATTAAAAAATTAATTGATACTGTTAATTTTTGTTATTGATTTTTGTTTCGATTATATTTTTAATTGAAGATTTGTTAAAACACAATTAAAATTTTAATTGGAAAAATTTTTGTGAATCATTATCATTTGGAATGCTCTCTTGAAATCTATGAACATCCCAGCGAAAAAAAGCTTCGCCAAAAAGTAGTGTTTTTTTTTTTTTTTTTGATCCGGAAGTGATGCAAAATTGGCTCAGAAGCGATGAATTTAACATGGGCTTGTCATAGGACGGATGTCCACCATTTCAACAGCCGTTGCACTGAGTTTGCATCATTTCTTAAAGTGTTATCCTTCTGGTAACATTTTAAATAGTTGTAAAATAGTTAGATAGTAGTTTATAAGTTAACACTTTTTGTACTACACTGAAAAAAATAAAAATATTATTAACATAGGAGACACATGAAAGAAAAAATGTTTGGGCTAAGGTCAACTTGACTTTAATAGTTCAGAGAAGTTCTTTAAATTTATTGAAATTGTCTTTAAAGTTGTTGTCTCTTTGCATCTTTACTACAAAGCAAAAAATCGTTCAAATATAGGACATGTTTTTTCAACACTTTATTTTTTTACTTGACACATAGCATAATTTCTACTGGAAGTCGAGTCTTAATTTGGAAAATAAAGTTGTCGTTAACTCGTTTTTAAAGGACTTTGAAAGCATATGAAGAAAAAAACTGAAATGCGAACATTTAAAATTTGCTTCCTAGAAGAAAGTACACAAAACCCAAATTTAAAAGAGAATTGTGTCTTAAAAGTATCCTTTCTTGTATTCTCCGCTTCTTTGGCTCGGAATCAATACTAAAATTTTTACACCCAGAAAAAAGTGACCCCTTCTTTAAGTTAAAATGAACTCATTGTGAAGAAAGTTGAACTTCATACAGCGCCAAAGACATTTTTATTTGTTTGAACGATGTGATTTTCGTAGAAATTAGGAATAATGCATTCCATATATTAGTTAACATTTTCCTATATTTACATACCACTATACTACAGAATGAAAAAATTTAACTAATTTGAATTCATATATGGAATGATTTTATTGAAATTTTTTCATTCATTTCGACAAATCTTACACATTTGTGGTAAAACTTTTACTTCATAATTAGAACTGCTTACCTTCGTTTTTAAATACAATTTTATTTATTTCTATAAGCAATTTTATCTTCAATAAAAGACATGTTTTATTAATATATTGAATATATTTATTAAGAATCAACAGCATCGAATCTCTTTGAAATATTAGTTTATTATTCCACTATTTCCAATTTCCGTGTGATATTATCAACTGTAAAACGCACTTTTTCTTCTTCTTGTACTTTTCACTTTTAATAAGTTGCTGCCTAACGATTTTGTCCTCCTTTTACAATTTCAATACCTACAAATATAAAAAATCATAAAACATTTTTGTTGCAAAAGGTTAGCGTCACTGAATATTACCTGATAATTGAAGATTTCAAAATGAAGACAAATGAAAGGGTTGTTATTCTGCTGGTGTTTTCTTTCTTTATACACTATCACGAACATTGATAGATTTATTTAAAAAAACGAAAATTTTTCTCACTAATTTAAAATAACAAATATTTTATATATTTTATTTGTTATTTATTATATTATTTTACCATATTATTTTTTAACAATCTCTCCGTATACCAAAACAACGCGATTCCAACTAAAAAAACAACCGACGCGCAAATATATCGATTACACCCACGCGCAAACACATCGATTACGATGACAGGTATCGATTACAGGTAGACAATAGAAATTTAGGAAAATTTCCTATATTCTAACAAGTGTGTTTCCTTAAGTTTTGAAAGGATTGCATACTTCTTAGTACGAATGAACTAAAATATTTTTCTATGCCAAGTGTTGTTCGTATGTATGAAAAACTTTCTATTATAAAGGAAGTCGCAATTATCATTTTATAAGAAATTTTACTAATTTTGAAGAAACTTGGTTTTAGTTCGGTTTTTGTTTATTTTTACGAATGCTTTGTTATCGGTGAATAAAATTTTCTTTTTCAGTAGTAAATTCTTATACCCAGCGAAGAAAATAGTATGAGTAAAATTCCATGCCTTATTCTAGTTAATGAACTATTCCTAACTGCTTACAGTTTAGGATTTTTTTTACTGAAACGAGTAAATTTTATTATTTTTCACAAAAATTTACCTTAATGGAATTAAAATGGATAAACTATATTGATGAAAATTTTTTCATTTAGTTTCGAAGGCACTTTTTTCTGGGTGTAGAGTAAGGACAAAATCTTTGGAACCGGGCATGCTTTTTTTCAGTGTATATGGGCAATAAAAAATCAAAATTCAAGAACAAAACGACTTCATTGGCAAACTTTGGCCTCACAACAATATTTTTTCCGCGAATTTGCTACTTTACTCTCTTCAAATACATAAAAGACATAACATTAAAATTGCCTCTAAGAAAATTGTCTTAATTCTCATTGCCAATAAATTTGGGCAAGTCATGCAAAATATGTCGCCTACTTCACCGTATGCTTTTACGTTCAGAAATTTATTATTAAATATTTACTTTTCTTCGAGATTTAAACAGCGAATTCTGGGGGAATGGAGCCTCTTCTAATCATTCGTTCGTATGAAATAACTCGACCAGAATATCTGATGAGATATTGAGAAATGTTCATCTGAAATATTGATGTACGCGTCGACATATTCAAGAGCGTATAGCGAATTTAATATTACGTGTCCTTGGGCCACGATGAATCTCAGTACAGGAATGTGCCATTCTCAACGGGATTTATGAAACGTTGGGTTGGAAGTATTGCGTTTAATTGAAAAGAGTTCCTATCATCGGATCCCTTCTCTGCCTTCTTTACCGCTTAAAACAAACCTACTGCTGTTGTCTGATTGTTTTTGCCTCAATTTCTTTTTCTCGGCAATGTTTAGTCATCCAACAATGCATAATCAAAGGAGAAACAAACGTTCCGGTATACAAAGACAAAGGACTTTTGAGGATGATGATGATGTTGTTGATGTTGATAAAAAGATATGCCTCATCTCATTTTAGAATAGGCTCGGTGGGGACGTGAGGGTGTCTCAGGATATACGGGAAAATAATATGGCCACACTACTTCATTTATTATAATTTTGAGAAGGTCTGCAGATGCAATTAATTTAAAAGCGCCATTAGAAACGTCCGTAAATTATTGTGAATATGCCATGTGGGTAGGGGCAGCAACTTTATGTGGACATTTATGCTTCGTCCTTTGGCTTGGAGCAAGTGGATCTGAATGTATGTATGTCGATGGGGTACAATCCCTAAAGTGGCCACATTCTAAAATGTTGTTTACCAACTTTTGCACTTATGTGAAAAATGGAATATTCTTCCATCCATAACCTTTCATGGGACGACGACTACGACATATGAGCGAGGAACATCACTGGCAAGGATACAAGCAACCAATGTAATAAACATAAACAATAACATTTTAAGACACTTACTTAGTGCCCCTGGAGTGGTCGCATGCACGTATTTACACTTTAATATCCTTGATGTGTTGAACAAAAAAACAAAAAAAAAAAACGAAAACACCAAAATACTCAAGCTCTACACATTTGGCCAAAATGACTTGAATGCGGCACGTGACCCATTCTCAGTATGGCCATAGGGAGTTTTTTCTTTCGCTTTTTTGACAAATAGCAAAGTGGCAAAGTTTACCGACCTTTGACAATGAAAATTCTATAGCCATGTCAATCACAAAGAAAAATCTAAGAAATGTGATCAAATCGAACAAATTAGATTCTTGCATACCTTGATGCAAAGGAAATCAAATCAAAAGGTGGATAGGATTTTGTTTTCAATTCTGCCACCATAAGTCCCATCAACAACATCAATATGATGGGTTCTATGGAAAACAAAAACTGAAAACATTGAATAGGATGTCAATTTTGGTATATGTACAGTGAAACCTCTCATATGTGGATAACCAAGGACGACTTATGTTTGTCATGTGCGTCAATATAAATTGTAAATTACAAACCAGGTCGTTTTAATCAGCCCATCTAATGGGTTAATTATACTCTTGACGAGTTTTATATTGTAAATTGGCGCAAACTAGTTTTATTTTTAATATCCATATTTCTAACATGCTTTCGAATAAAACTTTTCTTCTGATAGAAAAAAAATTATAGCAGGCATTGCACGGTGGGCGCGTTTGAATTTTGTTTTATAAAAAATTAAAAAAAAAAACAAGTAAGTAAAGTAGAAAGTCGGGCGGGGCTGACTATATTATACCCTGCACCACTTTGTAGATCTAAATTTTCGATACCATATCACATCCGTCAACTGTGTTGGGGGCTATATATAAAGGTTTGTTCCAAATACATACATCTAAATATCACTCGATCTTGAAGAATTTGATAGACTTCAACAAAATCTATAGACTCAAAATTTAAGTCGGTTAATGCACTAGGGTGGAACACAATGTTAGTAAAAAAATAATATGGGAAACGTTTAAATCTGAAGCAATTTTAAGGAATCTTCGAAAAAGTTTATTTATGATTTATCGCTCGATATATGTGTATTAGAAGTTTAGGAAAATTAGAGTCATTTTTACAACTTTTCGACTAAACAGTGGCGATTCTACAAGGAAAATGTTGGTATTTTGACCATTTTTGTCGAAATCAGAAAAACATATATATGGGAGCTATATCTAAATCTGAACCGATTTCAACCAAATTTTGCACGCATAGCTACAATGCTAATTCTACTCCCTGTGCAAAATTTCAACTAAATCGGAGTTAAAAATAAGCCTCTGTGGTCATATGAGTGTAAATCGGGCGAAAGCTATATATGGGAGATATATCCAAATCTGAACCGATTTCAACCAAATTTGACACGCATAGTTACAATGCTAATTCTACTCCATATGCAAAATTTCAACTAAATCGGAGCAAAAAATTGGCCTCTGTGGGCAAATGAGTGTAAATCGGGCGAAAGCTATATATGGGAGCTATATCTAAATCTGAACCGATTTGGCTGATATTTTGCAAGTTTTTCGAGACCCATAAAATACTCGGATTTACGGAATTTGAGGAAGATCGGTTGATATACACGCCAATTATGACCAGATCGGTGAAAAATATATATGGCAGCTGTATCTAAATCTGAAACGATTTTTTCCAAAATCAATAGGGATCGTCTTTGAGCCGAAATAGGTCCCTATACCAAATTTTAGGACAATCGGACTAAAACTGCGTGCTGTACTTTGCACACAAAAATACATCAACAGACAGACGGACAGACAGACAGACAGACATATGGCCTCTGTGGTCATATGAGTGTAAATCGGGCGAAAGCTATATATGGGAGATATATCTAAATCTGATCCCATTTCAACCAAATTTGGCACGCATAGCTACAATGCTAATTCTACTCCCTGTGCAAAATTTCAATTAAATCGGAGTAAAAGATTGGTCACTGTGGTCATATGGGTGTAAATCAGGCGAACGATATATAAATGGGAGCTATATCTAAATCTGAACCGATTTCAATAAAATTTAGCACGCTTGACTACACTACTAATTGTACTCCTAGTGCAAAATTTCAACCAAATTGGGGTAAAACTCTGGCTTCTGGGACCGTATTAGTCCATATCGGGCGAAAGATATATATGGGAGCTATATCTAAATCTGAACCGATTTCAATAAAATTTGGCAGACTTGACTATAGTACTAATTGTTCTTCTTGTGCAAAATTTTAAGCAAATTAGGGTAAAACTCTGGCTTCTGGGGCCATATAAGTCCATATCGGGCGAAATATATATATGGGAGCTATATCTAAATCTGAACCGATTTCTTCCAGAATCAATAGGGTGCTATTCTGAGCCAAAACACATACTTGTGCCAAATTTGAAGTCGATTGGACTAAAACTGCGACCTAGACTTTGATTACAAAAATGTGTTCACGGACAGACGGACATGGCTATATCGACTCAGGAGCCCACCCTGAGCATTTTTGCCAAAGACACCATGTGTCTATGTCGTCTCCTTCTGGGTGTTGCAAACATATGCACTAACTTATAATACCCTGTTCCACAGTGTAGCGCAGGGTATAAAAAAAACAAGTATATACGGCCGTAAGTTCGGCCAGGCCGAAGCTTATGTGGTCATATGAGTGTAAATCGGGCGAAAGCTATATATGGGAGATATATCCAAATCTGAACCGATTTCAACCAAATTTGACACGCATAGTTACAATGCTAATTCTACTCCCTATGCAAAATTTCAACTAAATCGGAGCAAAAAATTGGCCTCTGTGGGCAAATGAGTGTAAATCGGGCGAAAGCTATATATGGGAGCTATATCTAAATCTGAACCGATTTGGCTGATATTTTGCAAGTTTTTCGAGACCCATAAAATATTCGGATTTACGGAATTTGAGGAAGATCGGTTGATATACACGCCAATTATGACCAGATCGGTGAAAAATATATATGGCAGCTGTATCTAAATCTGAAACGATTTTTTCCAAAATCAATAGGGATCGTCTTTGAGCCGAAATAGGTCCCTATACCAAATTTTAGGACAATCGGACTAAAACTGCGTGCTGTACTTTGCACACAAAAATACATCAACAGACAGACGGACAGACAGACAGACAGACAGACATATGGCCTCTGTGGTCATATGAGTGTAAATCGGGCGAAAGCTATATATGGGAGATATATCTAAATCTGATCCCATTTCAACCAAATTTGGCACGCATAGCTACAATGCTAATTCTACTCCCTGTGCAAAATTTCAATTAAATCGGAGTAAAAGATTGGTCACTGTGGTCATATGGGTGTAAATCGGGCGAACGATATATAAATGGGAGCTATATCTAAATCTGAACCGATTTCAATAAAATTTAGCACGCTTGACTACACTACTAATTGTACTCCTAGTGCAAAATTTCAACCAAATTGGGGTAAAACTCTGGCTTCTGGGACCGTATTAGTCCATATCGGGCGAAAGATATATATGGGAGCTATATCTAAATCTGAACCGATTTCAATAAAATTTGGCAGACTTGACTATAGTACTAATTGTTCTTCTTGTGCAAAATTTTAAGCAAATTAGGGTAAAACTCTGGCTTCTGGGGCCATATAAGTCCATATCGGGCGAAATATATATATGGGAGCTATATGTAAATCTGAACCGATTTCTTCCAAAATCAATAGGGTGCTATTCTGAGCCAAAACACATACTTGTGCCAAATTTGAAGTCGATTGGACTAAAACTGCGACCTAGACTTTGATTACAAAAATGTGTTCACGGACAGACGGACATGGCTATATCGACTCAGGAGCCCACCCTGAGCATTTTTGCCAAAGACACCATGTGTCTATGTCGTCTCCTTCTGGGTGTTGCAAACATATGCACTAACTTATAATACCCTGTTCCACAGTGTAGCGCAGGGTATAAAAAAAAAACAAGTATATACGGCCGTAAGTTCGGCCAGGCCGAAGCTTATGTGGTCATATGAGTGTAAATCGGGCGAAAGCTATATATGGGAGATATATCCAAATCTGAACCGATTTCAACCAAATTTGACACGCATAGTTACAATGCTAATTCTACTCCCTATGCAAAATTTCAACTAAATCGGAGCAAAAAATTGGCCTCTGTGGGCAAATGAGTGTAAATCGGGCGAAAGCTATATATGGGAGCTATATCTAAATCTGAACCGATTTGGCTGATATTTTGCAAGTTTTTCGAGACCCATAAAATATTCGGATTTACGGAATTTGAGGAAGATCGGTTGATATACACGCCAATTATGACCAGATCGGTGAAAAATATATATGGCAGCTGTATCTAAATCTGAAACGATTTTTTCCAAAATCAATAGGGATCGTCTTTGAGCCGAAATAGGTCCCTATACCAAATTTTAGGACAATCGGACTAAAACTGCGTGCTGTACTTTGCACACAAAAATACATCAACAGACAGACGGACAGACAGACAGACAGACAGACAGACATATGGCCTCTGTGGTCATATGAGTGTAAATCGGGCGAAAGCTATATATGGGAGATATATCTAAATCTGATCCCATTTCAACCAAATTTGGCACGCATAGCTACAATGCTAATTCTACTCCCTGTGCAAAATTTCAATTAAATCGGAGTAAAAGATTGGTCACTGTGGTCATATGGGTGTAAATCGGGCGAACGATATATAAATGGGAGCTATATCTAAATCGGAACCGATTTCAATAAAATTTAGCACGCTTGACTACACTACTAATTGTACTCCTAGTGCAAAATTTCAACCAAATTGGGGTAAAACTCTGGCTTCTGGGACCGTATTAGTCCATATCGGGCGAAAGATATATATGGGAGCTATATCTAAATCTGAACCGATTTCAATAAAATTTGGCAGACTTGACTATAGTACTAATTGTTCTTCTTGTGCAAAATTTTAAGCAAATTAGGGTAAAACTCTGGCTTCTGGGGCCATATAAGTCCATATCGGGCGAAATATATATATGGGAGCTATATCTAAATCTGAACCGATTTCTTCCAAAATCAATAGGGTGCTATTCTGAGCCAAAACACATACTTGTGCCAAATTTGAAGTCGATTGGACTAAAACTGCGACCTAGACTTTGATTACAAAAATGTGTTCACGGACACACGGACATGGCTATATCGACTCAGGAGCCCACCCTGAGCATTTTTGCCAAAGACACCATGTGTCTATGTCGTCTCCTTCTGGGTGTTGCAAACATATGCACTAACTTATAATACCCTGTTCCACAGTGTAGCGCAGGGTATAAAAAAAAAACAAGTATATACGGCCGTAAGTTCGGCCAGGCCGAAGCTTACGTACCCTCCACCATGGATTTCGTAGAAACTTCTACTCAAAACTGTCATCCACAATCGAATTACTTGGGTTGCGGTAACACTTGCCGATGGCAAGGTATCTTAAAACTTCCTAACACCGTCTTCTAAATTGCAAGGTAGTCCATATGTGGTATATCTTAAACAAAACAAGTATATACGGCCGTAAGTTCGGCCAGGCCGAAGCTTATGTACCCTCCATCATGGAGTGCGTAGAAACTTCTTCTAAACACTGCATTCCACAATCGAATTACTTAAGTTGCGGTAACGCTTGCCGATGGCAAGGTATCTTAACACCTCCTAACACCATCTTCTAAATTGTATGTAAGTCCATACGTGGTATATATTAAATCAAAAAAGATCGATCCAATACGTATATAATTCAGTTTGACAAAGTAGACATACAATTTTGACAAAATTTTCTACAGAAATAAAATTATATCAAAATTTTCTATAGAAATAAAATTTTCACAAAATTTTCTATAGAAATAAAAATTTTCACAAGAATTCTACAGCAATAAAATTTTAACAAAATTTTCTATAGAAATAAACTTTTGACAAAATTTTCTATAGAAATAAAATCTTGCTAGATTATTTTTTGGCTCGAGTGGCAACCTGATTATGAACCGAATAAAATTTGAAGAAAATTTTCGATAGAAATAAAATTTTGACAAAATTTTCTATAGAAATAAAATTTTAGCAATGATGAAAATTTTATTATGAACGGAATAAAATTTTAACAAAATTTTCTCTAGAAATAGAATTTTGACAAAATTTTCTATAGAAATAAAATTTTGGTAGATTATTTTTGGCTCTAGTGGCAACCATGATTATAAACCGATATGGACCAATTTTTGTGTGATTGGACCAATTTTGGTATGGTCCTTAGCGACCATATACTAACACTACGTTCCTAATTTGAACCGGATCGGATGAATTTTGCTCTTCCAAGAGGCTCCGGAGGTCAAATCTGGAGAACGTTTTATATGGGGCCTATATATAATTATGGACGTTTATGGACCAATTCTGGCAAGGTTGTTAAAGATCATATACTAACACCATGTTCCAAATTACAACCGGATTGGATGAAATTTGCTTCTCTTGGAGACTTCGCAAGCCAAATCTGGGGATCGGTTTATATGGGGGGCTATATATAATTATGGACTGATGTGGACCAATTTTTGCATGATTGTTAGAGACCATATACCAACATCATGTACCAAATTTCAGCCGGATCGGATGAAATTTTCTTCCCTTTGTGGATCCGCAAGCCAAATCTGGGGATCGGTTTATATGGGGGCTATATATAATTATGGACCGATGTGGACCAATTTTTTCATGGTTGTTAGAGACCATATACCAACACCATGTACCAAATTTCAGCCGGATCGGATGTAATTTGCTTCTCTTTTAGGCTCCGCAAGCCAAATCTGGGGATCGGTTTATATGGGGGCTATATATAATTATTGACCGATGTGGACCAATTTTTGCACGGTTGTTAGAGACCATATACCAACACCATGCAACAAATTTCAGCCGGACCATTAGACCTACATCGATAACAACTACTTGTGCCAAGTTTCAAGTCGATAGCTTGTTTCGTTCGGAAGTTAGCGTGATTTCAACAGACGGACGGACGACCGGACGGACGACCGGACGGACGGACGGACATGCTTAGATCGACTCAGAATTTCACCACGACCCAGAATATATATACTTTATGGGGTCTTAGAGCAATATTTCGATGTGTTACAAACGGAATGACAAAGTTAATATACCCCCATCCTATGATGGAGGGTATAAAAAGGCCGATTAAATACGTATATAATTAAATTTGACAAAAATTTTTTTTAGAAATAAAATTTTGACAAAAGTTTCTATAGAAATAAAATTTCGACAAAATAAAATTCTTACAACATTTTCTATAGAAGTAAAATTTGGACAACATTTGCTATAGAAATAAAATTTTGACAAAATTTTCTATAGAAATAAAATTTTCACAAAATATTCTATAGACCAAAAATTTTGACAAAATTTTCTATAGAAATAAAATTTTGACAAAACAAAGAAATACAATTTTGGTAGATTATTTTTGGCTCGAGTGGCAACCATGATTATGAACCGATATGGACCAATTTTTGTGTGATTGGGGATCGGCTATATATAACTATAGAACGATATGGACCAATTTTGGCATGGTTATTAGCGGCCATATAATAACACCACGTTCCAAATTTTAACCGTATCGGATGAATTTTGCTCCTCCAAAAGGCTCCGGAGGACAAATCTGGGGATCGGTTTATATGGGGGCTATATATAATTATGGACCGATTTGGACCAATTTTTGCATGGTTGTTAGAGACGATGTACAAACACCATGTACCAAATTTCAACCGGATCGGATGAATTTTGCTCCTCCAAGAGGCTCTGCAAGCCAAATCTTAGCGTCGGTTTATATGGGGGCTATACGTAAAAGTGGACCGATATGGCCCATTTTCAATACTATCCGACCTACATCAATAACAACTACTTGTACCGAGTTTCAAGTCGATAGCTTGTTTCGTTCGGAAGTTAGCGTGATTTTAACAGACGGACGGACATTCTTAGATCGACTCAGAATTTCACCACGACCCAGAATATATATACTTTATTGGGTCTTAGAGCAATATTTCGATGTGTTACAAACGGAATGACAAAGTTAATATACCCCCCATCCTATGGTGGAGGGTATAAAAATCGACATTCTGTGATGCTTTCATTCTATAAAAAATACTTGCACTTGTAGTACTCGTCAATACCTTTCTTCTGATACCAAAATGTAGAACAGGTATTGCTTCTATGGTACTCCTCAACAGCATTCATCTGGTTACAAAAAATGTAGAGAAGGATTTTAAATTGTGTCAGCTAACTTCTAAAATATAGCAGAAAAACTAACCTTTTAGGGATGCTATCGAAAATAAAAGCCACTTGCATTTATACACTGTTAGAAAAATATGTTTTTCATATGTTCCGATATAAACAAAATGTGTTTCGGGCACAATTTTTAAACACAATATATTTAAATGCCAACATGTAATGTTCCTAAACTAACACTAAATGTTTGGGACACATATGTTAATATGTTAAAATATATTATGTTTGGGGTATGAATGTTTCATAAAAATAATATGTGTGAATGTAAACATATATAAATTTACAAATTTCGAGCAAACATATATATGTTTACAATTTCTGTGAAACGGTTGTATGTTGTTTCGTAAAACTGCTTTATGATAAGGCCAAATATTTTATATGCTTAAGTCTAAATATTATTTAATTTGAATATTAGAATGAGTATTCGGAGTAAAGAGAATAGACATTCGGAACCAAGAGCATAGAGATTTGAAAAAAAAACAGCATGTGTTTTCGCCTTGAGAGGAGAATTTTATGTATGTGGGGACTGTAAATTTTTAATAACCCACATTTCGAAGTTTCATTATAAAAATTTAATATAATATAAATGTCTAAATTGCAAAAAAAAATGGTTCGGTCGGAGCAGGAATTGAACCCACGACCCTTTGCATGCAAGGCAGACATGCTAACCACTGCTCCACGTGGCCAACAAATGTATGTTTCTTTTAAATAATGTTATGTTTGCATGGGCTCGTGGGCGCTGCAAAGTATGCTATATAAATGTAACTTGTAACGATAATTGTCTACTGGTGACTATAACTACTACGTAGCCCAGTGGATAGTGTGTTGGCTTACAAACTGTATGGGCCTCGGTTCGATTCTCCGCCCAGGCGAAAGGTAAAATTAAAAAAAAAAATTATAAAATTGAATAATTTCTTCAACATTATTTGTATTACAGAAAAAGGTGCCAAGAACTAAAAATTTCGTGGAAGTGAAAATTATGTGAGGGAATGATCACAATCTTCTTTGGGGAAAATTCTTCCAAGCATATAATATTTTTGGGCTCAAAATGCTTCCAAAAATATAATATGTTCACAAAAAACAAACATATTAATATTTCGGCAGAATCCATTAATATATGTGCTTCCTGCAAAATATGTTTGGAACATATGTTAAAGAAGCGATTTTTTTTGAGGGTGTAGTATTCTTCTAGACCTTTCGTTTGATAAGAATATATATTGCGCAGATTGGTGCAGGGTGCTGATTTGTATTAAATAGTTTATCTTTTCAATTATAATTAAACCATAAACGACCCGGTCTCGGCTAATTAAATTTACAATTTATATAACTTTTTATAATTTTTTATCATTTAACGTGCATTCTAAAGCTTGTCCGAAACGTTTGTCAAAAAATTCGTAATATTTCTAGAATGGGTTTGGCATTTTTTCTACAAAATTTATTTTATTAATTCTTACTTTGTTTTTTAGCCTATTTGTGCCAAAAAAAAAATATTATTACCCAACAATAAGTTGAAAAGGTGAGTTATAAAAATTGAATTAAAAGAACTTCCTTCGTAGCTAAACTAAAGAACATCTTCGCACCGAAAAAAAAGTTAACTATTTTATAAGAAGAATGAACTACCTCGCACGAAAACTGAACTAAATTTTACACCACATTTTGAGATTTCCACAAAGTGTTGCTAAAACCAGGAAATTTTAATGCCATATTGTACTTTTTAACTGCAGTTCACGAAATTACATCCTCTCATAGAAGAAAAAATGAACTAAAAATAAAGAAGAAAATCATTGGCGCCAAATCATCACCGTTTTAACCATACAGTAGTTCATTCTTACTATTTTTGGGAATCGTACGAAAATCTTCTTTTGCTTTAGTTCATATTGAACTTATGTGTACGGTCATTGAACTTTATACTCACGTTTAGTTCATAAAATTGTTGAGACATACTTAAAAAAAGTAAGATTTCATTAAGCTGTGGAAAATTTCGATAAAAATAATAAAATTTAACTACAAGCAAATAATTTTTTTTTCCAATAAAAATAAGTTATATTTAGCGTTAGTTTAACTACGGAAATTTTTTTCTGTTCGGAGGCCATTTTTAGAAGTGCTTTTAAAGTTGTACCTTTAGAACAACTTCCAAATTGGTTTGCTAGGTTATATTAATCGGTTTTGTTCTTTTATATTTATTTTTTGGTAGCTTAAACGTATAAATAGGAAATGTCTTTCTATTTTCTATTCTATTTTTTAAAGGCGGTTCCAAAGTTTTTGCCTCTACACTAATTTGGTATTGATTGCGAGCCAAAAAAAAAAAAAAAACAAATAGAGTAAGAACGCCTTCAAGACACAATTCTCTTTTAAATTTGAATTTTGTGTACTTGATTCAAAGAACAAAATTTAAATTAAATCGTTTGTTTTTTTTTGCAAAGAAACATTCTTTATAGAATCTTTCATGTGATGATACCCTGCAAAAAAAGAGCTTTCAAAAAAGTAGTTTGGATCCCCAATTTGTGATCCGGAAGTAGTGCAAACTTGGATCATCTCCAATGAATTTTACATGGCTTGTCATAGGACGGAAGTACTCCATTTTTGATCCTTTGCTTTGCTTTAGATGTTGTGCCTTCGAAATTCATTTGGATGAAGAAATTTAAAAAACTTTAAAACAACAATTTTTTCCAATTTCACTTTTTACTTTTATTACTATTTTTTGTTACACTTTTATTTTCTTATTAATCTAAGTTTTATAAATTTAAAAACTTTGTCGCTTCCACCGGTGCACTATGGGCGAAAATCGCACAACAGCGGCAAAAAGTTCCAATTGAAATTACTTTCGAACATCTTGGAAAGTAGAAATCGAAAAACTTGGCAACCCTGTTCATGAGCAAAATGATGTCAATGTTCAACAAAATTTATGACACTATTCTCTTTTAAATGTAATTTAAAAAGAATATTTAATTTAAAAGAGAATATTTTTCACAATAAAAGAGAATAACGAAAACTTTTAAATGTGGATTCTAAGAGGAAAGATAAGTAGTTCAACATGTTGTAAACACTTTAAAAATATTTTATATCCACCACCATAGAATGGTGACGGGGGTATAATAAGTTTGTCATTCCGTTTGTAACACATCGAAATATCGATTTCCGACTATATAAAGTATATATATTCGTGATCAGGGAGGAATTCTAAGACGATATAATGATGTCCGTCTGTCCGTCTGTCTGTCTGGCTGTCTGTCTGTTGTAATCACGCTACAGTCTTCAAGAATGAAGCAATAGTGCTGAAATTTTGCACAAACTCGTCCTTTGTCTGCAGACAGGTCAAGTTCGAAGATGGGCTATATCGGTCCAGGTTTTGATATAGTCCCCATATAAACCGACCTCCCGATTTAGGGTCTTGGGCTTATACACCCTCAAAAAAATCGCTTCTTTAACATATGTTCCAAACATATTTTGCAGGAAGCACATATATTATTGGATACTGCCGAAACATTAATATGTTTGTTTTATGTGAACATATTATATGTTTGGAAGCAGTTTGAGCCGCAAAATATTATATGCTTGGAAGAATTTTTCCCAAAGACGATTGTGCTCATTGCCCAACATTCTCGTAATTTTCAATTCCACGAAATATTTTAGTTCTTGGCACCTTTTTCTGTAATACAAATAATGTTGAAGAAATTATTCACTTTTATAAATTTTTTAAATTTTACCTTTCGCCTGCACGGAGAATCGAACCGAGGACCATACAGTTTGTAAGCCAACACACTATCCACTGGACTACGTAGCCAGTAGATTATTATCGTTATAAGTTACATTTATATAGCATAGTTTGCAGCGCCCACGAGCCCATGCAAACATAACATTATTTAACAGAAACATACATTTCTTTGCCACGTGGAGCAGTGGTTAGCATGTATGCCTTGCATGCAAAGGGTCGTGGGTTCAATCCCTGCTCCGACCGAATACGATTTTTATACCCTCCATCATAGGATGGGGGTATATTAACTTTGTCATTCCGTTTGTAACACATCGAAATATTGCTCTAAGACCCCATAAAGTATATATATTATGGGTGGTGGTGAAATTCTGAGTCGACCTAAGCATGTCCGTCCGTCCGTCTGTTTAAATCACGCTAACTTCCGAACGAAACAAGCTATCGACTTGAAACTTGGCACAAGTAGTTGTTATCCATGTAGGTCGGATGGTATTAAAAATGGGCCATATCGGTCCCCGTTTACGTATAGCCCCCATATAAAGGGACCCTCAGATTTGGCTTGTGGAGCCTCTAACAGAAGCATATTTCATCCGTTCCGGCTGAAATTTGGTACATGGTGTTGGTATATGGTCTCTAATAACCATGCAAAAATTGGTCTACATCGGTCCATAATTATATATAGCCACAATATAAACCGATCCCCAGATTTGGCTTGCGGAGCCTAAAAGAGAAGCAAATTTCATCCGATCCGGCTGAAATTTGGTACATGGTGTTGGTATATGGTCTCTAACAACCATGCAAAAATTGGTCTACATCGGTCCTTAATTATATATAGCCCCCATATAAACCGATCCCCAGATTTGGCTTGTGGAGCCTCTAAGAGAAGCATATTTCATCCGATCCGGCTGAAATTTGGTACATGGTGTTGGTATATGGTCTATAACAATCATGCAAAAATTGGTCCACATCGGTCCATAATTATATATAGCCCCCCATATAAACCGATCCCCAGATTTGGCTTGCGAAGTCTCCAAGAGAAGCAAATTTCATCCAATCCGGTTGTAATTTGGAACATGGTGTTAGTATATGATCTTTAACAACCATGCCAGAATTGGTCCATAACGGTCCATAATTATATATAGGCCCCATATAAAACGTTCTCCAGATTTGACCTCCGGAGCCTCTTGGAGGAGCAAAATTCATCCGATCCGGTTCAAATTAGGAACGTAGTGTTAGTATATGGTCGCTAAGGACCATACCAAAATTGGTCCAATCACACAAAAATTGGTCCATATCGGTTTATAATCATGGTTGCCACTAGAGCCAAAAATAATCTACCAAAATTTTATTTCTATAGAAAATTTTGTCAAAATTCTATTTCTAGAGAAAATTTTGTTAAAATTCCGTTCATAATAAAATTTTCATCATTGCTAAAATTTTATTTCTATAGAAAATTTTGTCAAAATTTTATTTCTATAGAAAATTTTGTTCAAATTTTATTCGGTTCATAATCAGGTTGCCACTCGAGCCAAAAAATAATCTACCAAGATTTTATTTCTATAGAAAATTTTGTCAAAAGTTTATTTCTATAGAAAATTTTGTTAAAATTTTATTGCTGTAGAAATTCTTGTCAAAATTTTCTTTCTATAGAAAATTTTGTGAAAATTTTTATTTCTATAGAAAATTTTGTGAAAATTTTATTTCTATAGAAAATTTTGATATAATTTTATTTCTGTAGAAAATTTTGTCAAAATGTTATGTCTACTTTGTCAAACTGAATTATATACGTATTGGATCGATCTTTTTTTTTTTTATTTAATATATACCACGTATGGACTTACATACAATTTAGAAGATGGTGTTAGGAGGTGTTAGGATACCTTGCCATCGGCAAGCGTTACCGCAACTTAAGTAATTCGATTGTGGAATGCAGTGTTTAGAAGAAGTTTCTACGCAATCCATGATGGAGGGTACATAAGCTTCGGCCTGGCCGAACTTACGGCCGTATATACTTGTTTTTTACTAACATTGTATTTCACCCCAGGGCGTTAGCCGATTTAAATTTTAATTCTAGAGTTTTTATAGAAGTACAAAAAATTGTTTCCATTAAAAGTATTTGTATCTGGAAATGCAAACCTTTATATAGCTCCCAGCAAATTTTAAGTAGTTGAGATGGTAACACAAATGTTTGTCTACATAGTGGTGGAGGGTATAATATAGTCGGCTCCGCCCGACTTTAGACTTTACTTACTTGTTTATTATTATGAATAGGGAGCCACTGTGGTGCAATGGTTAGCATGCGCGCCTTGCATACACAAGGTCTTGGGTTCGAATCCTGCTTCGACCGAAAACCAAACAGTTTTTCAGCGGTGGATTATCCCACCTCAGTAATGCTGGTGATATTTCTGAGGGTTTCAAAGCTTCTCTAAGTGGTTTCGCTGCAAAGTGAAACGCCGTTCGGACTCGGCTATAAAAAAGAGGTCTCTTGTCATTGAGCTTAACATCGGGCAGGTATCACAAGGTTAGGTTAGGTTAAAGTGGCAGCCCGATTAAGATTCAGGCTCACTTACACTATTCAGTCCATTGTGATACCACATTAACTAAAAGTACCTATTACATATGGGCACTTCTAGTTTTAACCGCTGAACCTTCTTGATTATTTTTCTTTGTTGAACCAACCAGATTGTTCCAAAAACGGAGGACGGTGAATGCAGGGACGCCCGAAAGAGGTGGTTACCGACGAAAACATCAAAAAAATCCACAATTGAATGACCGTAAAATGAAGTTGATCGAGATAGCAGAGATATCAAAGGAACGTGTTGGTCATATCATTCATCAATATTTGGATATGCGGAAGCTCTGTGCAAAATGGGTGCCGCGCGAGCTCACATTTGACCAAAAACAACAACGTGTTGATGATTCTGAGCGGTGTTTGCAGCTGGTAACTCGTAATACACCCGAGTTTTTCCGTCGATATGTGACAATGAATGAAACATGGCTCCATCACTACACTCCTGAGTCCAATCGACAGTCGGCTGAGTGGACAGCGACCGGTGAACCGTCTCCGAAGCGTGGAAAGACTCTAAAGTCCGTTGGCAAAGTAATGGCCTCTGTTTTTTTTTTGGGATGCGCATGGAATAATTTTTATCGATTATCTTGACCATCAACAATGACTATTATATGGCGTTATTGGAGCGTTTGAAGGTCGAAATCGCGACAAAACGGCCCCATATGAAGAAGAAAAAAGTGTTGTTCCACCAAGACAACGCACCGTGCCACAAGTCATTGAGAACGATGGCAAAAATGCATGAATTGGGCTTCGAATTGCCACCCACCGTATTCTCCAGATCTGGCCCCAGCGACTTTTTCTTGTTCTCAGACCTCAAAAGGATGCTCGCAGGGAAAAAATTTGGCTGCAATGAAGAGGTGATCGCCGAAACTGAGGCTTATTTTGAGGCAAAACCGAAGGAGTACTACCAAAATGGTATCAACAAAATTGGAAGGTCGTTATAATCGTTGTATCGCTCTTGAAGAGAACTATGTTGAATAATAAAAACGAATTTTGACAAAAAAATGTGTTTTTCTTTGTTAGACCGGGGACTAATCAGCCAACCTGTTATTTTTTACAACTGATGATTTGAAAGACAGTGATTTGATTCTCATAGTGATGAGATTGAATGAAATGGAAAAAATCTGACAGACAAATGTACATTTAACAAGTATATATAGCAGTAAGTTCGGCCGGGCCGAATCTTATATACCCACCACATGAATCAAATATAACAGTTACCTTTGAAAACTCTTCGTAATAGCGGGTTACTGGATAAAATAAAAAATGATAATATATATAAATGATTAAACAACGCCTTGATTTAAAATCTAAAATCTATAGACTTTTACCCCATTTTTCAAATGAATAGATGAAGTAAAATCTGGAAATTTTACTTTCAGTTTCATGCAATTTTCATGATCAGTACGCCTTCTATACCCTCAAGAAGTGAAATCGGTCTAAATGGGGCAATAAAAACTAAATCCGTTACAATTTCAAGCTATATGAGGGTTAGGCTCCGAAATGAAATAAAGCCCCAAACCTTTATATTGAAAACAAAACCAACGATTTTTGGGCTATGGTTTCGCTTTTTGGGGTGTTGTTTCATAATAAAGTTTACGGCGTTATTTCATTATGAAAGAACACCCTATATCATTGATTAAAATAAAACCCCAACGAATTATTTTTGGGGGTTTATTTCATTTTTTGAAAATTAACTCTTTTACTAAACAGTAAAAAAAAATCACGAAAATTCTACCAATTAAATTTTTAATTCAGTTTTAAAAAATAGTAAATTAAAAATATAATTGATACAACAATTTTTTTAATTGAAACAAAAATATACTCAATATGAATTTTGAGATGTTCCCGGGAAAAATTCGAATCGAATTTTTTAAAACCTTTACACTTAAGCACATACTAGCGTTTATCAATTGCTAAATAAAATAAAGATTTTGTAAATATTTACGTTTATATACAATATAATATAGTGTATAATTATTTAAAATAACGTTGCTGTTATACAATCTTTGTTTTTTCCATAATGAATAAATTGGAAAATGAAATAAATCCCCATGGGCCCTATTTCGTAATTCTTGAGGCTTTGCTTCATTGTAGTGGGGTTTTATTGCATATTCAAAATGAGACTTTATTTGCTTATGAAACAAATCCCCAAAATTCGGGGCATTATTTAATTTCCATTATGGGGCCTTATTTCCCGGAGCCTGGGTGTTATGCCAAAAACATGCACCAGTACACAAAATTCAGCCCACCTAATTGTGGTTCTCAAAAACCTACAGAATCTAGACCACAAATCGTAGGGCGGGTTTATAAGGGGGGTATATCAATATCTGTACCGATACACAAATTATTCGGAACAGCTATTTATGGTCCCAAAAATCTATACATCTCAAATTTTGAGCAAATTGGATAAAAACTTCGGTTTCTAGAAGCTCAAGAAGTAAAATCGGGCGATCGGGCTATATGAGGGGGCTATAGCAAACCATATACCGATATACACCATATTCGATACACCTATTTGTGGTCCTAAAATACCTCTAGATTTCAGGCAAATCGGATAGAAAAAAGGCTTCCCGAAGCCCAAGACCCCAAATATGCCTTGAGTAATTGAAATTCCGGGATTTTTAGCGAATTTTGTGGAAGATTTGGGACACTTCCTGGAGACGAATTTCCGGGACAATCCAGGCGAACGCCGGCCATCTGGAAGCCTAGTCGTGAGTCATAAATGTTACTTACTCATCAGTAATTGCAGCGAGTCATGAGATTTGTCGCGAATCACAAGAATTTTCGTGAACCATGCTAATTGTTCTGTCACGAACATTTTTGTGCATCAAGAATATTGTCACTAGAAAAATCGCAAATTACGAGAATTTTAGTGAACCACGAAAAATGGCGTATCTCGAAAATGTTCGTGAATCTCGAGATTTGTCGTGATTTGAGGCTTTAAACGTGTTTCATGCGTGATCGTGATTTTTCATTTCGTAAATTTACATGCGTGAGTACAAATATAATGATTGTGCGTGAGCATAAGTGAAATTTCACTCACGCGCTCATCCAAGTTTATATTTACTGTAATATTAACAACAAATTTTAATAAATTCAATAAAACGTAACTACAAAACAAACTTTTTTTCTCTACCGCCCAAATGAATGGGGGTGGTGGCACGAAAGTTTGGCTAGACGCTCCTTAAATGAGTTTTTAAATTTATATTTGTTTGCATCCACTCATATTATATTTAAACAAGCATATACAGGACTAAGTTCGGCCTGGCCGAATCTTATATACCCACCACCATGAATCGAATATAATAGTTTCCTTTGAAAAATCTTCATCGTAGCGGGTTACTTGATAATATATACAATTTCAGGGGAGTGTGATGACAGATATTCTCCCAAGCAGATCAGTTCAACCAGTACGCTTCCCGAAGATAAATTTAAAGATTCTTCCTATGAAGAATAGACCAGATTCTGCATTTATAAGAACCAATTTTGCTTGAGTTTTAGAAGAATCATAAACATCTCTTGTAAGTGTGCAAGAAAAAGTTGAAATAATTCCTTGATTTGAAATCTGCACGCAAAAAAATAATTATTTTCTCCCAAACGAAATTTTAGACAAACAAAGTTCGTTTCTCATTTGTTTTTTGCTTTAAAAAAGTTTATTTGGAAGAAAAGTATATACTTTCCAGGATGTAAAAACAATTTCATAAAGACTAACTCAAAAAACAATCTTTTCTCGCTAATTGCATTGTCCCTCACATCTTTCTCACTTCCACGAGGTTTTTTAGTTCTTAGCACCTTTTTCGGTAATACAAACAATGTAGAAGAAATTATTCGATTTTATAAATTTTACCTTTCGCCTGGACGGAGAGTCGAACTGCGGACCATGCAATTTGTAAGCCAACACACTACCCACTGAGCTATGTAGCTGTTATTGTTATCAATAGATAAATATCCCTATAACTTATATTTAATCGCCCACGAGCCGATTAAACAAACTTTATTTAACAGACACATACATTTAGTTGGGCACCGTGGAGCAGTGGTTGCTACGTCCGCCTTACATACCAACGGTCCTGGTTTCGAACCCTGCTTCGACCGAACACCAAAGAGATATCCTAAAATATCTCTAGATGTCTAATTTCAGGCAAATTGGATAAAAACTACAAATTATAGAAGCCCTTGAAGTAAAATCGGGAGATCGGTCTATACACGCAAAAAAATAATTCTTTCCTCCCAAACGAAATTTTGGACAAACAAAGTTCGTTTCTCATTTGCTTTTCACTGTAAGGAAGTGTATTTGGAAGAAAAGTATATACTTTTTGTGATAAACGTTTATTCTTTTCCAGGATGTAAAAACAATTTCATAAAGACAAACTCAAAAACATTGTTTTCTTGCTAATTTTATTTTCCCTCACATCTATCTCACATCCACGAGGTTTTTTAGTTCTTAACACCTTTTCCTGTAATACCAACAATGTAGAAGAAATTATACGATTTTATTAATTTTTAAAATTTTTTTACCTTTCGCCTGGACGGAGAATCGAACCGCGGACCATGCACTTTGTAAGCCAACACACTAACCACTGAGCTATGTACCTGTTATGAATAGATAAATGTCCATATAAGTTATATTTAAAGGGTGATTTGTTAAGAGCTTGATAAAAAAAAAACGCATAAAATTTGCAAAATCTCATCGGTTCTTTATTTGAAACGTTAGATTGGTCCATGACATTTACTTTTTGAAGATAATTTCATTTAAATGTTGACCGCGGCTGCGTCTTAGGTGGTCCATTCGGAAAGTCCAATTTTGGGCAACTTTTTCGAGCATTTCGGCCGGAATAGCCCGAATTTCTTCGGAAATGTTGTCTTCCAAAGCTGGAATAGTTGCTGGCTTATTTCTGTAGACTTTAGACTTGACGTAGCCCCACAAAAAATAGTCTAAAGGCGTCAAATCGCATGATCTTGGTGGCCAACTTACCGGTCCATTTCTTGAGATGAATTGTTCTCCGAAGTTTTCCCTCAAAATGGCCATAGAATCGCGAGCTGTGTGGCATGTAGCGCCATCTTGTTGAAACCACATGTCAACCAAGTTCAGTTCTTCCATTTTTGGCAACAAAAAGTTTGTTAGCATCGAACGATAGCGATCGCCATTCACCGTAACGTTGCGTCCAACAGCATCTTTGAAAAAATACGGTCCAATGATTCCACCAGCGTACAAACCACACCAAACAGTGCATTTTTCGGGATGCATGGGCAGTTCTTGAACGGCTTCTGGTTGCTCTTCACTCCAAATGCGGCAATTTTGCTTATTTACGTAGCCATTCAACCAGAAATGAAATCGATTATGTAGACCATAAATCGGACGTAAAGCGCGAAACACATTTCGAACCGAACACTGATTTTGGTAATAAAATTCAATGATTTGCAAGCGTTGCTCGTTAGTAAGTCTATTCATGATGAAATGTCAAAGCATACTGAGCATCTTTCTCTTTGACACCATGTCTGAAATCCCACGTGATCTGTCAAATACTAATGCATGAAAATCCTAACCTCAAAAGAATCACCCTTTATATAGCATAGCTTGCGGCGCCCACGAACCGAATGAACAAAGTTTATTTAACAGAAACAAACATTTAGTTTGGCACCGTGGAGCAGTGGTTGCTACGTCCGACTTGCATGCCAAGGGTCGTGGGTTCGATCCCTGCTTCAACCAAAGTTTTTTTTTTTTACATATATTCCAGATATGTTCGGAAGATTCTGAAAAAAATGTTGAACATTACATTGTAGTATATTAAATTTTGAACTGTAAAATGTGTCTTATTAAAGACCTAAAGTCAGAAAAGAACAGTGGTTGATATAAACGAAATGGACTGTGTTGTTGTTTCAAACATAACTTTTTTTATTGAAAAAATAATAATTTTGTAACAAACGAATTTTTTTGGTAATAAAAGTTTAAAATTTTCGAAGCAATTCAAAAAACTCTAACAAAAGAAAAACGTTTTCGGTACACGTTTTCCAAACGTTTTTTTTCTTTGCGTGTAGGTTAGGTTAGGTTAGGTTAAAGTGGCAGCCCGATTAAGATTCAGGCTCACTTAGACTATTCAGTCCATTGTGATACCACATTAACTAAAAGTACCTATTACATATGGGCACTTCTAGTTTTAACCGCTGAACCTTCTTGATTATTTTTCTTTGTTGAACCAAACAGATTGTTCCAAAAACAGTAGCAGACTGCTTAAGTTAACGTTTTCCAGATCCGCCAGTAATCTGAAGCTATATGCTCCTAAAAGTTGCTTGCGCTTTACACAAAATGCAGGACACTCACACAAGAGGTGTTTAATTGATTCTTTTTCCTCCGCATCATGACAGCTCATACAATAGTCATTATACTTCGCACCAATAGTTTTTGCAAAATCTCCTATCAGGCAGCGACCCGTTATAGCAGATATCTGACATCTCGAGAACATTAGCATATCTAGTGTGCGGTTTAAGTTGAAATGGGGCCATATTTGCTTGGTGTCGTTACAACCCTTGCAATTCTCCCATCGAACTTTTGTCATCATAACAGCCTTCTCACGCAGCATGAGCTTGCAGGTAGCTAGGGGCATACCAACAAATTCTAGTTCCCCTGGAATATGTAAGGTAGTCCCTAGCCTTGCCAACTCATCCGCTTCGCAGTTCCCCGGTATGTTCCTATGGCCAGGCACCCATATTAGGTGAATATTGTACTGCTCAGCCATCTCATTGAGAGATTTGCGGCAATCGATGGCCGTTTTCGAGTTGAGGAACACAGAGTCCAAGGATTTTATTGCAGGTTGACTGTCTGAGTATATATTAATGCCCACATTTTTTGGAACATTACTTCTCAGCCAATTCGCCACCTCTCTTATTGCTAATATTTCAGCCTGAAAAACACTACAGTGATTAAGTAATCTTTTCGCTATTTGGAGTTCCAGATCATTAGAATATACTCCGAAACCCACTTGTCCATCCAATTTGGAGCCATCAGTGTAGAAATCTATATATTCTTTATTCCCCGGGGTCTGTGTGCACCACGCCTCACTGTTGGGGATTAGAGTCTCAAACTTTTTGTCGAAAAGTGGACTCGCCAAAGTGTAATCCACTACGTTAGGCACATCTGACATTATTTTGAGGACAGAACTGTGACCGTAACCTTTTTCCGACCACAGCGATAGTTCGCGCAACCGCACAGCCGTTGTTGCAGCTGACTGTTTGGCCAAAATGTCTAAAGGCAATAGATGCAGCATGACATTAAGGGAATTTGTACCTGTCTTGCTGAATGCGCCTGAAATACACAAACACGCCATACGCTGAACTTTATCTAAACCAGTCGGTTTCTGAAGTGCCGGCCACCAGACTACAACACCATATAGCATTATAGGTCTAACCACTGCCGTGTATAGCCAATGCACAATTTTTGGTTTTAGTCCCCACTTTTTTCCTATTGCCTTTTTGCACGAGTACAAAACTACAGTTGCCTTCCTCGCCCTTTCTTCAATATTAAGCTTAAAGTTCAGCTTCCTGTCCAAAATAACGCCAAGGTATTTTGCACAATCACCAAAGGGAATTTCAATACCCCCTAAGGAAATAGGCCTAACCGTGGGAGTTTTGCGATCTTTGCAGTACATGACTAATTCTGTCTTTGCAGGATTTACCCCAAGACCATTGTCTTTCGCCCATTGTTCAGTCATCCGGAGGGCCCTCTGAATAATATCTCTGATTGTGGATGGGAATTTTCCCCTGACTGCCAGAGCTACATCATCTGCGTATGCCACCACTTTTATCCTTTCTTTTTCTAGAGTAACCAGAAGGCTATTTATAGCAACATTCCAAAGAAGAGGTGATAGGACTCCTCCTTGGGGAGTGCCTCTGTTCACATACTTTTGTATGTTTGCTTGTCCTAGTGTGGCTGAAATACGTCTCTTCATTAGCAGTTCGTCTAACAGCCTGAGTATACATGGATCAACATTCAGAGTTGTCAGTCCATTTAATATCGAGCTCGGATGGACATTATTGAACGCCCCTTCGATGTCTAGAAACGCCACGATTGTGTATTCTTTGACAGATAGTGAGCTTTCAATAAAGCTGTCTAGTTCATGTAGTGCGGTCTCAGTAGACCTGCCCTTCGAGTATGCATGCTGTCGTTTCGAGAACAAACTTGAATCGATGCTAGTTCTAAGATAAATATCTATCATCCTCTCCAGAGTCTTAAGTAGGAATGAGGATAAGCTGATTGGTCGGAAATCCTTCGCCCTCGAGTGAGAGGCTTTTCCCGACAACCAGGGGATAATTTTGTCAGTTACAGCTTGTAACTCCGCCGGAGTAATTCCATCAGGTCCGGGGGATTTGAATGATCCAGAGCTATTTAACGCCCATTTTATTCTAGATTCTGATACAATTTCCTCGATAGGAAACGACCGCTGAGCCACTGTGGCACCGCCAGTGCTTGGTTCAACCGTCTGATTTCCAGGAAAATGTGTGTCCAATAGTACCTCCAGCGTCTCCTCACTGGACGTTGTCCAATTGCCCTCCGATGTTTTAATGAAACCTGGAGCGGAGTTGGTGGATGCTAGAACCTTCCGTAGTCTGGAAGCCTCGGACGTATTCTCAATACTGCTGCAGTAATCATTCCAAGAGTTATGCTGAGCCTTTCTCAGTTCTCGCTTGTATCCTCTCAGATTCTTCTTGTAAGCGTCCCAGTCCTCAGTGGCTCTGGTGGACTTTGCCTTGTTAAAGAGCTTCCTGCAGGATTTCCTCATATTACTTAATTCCGTAGACCACCATGGTGGTCGATGTTTTCCCCTTGGCTTTCCTCTAGGACATGCAGCTTTCAGTGAGATGTTGAAGGCCTTAGTAATCCGCTCCACTGCGTGTTCGATATCTTGCACATTTCTCATATTTGTCTCTGTTATTTCCGGTATCATCATATTGAACGATTCCCTATACCTATTCCAGTCAGCTTTCCTAACATTTGGTGGAAATATGGTCTTGGTGATATGAACATCAAATTTGAAACTGATGTAGCGATGATCTGAGAAGCTGTGTTCACTTAAAACCTGCCACTCAGATATCATTTCATTCAGTTCTTGCGAAGCCAAGGTGATGTCCAAAACCTCTTGCCTGTTTTTAGTGACAAAGGTTGGGGCATCTCCCTTGTTGCAAACTACCAGATTAGTACGCAAAATAAACTCTATTAGCAACTCTCCCCTTGCATTAGTATCACTACTTCCCCATATACTATGATGTGCATTCGCATCGCATCCCATAATGAGTTTCGTCTTTGTTTTCAGTGACTCCTCCACTAAGGTCTTAACGGCATATGGAGGCATCTCCCTGTCATGTCCCATGTAGACCGAAGATACCCAATATTTGCATTTGGCTATTTCTAAACTTGCAACGACAGTGTCTGTATTGCACATTGAAGGAAGCAGAAACAAGTTGAGCTCGTTTTTAGTAATTATACAGGCTCGATTTACATCATTACCAGTATACTGCAATAGTTTGAACCCCGGAGTACTTAAATAAACATATGGTTCTTGAATAAGAACTATATCTATGTCCCCTTTCATCAGGAGAACTTTTAAGGCAGCACATGCAGCCTTACAATGATGAAGATTTATCTGGAGGATCCGTAGGACCATCGAGATTTTCAACAACCGTCACATCAGCCGCTTCAATCGAGTCATCAAGAATGTCAGAGATATCGGTGACTCTCGCAATAACCATAGGTTCAACTTTGGTGAGTTCTGAGGCAGTAGAAGCCTCCTCACGCATACGGTATCTATCCATGTCTTCAAATGTCTTGGTATCCTCCTCGACTTCGCAAGAGGATCCGCTTACTTCTGATTCAGACAGAGGCTTGTCCATTTCTGAATCCTTTAGCTGATCGTTTTTATACACCTTCATTTGGATATAATGAAAGCCATAACATACACGGCCCTGGGACTTTGCTAGATGTGGCAAAGACTGAGTGTTCAATATAAACACTGCATGGCGTCTTGGCCCATCCACTTCATCCAAACGGCCAACCTTCCAATCAGCTGTTGGAAGATCTGGATTGCATTGTTTCAGTCTATTTAAAATAGATTCAGGGTCAGGAGGGTTTGCAGGTATCCACGCATGTGCTCTTGGTCTAGCCGGTATGTCTTTCTTCTCGACTAACTCTAGAGCAGCTCCTTCCCAAATTTCACCAATTAGTATCAGAGCAGCTTTAAAACATTCTATAGACCTCTGGTCCTCAAATGCGACTAGCTTAAATCGTCCTTGATACCAACCAGCCTCTTGGTGTCGAGGATCTGGGCCGGGAAACTTTTCCAGCACCTGTGAGTAGACGCCAGACAAAGCATTCTCAATTTCCCCCCATTTTTGCTTTGGAACCATACCGTCCAATGCTCCTTTATTAATGATAGCCATCACAAGGCTGTCTTTAGCAACTGAGGCAAACGATCGTTGATCCCTTTTGGAGGATGGCAGCTCATCCGGTGATCGTTCCCTTTTTCCGGCCTCAAGAATTCCTTGAGCCCATTTTAAGGAATCGCTTTGTTTAGCCGACAACGTGCTTGGGTCGACTGATCCTAATTTCTTTAGGATAAACAAAGCATTTCTGCGTTCCTTGAATCTCTTTCGTGAGGGATTACCTCCTTTTGATGCCGTTACCTTGGAAAAGGTTCGACTTGTCAAATTGTCGCCACCTGTCGACCCGTCTACAGGTCGACTAATTGGGCCTAACTCTTGGTCATTGCCCAAATTTATAACTCCAGTCGATACCCGTCCACTGGGCCCTGAAGTTAGCAACCCAGTGGATGTCTTTGAATTTCTCTGCATGGTGGCCTAATATCCCACCACACTTGAAATTCGTAGTAGGTACTTATTACGATGATTTTATCCGCTATTAAAAAACACGTCCGTTCCGTTCGACGGTTGAAATAATCACAATGGACTGAATAGTGAGCCATATACATCGGGCTGCCACCTAACCTATGAACAGTGGTCGGTGCTGTCGGACTGTATCCACCCATCAAAAGGCGTAGCAATGGTATTTTGGACCCGGAAGTGACGTAGCCAAACAAGGCAATGTTTTTTTGGACCCGTAAGTGGTGCAAAATTCACTCAGAAGCAAAAAAATTTACATGGACTTAACATCCCAGCAAAAACTGGTGAAACTAGTGATGCTAACGGGAAACAAAAACTAACTTTTTTATTATTTCTAGGCAGGCTTTCAAGGTCATGCGTTTATGCAAATAAAAGGTTATTTATTTCATATTTGTATCCTATGTTTTAATGGGGTTTTCCACCTTCCTCAGGGATTTTTCTTTATTGAAATCTGGCAACGATATAATAGAAATATACGAAAAGTATAATATTTTTACTCTTTACTTATGATTGAACCATAATTTTCTGTCAAAAACTTACAATTTCGTCATGTTGTTAGTCGTTTACATCAAAAAACTCCTATTACCATGTATGAGTACAAGTATGCCTGCCCAAAATTAGGTAGACATACCAGCAGTAATACTTTTACACGGGCATGACATTGGAAGAAAGTGCTTCGGTGCAAGCATATCAGCAGTCAAAAAATAAGTACTTCGTGGCAAGCATACCAGCAATCCAAAAATAAAAGTTTTACCAAAAATATACTCAACAAGTAACATACATACAGCAATAAGTTTGGCCGGGCCGAATCTTAAATACCCCCCACCATGAATCAAATACTATAGTTTCCTTTGATATTCTGACAGATATTCTCCCAAGCAGATCAGTTCAACCAGTACGCTTCCCGAAGATAAATTTAAAGATTTTACCTATGAAGACTAGATCAGATTCTAGATTTATAAGAACCGTTTTTGTTTGAGTTTTATAGGAATCGGGCTGCCACTTTAACCTTGTAGTCTAATATCTGTTTTAACCCCATTATTAAATGAGTATGAGAAATAATATCTGGTTTAAAATACACACAACTAATAAAACTATGGTTTTTAGAAACACAAGGAGTTAAATCGGGAGATCGGTCATAAGACGTATGCCAAAAACATGGACGGATACACACAATATTCACCACATCTAATTGTCGTTCAAGAATCTAGACCTCAAATCGGAGGGCCGGTTTATAAGAGGACTATATCTCTATATAATCTATATATAAAATTGTACCGATACATAATATATTCTGCACACACAGAGAATACAAATTCGTTGTGATAACCGAATTTATTGCCAACCACATTTTGGCAGTTGGACCAACTATCTGTTGGCAGTTGTGTCACCCGACAAATTCGGTCCACTCAATCGAATTATGGGAAATCCAACTAATACTATATATGGAGTTGGTTGTATCAGACCATGGAATTGGTCGTTGCTCCCTTCTTTATTTGGTTGTGTCAACCAATTTTAATAGCACAAAACCTAATAAAAAAAATTAATTTCATTTGAATTTTATTTTATTTTTATATTTGTATTAAAGATGTATAGCTAAATACAATGTACGATAACAAATTAATGTCCTTAAAATGTTTTAGCGGGTGGGCACACAAAATTTAATACACACCCCATTATGACCTTCAGTTGAAAGTCGACTTTTGTTAAAATATTAAAAGGGATATAAATGGACCCGTATTACCAGTTTGTGCATATAAGTTATTTTTTTGTCGCTATAAGTTATTTTGGTCTGTTCCTACAGACACGTTTGGACAAGCAAACCAATTTTGAAACCACAAGTGATGAACTTCTTCTTATTGCTGAGTGCGTCCCGATAGTGTGTTAGGCAATATGAAAAAAAAATAACTTTTGAGTGTTCGGCCGAATCTGGCTCATGACCCTTTGTATCCATTTAGGACCGTTGTACAACGTTGGAATATTGGATTATTATTTAAAAATAAATTAAATAAGATTAGTTAGATTTTGGTGCATTTATGTTTATAAAAGCAGTTCAGAACCTACCACTTTATTCACTGCGACATCTCTGTGAGGTTTCAAGTAGACAAAGCATCCTGGAGATATATCATTAAATTCGATTGGGGTGTGGTAAGTACGGTTATTTGTGCCCTATAATATGCCCAATATAAATGATCCACTTCAATATCGTGACTTTTACTTACGCCCATTAATTACAGTCGGTCATCATTAAAAGAATACCTTGGACTGCATTGTGGATGACAATAAAATTTGCAGCGGCTTAAAAATCGTCCTTTGTGATGTTTAATTTGAAAGAAAAAAAATATCTTCTTTGAGCACCAAATAATTAACAAAAATTGAAGTGACATTTAAAAATATTTCAAATAGGATTCGGTTGTGAATAATGTATATCAGTGCTGATTACTAAATGACAGTTACGAAATTTATTTAAAGTTGGTCGTGCCAACAGAATTAAAAACAAATGCTTCAAAATATATAGATTTTGTTGCTTCAACCATTTGTCTTGTATCACAAACGAAATACTATTGAAATGATTGCCAAATGATAGTAGGCATGAAAAAATTATTGCATTAAAGGAAGTAGATTGACGTAACTAAGATATAATTCTAAATGTAGATTTTTCATTATCAGAACCATTTCGAACCAAATTGTTCTCTGTGTTCACATATTTATAGTCCTAAAAAACCTCCAGATTTTCAATTTCGGGCAAATTTGACAAAAACTATGATTTCTAGAACCAATCAGGAGATCGGTTGATATGGGGGCTATACTAAAACATCCTAAAATACCTCTAGATTTTCAATTTCAGGCAAATTGGATAAAAACTACGGTTTCTATAAGCCCAAGACCCCAAATCGGGAGGTCGGTTTTTATGGGGAGACTATATCAGCAACTAGACCGATATAGCCCATCTTCGCACTTGACATGCTTGGAGACGAGCTTGTGCAAAAGTTAAGTTAAATAAGCAAGCTTTATTATTGAAGGCTATAGCGTGATTACAACAGACATCTGTAGGATTCCAAAATATTTAATAAGAATAAAACAAAAATTATTTTAAATATGGAAGATCTCAGCAGGATTCGAACCCGGACCGAAGCCTCCGGAAAATACATAGTTTTTGACAATATTTGATTTTGTTGATATCATTTTTTAGAACAATTTATCTCATACTTTTTACAATTTTTGTATTCCCGAATGTCTTTTCTTATCGAAAAGATTAAGAAAATGCTAATATCGACCAGAGTCGACTATATTGAACCCTGCATAGGCAAACTTTGTCCCAAATTTCACAACCGTATGAAAATCGGGGTTATACGTACACAGTCTTACACAAGTTTACATACCACTGAGTTTTTAACCTTCTAACTAAACATGTTTTTTGTTGATGTTTATAAACCACAAAAAAAAATCTTAAAAATTGACAAATACTTTGTTTTTCAAATTATTTAACAAAAATTAAAGCATATGTATATGCATAGTTTATAATATTTTATTATTTAAAGAAAATACAAATTCTTTAATCGTATGTAAACTTGTGTGAGACTGTGTACATCTAAATCGACGGTTAGTATTTTGTATGTCCACACGTTGTAGCTAATCCGACTTTTGCCACGAAATTGTTCACAGTTTCAATAGATTTGAAAATGCATTGCTTTCAGACGTTGCCAGTTTCTATGATAAATTTGCAAATTGCTTTTGAATAAAAATTTCAATTCATTGTTTTGAGAATCACGTGCGTCGTGAATGAATTTCTAACTAAATCTCGTAAATGGCCTCAAATGGGTCTAAATGTAAATGTGTCGTGCGTGAGCGTGATTCCAAATCAACCGAAAAATAGAAATTATTGGAAATGAGATTTAAACCCTCAATTTATTCTAAACGGAATTTCTGTTGACAAAAATTTCGTTCAGAAGGAAAATATTTTTTTTTTTGGAACAAGGCCCACAATTTATCTATTCAGTTTTATCGAAGAATGCGAAATCGTTGTAGAAAGATTGGCATAGGAAAATATTATTTAGTGCTACTTAGTGAAAACTTGTTGTATTGTATAGTCAGATCTTTCTCACCTTTAGTATTTCTTTACAAAAATATAGAAAACCAGTTAAACCCCAACAAACACAAGGATGAGAATTTTTCATAGGTAACTCCATATCAATTTGATAGTGAATCCCATCTTCAACACTATTTCAAATGGCCTTGATAATAGCTTGCTTTCAACAAATTTTCCAATAGGTTTAATGCATTAAAATAAAATTTAGTTTGAAAAGTTGTTGCTAATATGTTGAGAAATTGTTGCTAACGTGTTGAATTCTACCGTTGAGGGTAATGTATGTTTTTTGTTGAGAACGCGATTTTCTCAACAATTTCTCAAATTGAATTATAATCTAATTCTTTGAAAAAATGATTGAAATCGTATTGAATATAATCATTTCTCCAATGCTTGTGTTTATTGGGACAGTGGTCAAAACACGATTTTTGGAATTAAATGAAAATTCTTTAACTATACGGTTTCGGTTTGTAATTGAATCCGATTAATCGTTAACCGGTGTCGGCTTTGGACACCCTTGGGGCCGTCAGACTTTCTAAACGCAAACAAATAATTTCTTTTCTAGAAAGCGAAATTTTATTTGTTGGTAGTTTCCCTTTGTTATTAAAGTTATGTCCTGCTAGATAAACAAAGTTCGTTGGGGATAAACGTGGCCTTATGTTAAACGAGTATTTATTTGCCTCTTAAGAGACAACTTTTCCAATAAAATGGTTTCTTTTCATTGCTTATAAATTTCGTTTTAATGTAAAGAATTATTTTTTCTGTGTGCCTTACTCACTTCTTTAAACGTATAATTTGAATTTTTATGACATCAGTAAGTTAAACTTGAGATTGAAACTTAATAATTTGTCTGAGTGACTTAAAAGTCTTACCGTATGATTAAATATTGGCAGAAATGTTGCGAGTTAGTTATTTTTAATCCGTCAAAAATTCAGATTCACTTGCGGACATTTATTTAACTTATCCCTGAACAAATCATCTAATGTGCTCTCAGGAGCACTGATATCGCAGTTTCTTCTTAGCTTTGGCACGCACGAGCGTGTATGAGAATTTCAAATTTCAAATGAAAAAAAAGAAGAAAATATTAGACCCACAATCCCAAACTTCAACAAGGACTTTACAGTTTCACATTAGGAAATTGCAAATTTTCTTCCATGGAGTTGTTATTTCCATTTCTTTTGCTTTGTGTTTAAAAATTTTATTTCACAGAACGATGATATGGCACATTCCTGTTGAACAAGTGCCATGTACATACGCATACATAATGCATTCATGACAGGAAATGTATGGGTGGTAAATGGGCTAGATGGTGGTAACTGTGGCATAAATAAAACGTCAAAGATTAATTTAAGACAAAATCATTTTATCTAAAATGAAATTTAAATTAATGTAATGTAATACAATAACATAACGCGACATCGCACGTCCTGTCAACTGTTTGCACCGTGACATGATTGCCTAACGAAGGACCCTATGCCGAATGGATAGAGCCCTTGGAATAGGATGGCAAAACAAAACAAAAAATACAAAGAAGGAGAAATTTCACATTTGAACGGAAGACTGCTTTTTATAAAGTTGCCATGAAATGGTTTTTATGGCCGAGAAGAAATTCATCTTTTTTTTGTGCTAATTAACAGAAGTAAAATGCTCATATATTGATACTTCAGTTTCACAGTAACATTTTGAAATTTAGCGTAAAAATTATTAATTATTCCCATGGTTGTCGCTTCTATTCTAAGGTGTGTGTTGTGTCCTGGATCCATTTAGTTAGTATGTAAAAAGTATGTTCATTTTTGCTCAGGCGAGGGATTTCTCTCACTACAATGGGACAGTGTTTTGGCAATGATTCGAGTACACAAAAAAAAAAACTTTCTGATTCAATCACGAAATCAATTGATCCAATTAATTTTTTAATTGAAATGTCTTCAATCAAGAAAATTATAGTATCAATCATAGCTTTAGTTGGGCCTAAAAAATACTTCATTAAAAATTTAATTAATTTCACTCACATATTTCAATTAATTTTTTAATTAATTCAATTAAAAATTCAACTGATGTTGATTGCAAAACTCAATTAATTTCTTAATTAAACAAGTAAGTAAAGTAGAAAGTCAGGCGGAACCGACTATATCATACCCTCCACCATCTCTACTGAATGAGTAAACACACGCAAAGAAAAAAAACGTTTGGAAAACGTGTACCGAAAACGTTTTTCTTTTGTTAGAGTTTTTTGAATTGCTTCGAAAATTTTAAACTTTTATCATCAAAAAAATTCGTTTGTTACAAAATTTTTATTTTTTCAATAAAAAAAGTTATTTTTGAAATAACAACACAGTCCATTTCGTTTATATCAAACACTGTTCTTTTCTGACTTTAGGTCTTTAATAAGACACATTTTACAGTTCAAAATTTGATATAGTACAATGTAATGTTGAACATTTTTTCGGAATCTTCCGAATATATTTGGAATATATGTAAAAAAAAAAAGCAAAAAAAAACTTTTGCCGAAGCAGGGATCGAACCCACGACCCTTGGCATGAGAGTCGGACGTAGCTACCACTGCTCCACGGTGCCAAACTAAATGTTTGTTTCTGTTAAATAAACTTTGTTTATTCGGTTCGTGGGCGCCGCAAGCTATGCTATAAAAATATAACTTATATGGATATTTATCTATTGATGACCATAACAGGTACATAGCTCAGTGGTTAGTGTGTTGGCTTACAATGTGCATGGTCCGCGGTTCGATTCTCCGTCCAGGCGAAAGGTAAAAAAAAATTTAAAAATTTATAAAATCGTATAATTTCTTCTACATTGTTGGTATTACAGGAAAAGGTGTTAAGAACTAAAAATCCTCGTGGATGTGAGAAAGATGTGAGGGACAATGCAATTAGCAAGAAAATATTTTTTTTTTGAGCTAGTCTTTATGAAATTGTTTTTACATCCTGGAAAAGAATAAACGTTTATCACAAAAAGTATATACTTTTCTTCCAAATACACTTCCTTACAGCGAAAAGCAAATGAGAAACGAACTTTGTTTGTCTAAAATTTCGTTTGGGAGGAAAGAATTATTTTTTTGCGTGCATAAGCATTTTTGTGGTATTATTGACATTTATTTATGAAAATTAAGGGCACATGTTTATGGGAGCTCTATCTCAATTTGAACAGAAATGCCAGATCTTTGGAGTTATACTTGATTTAATACCTGCAGAGTTAGTATGCCTATAATATTACGTCCATTTTTAAACCAGTGAGTAAAGCAGAAAGTCGGGCGGGGCCGACTATATCATACCCTAATCCACCCCTACTGAATTAGTAAACATTTTTGGGGTATCAGTGGTATAGGTTTGGGGAAAATCCGCATTTCCACAATTAAGAGCACTAAGGGGTACATGGGAGTTTTATCACAATCTGAACAGAAATGTCTGATATTAGGAGCTATAGTTGATTCTGAACCTACAGAGTTAGTATGCCATTAATATTGAGTCTATTATTAAAAAACAAGTATATACGGCCGTAAGTTCGGCCAGACCGAAGCTTATGTACCCTCCACCATGGATTGCGTAGAAACTTCTACTGAAGACTGTCACCCACAATCGAATTACTTGGGTTGCGGTTAAATACGTATATAATTAAGTTTAAAGTTTCTATAGAAGTAAAATTTAGAAAAAATTTTCTATAGAAATAAAATATGGAAAAAAATTCTATAGAAATAAAATTTGGAAAAAAATTTCTATAGAAATAATATTTTGACAAAATTTTCTATAGAAATAACATTTTGACATTGTTTTCCATAAAACTAAAATTTTGGTAGATTATTTTTGGCTCGAGTGGCAACCATGAATATGAACCGATATGGACCAATTGTTGTGTGATTGGGGATCGGCTATATATAACTATAGACCGTTATGGACCAATTTTGGCATGGATATTAGCGGCCTTATACTAACACCACGTTGGAAATTTCAACCGGATGGGATGAATTGTGCTCCTCCAAGAGGCTCCGGAGATCAAATCTGGGGAACGGTTTATATGTGGGCTATATAATTATGGACCGATATGGACCAATTCTTGCGTGTTTGTTAGAGACCACATTCTAACACCATGTACCAAATTTCAACCGTATCGGATGAACTTTGCTCCTCCAAGAGGCTCCGGAGGACAAATCTGGGAATCGATTTATATGGGGGCTATATATAATTATGGACCGATATGGACCAATTTTTGCATGGTCATTAGAGAACATATACCAACACCATGTACCTAATTTCAGCCGGATCGGATGAAATTTTCGTTTCATAGAGGCTCCGCAAGCAAAATCGGGGGATCGGTTTATATGGGGGCTATATGTAATTATGGACCGATATAATGTACCAAATTTCAGTCGGATCGGATGAAATTTGCTTCTCCTAGAGCAATCGCAAGCCAAATTTGGGGGTCCGTTTATAAGGGGGCTATACGTAAAAGTGGACCGATATGTCCCATTAGCAATACCATCCGACCTACATCAATAACAACTACTTGTGCCAAGTTTCAAGTTGATAGCTTGTTTCGTTCGGAAGTTATCGTGATTTCAACAGACGGACGGACGGACGGACGGACATGCTCAGATCGACTCAGAATTTCACCACGACCTAGAATATATACTTTATGGGGTCTTAGAGCAATATTTCGATGTGTTACAAACGGAATGACAAAGTTAATATACCCCCATCCTATGGTGGAGGGTATAATAAATTGGGAGATCGTTTTTATGGGGGCTATACTAAAATATGGACCGATACTCACCGTTTTCGGCACACCTCTTTATGGCCCGAAAATACCTCTAGATTTTCAATTTCAGGCAAATTGGATAAAACGGTTTCTATAAGCCCAAGACCCCAAATCGGGAGGTCGGTTTATACGGGGATCATACCAAAACATGGACCAATGCTCACCATTTTTGGCGCACCTTTTTATGGTCCATAATACCTCTTGATTTCCAATTTCAGGAGAATTGGATAAAAACTACGGTTTCTATAAGCCCAAGAAATAAAATCGGAAGATAGGTCTATATGGGGGCTATACCAAAACATGGACCGATCCTCACTATTTCTGGCACACCTCTTTATGGTCATAAATTTCCTCTAGATTTCCAATTTCAGCCAAATTGGATAAAAACTACGGTTTCTATAAGCCCAAGGTAAAATCGGGAGATCGGTCTATATGGGGGCTATACCAAAAAATGGACCGATACTCAACGTTTTTGGCGCACCTCTTTATGGTCCAAAAATACCTCTAGATTTCCAATTTCAGGAGAATTGGATAAAAACTACGGTTTCTATAAGCCCAAGAAATAAAATCGGAAGATAGGTCTATATGGGGGCTATACTAAAACATGGATCGATTCTCACTATTTTTGGCACACCTCTTTATGGTTATAAAATTCCTCTAGATTTCAAAATTCAGGAAAATTGGATAAAATCTACGATTTTTAGAAGCCCAAGATCCCAAATCGGGAGGACGATTTATATGGGGACTATATCAAAACCTGGACCGGTATAGCCCATCTTCGAACTTGACCTGCCTGCAGACAAAAGACGAGTTTTTGCAAAATTTCAGCACGAAGACTGTAGCGTGATTACAACAGACAGACAGGCAGACGGACATGGTTATATCGTCGTAGAATTTCTCCCTGATCAAGAATATATACTTTATATAGTCGGAAATCGATATTTCGATGTGTTACAAACGGAACGACAAACTTATTATACCCCCTTCACCATTCTATGGTGGTGGGTATAAAAACACAATAAATATTGGATTTATTATACAGTTATGTGAGAAATAATAGGGACAGTGCCTACGCACATTTAGATAACATTAACGAGCGAACAAAAAATCTAAAATTCTTTCTTTTTTAAACGACTTATTTATTTTTAAAAGGTAGAGACAATATTAGTAACAAAATCTTTGATTCTATTGTACGAGTAATTCCATATACACAAAAAAATATCACCAAAATATTTCCAATTAAAAAGTTAATTGAAGTTGAAAATGTTTTCAATTAATAAATTAATTGATATAATTAACTTCTTAATCAAGATAGAAACATCAAATTAATAAAGTAAATTATTGAAAATTTTAAAATTTTTAATTAAAAACTAAATTAATACTATTAACTTTTTAATCAAATTCGGAAGACTAAGTCAGTTAAAAAAGTGATGAATATTTTTTTTATTTTATAATTAAAAAATGTATTTCAAATAATCAATTGTTATTTCAAATAAAAACTCTGAGCCAATTCAGAAAGTAATTGAAAATATTTACCTTTTTTAATTAAAAAATTAATTGAGTTTTGCAATCAATAAAATTTGTAATTAAATCAATTAAAAGATTAATTGAAATTTGCTAATGAAATCAATTATTTTTTAATCAATGTCCAATTAAAAATGATACTATCATTTTCGTGATTGAGGTCATTTCAATTAAAAAACAAGTATATACGGCCGTAAGTTCGGCCAGGCCGAAGCTTATGTACCCTCCATCATGGACTGCGTAGAAACTTCATCTAAACATTGCCATCCACAATCGAATTACTTAAGTTGCGGTAACGCTTGCCGATGGCAAGGTATCTTAAAACCTCCCTAACACCATCTACTAAATTGTATGTAAGTCCATACGTGGTATATATTAAATCAAAAAAGATCGATCCAATACGTATATAATTCAGTTTGACAAAGTACACATAAAATTTTGACAAAATTTTCTACAGAAATAAAATTTAAAAAAAAAATTTCTATAGAAATAAAATTTTCATAAAATTTTCTATAGAAATAAACTTTTGACAAAATTTTCTATACAAATAAAATCTTGGTAGATTATTTTTGGCTCTAGTGGCAACCATGATTATGAACCGAATAAAAATTGAACAAAATTTTCTATAGAAATAAAATTTTGATAAAATTTTCTATAGAAATAAAATTTTGACAATGACGAATATTTTATTATGAACCGAATAAAATTTTAACAAAATTTTCTCTAGAAATAAAATTTTGACAAAATTTTCTATAGAAATAAAATTTTGACAAAATTTCCTATCGAAATAAAATTTTGGTAGATTATTTTTGGCTCTAGTGGCAACCATGATTATGAACCGATATGGACCAATTTTTGTTTGATTGGACCAATTTTGGTATGGTTGTTAGCGACCATATACTAACACCACGTGCCTAATTTGAACCGGATCGGATGAATTTTGCTCCTCCAAGAGGCTCCGGAGGTCAAATCTGGAGAATGTTTTATATGGGGGCTATATATAATTATGGACCGATATGGACCAATTCTGGCACGGTTGTTAAAGATCATATACTAACACCATGTTCCAAATTACAACCGGATTGGATGAAATTTGCTTCTCTTGGAGACTTCGCAAGCCAAATCTGGGGATCGGTTTATATGGGGGCTATATATAATTATGAACGGATGTGGACCAATTTTTGCATGGTTGTTAGAGACCATATACCAATATCATGTACCAAATTTCAGGCGGATCGGATGAAATTTGCTTCACCGCAAGCCAAATCTGGCGATCGGTTTATATGGGGGCTATATATAATTATGAACCGATGTGGACCAATTTTGCACGGTTGTTAGAGACCATATACCAACACCATGTACTAAATTTTAGCCGGATCGGATGAAATATGCTTCTCTTATAGGCTCCACAAGCCAAATCTGGGGATCGGTTTATATGGGGGCTATATATAATTAAGGACCGATATGGACCAATTTGTCCATGGTTGTTAGAGACCATATATCAACATCATGTACCAAATTTCAGCCGGATCGGATGAAATTTTCTTCTCTTTGAGGCTCCGCAAGCCAAATCTGGGGATCGGTTTATATGGGGGCTATATATAATTATGGACCGATGTGAACCAATTTTTGCATGGTTGTTAGAGACCATATACCAACACCATGTACCAAATTTCAGCCGGATCGGATGAAACGGAATGACAAAGCTAATATACCACCATCCTATGATGGAGGGTATAATAATTGGATCAATTAATTTCGTGATTGAATCAGAAAAAAATTGTTTTGTGTGTACATATTTGTGATTTGGTGTAATCGACATGATTTACGTGTGAAAAAAATAAGGACACTTCATGAAACTTTAAATCTATCCCTAACATTAATAAAACTAAATAGATATTTATATCAGGAATCCGGAGCGGTCCATTTTTTTGCTCCGCTCCGGAGAAAAAAAATTGCTCCTCTCCGGGAAAAAAATTTCGCTCCGCTCCTACTTAGAGAAAATTATTTTTTATACCCACCATCATCAGGGTTGTCCTGTCGCAAACTGTGACTTTTGCGACATACGTTTACGACGGTATAATACGTATGTCGCAAAAGTCGTAAACCTAATGTAAAACAAGTATATACGGCCGTAAGTTCGGCCAGGCCGAAGCTTATGTACCCTCCATCATGGATTGCGTAGAAACTTCATCTAAACACTGCCATCCACAATCGAATTACTTAAGTTGCGGTAACGCTTGCCGATGGCAAGGTATCTCAAAACCTCCTAACACCATCTTCTAAATTGTATGTAAGTCCATACGTGGTATATATTAAATCAAAAAAGATCGATCCAATACGTATATAATTCAGTTTGACAAAGTAGACATAAAATTTTGACAACATTTTCTACAGAAATAAAATTTTAACAAAATTTTCTTTAGAAATAAAATTTTCACAAAATTTTCTATAGAAATAAAAATTTTGACAAAATTTTCTATAGAAAGAAAATTTTGACAAAAATTTCTACAGAAATAAAATTTTAACAAAATTTTCTATAGAAATAAACTTTTGACAAAATTTTCTATAGAAATAAAATCTTGGTAGATTATTTTTGGCTCGAGTGGCAACCATGATTATGAACCGAATAAAATTTGAACAAAATTTTCTATAGAAATAAAATTTTGACAATGATGAAAATTTTGTTATGAACCGATATGGACCAATTTTTGTGTGATTGGACCAATTTTGGTATGGTTGTTAGCGACCATATACTAACACCGCGTTCCTAATTTGAACCGGATCGGACGAATTTTGCTCCTCCAAGAGGCTTCGGAGGTCAAATCTGGAGAACGTTTTATATGGGGGCTATATATAATTACGGACCGATATGGACCAATTCTGGCACGGTTGTTAAAGATCATATACTAACACCATGTTCCAAACTACAACCGGATTGGATGAAATTTGCTTCTCTTGGAGACTTCGCAAGCCAAATCTGGGGATCGGTTTATATGGGGGCTATATATAATTATGAACCGATGTGGACCAATTTTTGCACGGTTGTTAGAGACCATATACCTACATCATGTACCAAATTTCAGCCGGATCGGATGAAATTTGCTTCTCTTTGAGGCTCCGCAACCCAAATCTGGGGATCGGTTTATATGGGCGCTATATATAATTATGGACCGATGTGGACCAATTTTTGCGCGGTTGTTAAAGACCATATACCAACATCATGTACCAAATTTCAGCCGGATCGGATGAAATTTGCTTCTCTTTGAGGCTCCGCAAGCCAAATCTGGGGATCGGTTTATATGGGGGCTATATATAATTATGGACCGATATGGACCAATTTTTGCATGGTTGTTAGAGACCATATACCAACATCATGTACCAAATTTCAGCCGGATCGGATGAAATTTGCTTCTCTTAGAGGCTCCGCAAGCCAAATCTGGGGATCGGTTTATATGGGGGCTATATATAATTATTGACCGATGTGAACCAATTTTTGCACGGTTGTTAGAGACCATATACCAACACCATGTACCAAATTTCAGCCGGATCGGATGAAATTTGCTTCTCTTTGAGGCTCCGCAAGCCAAATCTGGGGATCGGTTTATATGGGGACTATATATAATTATGGACCGATGTGAACCAATTTTTATATGGTTGTTAGAGACCATATACCAACATCATGTACCAAATTTCAGCCGGATCGGATGAAATTTGCTTCTCTTAGAGGCTCCGCAAGCCAAATCTGGGGATCGGTTTATATGGGGGCTATATATAATTATGGACCGATGTGGACCAATTTTTGCATGGTTGTTAGAGACCATATACCAACACCATATACCAAATTTCAGCCGGATCGGAAGAAATATGCTTCTGTTAGAGGCTCCACAAGGCAAATCTGAGGGTCCCTTTATATGGGGGCTATACGTAAAAGTGGACCGATATGGCCCATTTTCAATACCATCCGACCTACATCGATAACAACTACTTGTGCCAAGTTTCAAGTCGATAGCTTGTTTCGTTCGGAAGTTAGCGTGATTTCAACAGACGGACGGACGGACGCACATGCTTAGATCGACTCAGAATTTCACCACGACCCAGAATATATATACTTTATGGCGTCTTAGAGCAATATTTCGATGTGTTACAAACGGAATGACAAAGTTAATATACCCCCATCCTATGATGGAGGGTATAAAAACTAATTTTGAATCAAAGAAATTGTGAATGTTTTTTTAATTTAATTTAGTTAGGCTTCCCGATAAAAGGGATGAAAAAAATGCTTTGTTCAAAACTCCACTAGTTTTACATCTCTCATTCGCAACTCCAAACTCTTCTTGGTTTGCGTGGTCCATAATGTCCAGTGGCATCAGCGAATGACTAGCTACAATATTTAAAATTTTTAATTTGTATGGAAATTGGCTCTAATAAGCCAAAACGTGATTTTATAAAATTCTCTTTAAACAAAAATTCACTTTTGCAAGTCTTCTTTCCTTCTAGTTTCTGCATAAATTTTGGAAAGAAAGGATGAGCGAATACCGGCCGTCACGTTTACTACACCATCAAGTAGTTCATTGTAATTTCGTCTTGGAGTTTCCAATTGAAATAACTCTATTCTCAGGTTTTTTTACTCGTTAATAACTTCCTGAGAATTTAAATTTCTTCGCACATATCATCATCTTGGATATCATTCGCGGCCTAGCTGAAGGGACGAAGTATTTTAAGTTTGCGACGTTACTTTTCTTACATTTACGACGCGTATGTGACGTTTACAACTTTGCGACAGTCGCAAACCTAAAATAGCTTAATACAGACCATCTCTGACCATCATAGAATGGTAATTGGGGTGCAATAAGTTTACCATTCCATTTGTAACATATCGAAGTATATATATATATATATATATATATATATATATATATATATATATATATATATATATATATATATATATATATATATATATATAACAATTAAAAAATTGCAAAAATATCTCATACCAACTTGAGAGCTGCAATAAGATCAAGATTTCGAAAGCGATTTCCAGGAGACCGGTGATTGTCTTCCAAATATTAAAAAATGAAAACGGGAATTCGGTCACCATATATTTATGGACGAAAATTTATTTCTGAATACCATCTTCCTCATTTCTATATTTTTGGAATAATTTGTCCAAATCAGTGATGAACACTGATGGGAGGGCAACATTTAGGCCCGAGTCCTCACGAAATGACTTTGCAAAATTTCAACAACAAGCTTAGTAAAATTATAAATGAACGCATGGGCCTCCAAAATTAAATCTGTTTCCGTTTCTAGTCCAAATGCTTCATTTGCACCCTTTTATCTTTTTATACCCTTCACCACTACTGTGGTACAGGGTATAATAAGTTTGTGCATTTGTATGTAATGCCAAGAAGGAAAAGTCTGAGACCCATCGTTTAATATACCGATCGTCTTAGAATTAAATTAGTAGTGTAGTCAAGCGTGCCAAATTTTATTGAAATCGGTTCAGATTTAGATATAGCTCCCATATATATCGTTCGCCCGAGTTACACTCATATGACCACAGTGGCCAATCTTTTACTCCGATTTAATTGAAATTTTGCACAGGGAGTAGAATCAGCATTGTAGGTATGCGTGCCAAAATTTGGTTGATTTAGGTATATCTCCCATATATAGCTTTCGCCCGATTTACACTCATATGACCACAGAGGCCAATTTTTAACTTCGATTTAGTTGAAATTTTGCACAGAGAGTAGAATTACCATTGTAGCTATGGGTGCCAAATATATGTTTTTCTGATTTCGACAAAAATGGTCAAAATACCAAAATTTTCCTTATAAAATTGTCACTGCTTAGTCGAAAAGTTGTAAAAATGACTCTAATTTTCCTAAACTTCTAATACATATATATCGAGCGATAAATCATAAATAAACTTTTGCGAAGTTTCCTTAAAATTGCTTCAGATTTAAATGTTTCCCATATTTTTTTACCAACATTGTGTTCCACCCTAGTGCATTAGCCGACTTATATTTTGAGTCTATAGATTTTGTAGAAGTCTATCAAATTCTGTCCAGATCGAGTGATATTTAAATGTATGTATTTGGGACAAACCTTTATATATAGCCCCCAACACATTTGACGGATGTGATATGGTATCGAAAATGTATGTGTACAAAGTGGTGCAGGGTATAATATAGTCGGCCCCGCCCGACTTTAGACTTTCCTTACTTGTTTAATAATGTAGAAATAAACAGAATTTCTTGAATATCATTATTCCAACTTGATTTATATACTGAACGAATTTCGAAATTCGTTCAGTATATATGTTCGTCCCATACACGATACACATGTTCGTCCCATACACGAAAAAATATCCCCAATTTGGGGGAAATCCCCAATACTGGCAACACTGTCTCTCAGTAAAATCTTGCAAACCATAACATACGTTACGTTGCCAGCTGGTTGTTGATAACAAACAAAGTACCAGTACAATGTACATGTTCCGCAACTACAATTGGGGGTTAAAAAACAGGATTCGTTTTTTGTTTTTAATGTTTTAGATCCGAGATTCCCAACCCAATTTGCTTCGCGCCCCCCAAAAATTTATCAATTTCGTTGCGCCCCCAACGTGGGGGCGACTGCTACATTTTTGTGTAAAATTTGGTCGATTCAATACATAAATTCTGTTTATTGACGAATCCACTGAGGTGAAAATGTGTCTCATCACTGAAGATGATTTTCTTCGAAAATTGATCATCCACTGTTGCCATTTCTTGGAACCATTTAACACGTTGTTGGATTGTGTATCTCTCCATGGTTCAAATTGAGTAAGTCTGAAATAGAGAAATTTCAAATAAACTTCGGAAAAAACTTGGCGTTTAGGTATGGTTCACATTCAACATCGGCCCTTGAAATTGTAACCACCCTTTAGAAGAAGTTCTACTGTTCTGGATAATAAAGGATCCGGAACTATGTACTGATGTAACACTGAGTCTTTATGGAATTCAGTATAAATCTGGGATTCGGAGCGGAACGAGGAGCGGTGCGGAGCGAACCGTTTTTTAGCCGGAACGGAACGATTTCCAAAAGAAAAACCGCTCCGCTCCGGAAAACAAAAATTAGATTTAATCAAATGCGATGATAGTTTCTTTTTAATTCGTTTGCTCTGGTATACATTTTGCATAAAGAGTACAATTGATAGTGTGGTAATGAGGACAAATTTGGTTAAAATCGGTTCAAATTTAGATATAGCTCTCATATATATCATTCGCCCGATATCTACTTATACTGCCCCAGAAGCCAGAGGCCAAAGTTGTACTCCGATTTACATGAAGTTTTGTACAAGGAGTAGAACTAATATTCCTATTATGCATGCCAAATTTGGTTGACATCGATTCAGATTTATATAGCTCCCATATATATCTTTCGCCCGATTTTGATTCATATGACCATGGAGACCAAAGTTTCACTCCGAATATTTTGAAACTGTGCTATTAGCATTTTAGCAGATTGTGTCAAAGGTGGTCAAAATCGTTTAAGATTGAGACAAAGCCCCCATATATACAGTATGTCAAGAAAGTGTTTTGACAATAAGATAAAAATTATGTTTTGTTCCAAAATTAAATATAACATAATGAAATTATGTTAAATATAACATGAGCGCTAGTATTGAAGTCTGTAGCGTGATTACCACAGACAGACGGACATGCTTATATCGTCTTACAATTTCTTCCTGATCAAATATATATATATATATATATATATATATATATATATATATATATATATATATATATATATATATATATATATATATATATATATATATATATATATATATATATATATATATATATATATATATATATTGATCAGGAAGAAATTGTAAGACGATATAAGCATGTCCGTCTGTCTGTGGTAATCACGCTACAGACTTCAATACTAGCGCTCATGTTATATTTAACATAATTTCATTATGTTATATTTAATTTTGGAACAAAACATAATTTTTATCTTATTGTCAAAACACTTTCTTGACATACTGTATATATGGGGGCTTTGTCTCAATCTTAAACGATTTTGACCACCTTTGACACAATCTGCTAAAATGCTAATAGCACAGTTTCAAAATATTCGGAGTGAAACTTTGGTCTCCATGGTCATATGAATCAAAATCGGGCGAAAGATATATATGGGAGCTATATAAATCTGAATCGATGTCAACCAAATTTGGCATGCATAATAGGAATATTAGTTCTACTCCTTGTACAAAACTTCATGTAAATCGGAGTACAACTTTGGCCTCTGGCTTCTGGGGCAGTATAAGTAGATATCGGGCGAATGATATATATGAGAGCTATATCTAAATTTGAACCGATTTTAACCAAATTTGTCCTCATTACCACACTATCAATTGTACTCTTTATGCAAAATGTATACCAGAGCAAACGAATTAAAAAGAAACTATCATCGCATTTGATTAAATCTAATTTTTGTTTTCCGGAGCGGAGCGGTTTTTCTTTTGGAAATCGTTCCGTTCCGGCTAAAAAACGGTTCGCTCCGCACCGCTCCTCGTTCCGCTCCGAATCCCAGATTTATACTGAATTCCATAAAGACTCAGTGTTACATCAGTACATAGTTCCGGATCCTTTATTATCCAGAACAGTAGAACTTCTTCTAAAGGGTGGTTACAATTTCAAGGGCCGATGTTGAATGTGAACCATACCTAAACGCCAAGTTTTTTCCGAAGTTTATTTGAAATTTCTCTATTTCAGACTTACTCAATTTGAACCATGGAGAGATACACAATCCAACAACGTGTTAAATGGTTCCAAGAAATGGCAACAGTGGATGATCAATTTTCGAAGAAAATCATCTTCAGTGATGAGGCACATTTTCACCTCAGTGGATTCGTCAATAAACAGAATTTATGTATTGAATCGACCAAATTTTACACAAAAATGTAGCAGTCGCCCCCACGTTGGGGGCGCAACGAAATTGATAAATTTTTGGGGGGCGCGAAGCAAATTGGGTTGGGAATCTCGGATCTAAAACATTAAAAACAAAAAACGAATCCTGTTTTTTAACCCCCAATTGTAGATGCGGAACATGTACATTGTACTGGTACTTTGTTTGTTATCAACAACCAGCTGGCAACGTAACGTATGTTATGGTTTGCAAGATTTTACTGAGAGACAGTGTTGCCAGTATTGGGGATTTCCCCCAAATTGGGGATATTTTTTCGTGTATGGGACGAACATGTGTATCGTGTATGGGACGAACATATATACTGAACGAATTTCGAAATTCGTTCAGTATATAAATCAAGTTGGAATAATGATATTCAAGAAATTCTGTTTATTTCTACATTATTAAACAAGTAAGGAAAGTCTAAAGTCGGGCGGGGCCGACTATATTATACCCTGCACCACTTTGTACACATACATTTTCGATACCATATCACATCCGTCAAATGTGTTGGGGGCTATATATAAAGGTTTGTCCCAAATACATACATTTAAATATCACTCGATCTGGACAGAATTTGATAGACTTCTACAAAATCTATAGACTCAAAATATAAGTCGGCTAATGCACTAGGGTGGAACACAATGTTGGTAAAAAAATATGGGAAACATTTAAATCTGAAGCAATTTTAAGGAAACTTCGCAAAAGTTTATTTATGATTTATCGCTCGATATATATGTATTAGAAGTTTAGGAAAATTAGAGTCATTTTTACAACTTTTCGACTAAGCAGTGACAATTTTATAAGGAAAATTTTGGTATTTTGACCATTTTTGTCGAAATCAGAAAAACATATATTTGGCACCCATAGCTACAATGGTAATTCTACTCTCTGTGCAAAATTTCAACTAAATCGAAGTTAAAAATTGGCCTCTGTGGTCATATGAGTGTAAATCGGGCGAAAGCTATATATGGGAGATATACCTAAATCAACCAAATTTTGGCACGCATACCTACAATGCTGATTCTACTCCCTGTGCAAAATTTCAATTAAATCGGAGTAAAAGATTGGCCACTGTGGTCATATGAGTGTAACTCGGGCGAACGATATATATGGGAGCTATATCTAAATCTGAACCGATTTCAATAAAATTTGGCACGCTTGACTACACTACTAATTTAATTCTAAGACGATCGGTATATTAAACGATGGGTCTCAGACTTTTCCTTCTTGGCATTACATACAAATGCACAAACTTATTATACCCTGTACCACAGTAGTGGTGAAGGGTATAAAAAGATAAAAGGGTGCAAATGAAGCATTTGGACTAGAAACGGAAACAGATTTAATTTTGGAGGCCCATGCGTTCATTTATAATTTTACTAAGCTTGTTGTTGAAATTTTGCAAAGTCATTTCGTGAGGACTCGGGCCTAAATGTTGCCCTCCCATCAGTGTTCATCACTGATTTGGACAAATTATTCCAAAAATATAGAAATGAGGAAGATGGTATTCAGAAATAAATTTTCGTCCATAAATATATGGTGACCGAATTCCCGTTTTCATTTTTTAATATTTGGAAGACAATCACCGGTCTCCTGGAAATCGCTTTCGAAATCTTGATCTTATTGCAGCTCTCAAGTTGGTATGAGATATTTTTGCAATTTTTTAATTGTTACGGATTTTCTACCTATTTATACCCTTCACCACTACTGTGGTACAGGGTATAATAAGTTTGTGCATTTGTATGTAACGCCAAGAAATAATAGTCATAGACCCATCTTTTAGTATACCGATCGGCTTAGAATTAAATTCTGAGTCGATTTAGCGATGTCCGTCTGTCTGTCTGTCTGTCCGTCCGTCTGTCTGTATATGTAATTTTGTGCACAAAGTACAGCTCGCAATTTAAGTCCGACCGTCCTCAATTTTGGCATGGGGTCTTTCTTCGGGTCAGAGACAATCGCTATTGATTTTGGAAAAAATCGGTTCAGATTTAGATATAGCTGCCATATATATTTATCACCGATTTGATCATAATTCACGTATTTATGAACCGATCTTCTTCAAATTTTGTACATCTGAATGTTTTGTCGGTCACGTAAAACCTGCAAAACATCAGCTAAATCGGTTCAGATTTAGATATAGCTCCCATATATATCTTTCGTCCGATTTGCACTTATATAGCTTCAAAAGCCAGAATTTTACTCTGATGTGCTTCAAATTTAGCACAAGGAGTACGTTTAATAATATTGTTAACTGCGCCAAATTTAGTTAAAATCGGCTCAGATTTAGATATAGCTCCTATATATATCTTTCGTCCGATTTGCTCTTATATGGCTTCAAAAGCCAGAATTTTGCCCTGATTTGATTCAAAATTTGCACAAAGTGTACGTTTAATAATATGGTTAACTGTGCCTAATTTGGTTGAAATCGGTTCAGATTTAGATATAGCTCCCATATATACCTTTGGTCCGATTTGCACAAAAGCCAGAGTTGAAGCCTGATTTGCCTCAAATTTTGTATATATACGCCAGAGTTGAGTAGAATATTTCATATTTTAGACCCATTTTCAATGGGAGTTTCCTTCAGTTGACTCGATAGTTTCCACAGAGAATATATTTAATATGCTTTTTGATCTAATTGGTTCAAATTTCGTAGTCATATTTCACACTGTAATACCACACTTTCCACAAAACGGTCGAGTTTTAAATAAACTAGGCCGAATAATATATCACAACCCACAATTGACCACATATAATGCCGAGATTTAACCAATATCCTTGTAAATGCGCCACAGTAGCAAAAATTTTAAATATTAATTTTTTTCCTTTATCTCGAATACGTATTTCTCGCTCGATAGATCGTAAATATTATTTCGTACAATTGCATTAAAATTGCTCTAGCTTTATATTTCCCATATTTTGTAATTAACATTGTGTTTCATCCCAGGGTGTCAGCCGATTTAAATTTTAAATCTAGAGATTTTATAGAAGTACAAAAAATTTTCTCCATATTGTATATAAATTATATAAATATTTCTAATAAAAGCCTTCATAATAACTCCCAACAAATTTGAACGATTTGAAATGGTAACACAAATTTTTGGTCTACATAGTGGTGAAGGGTATAATATAGTCGGCCCCGCCCGACTTTAGACTTTACTTACTTGTATTCTCATAAAAACTTGTCAAAAATGGGAATGTTTATGAGGAATTTTGATTTAAATTGGGGATTTTTAGGGACGAAAGTGTCTTAATTTGGGGAGAAGAGCCAGAAAAATATTGACAACACTGATGGGGGAAATCTCTAGCAAAAACTTGCAATTTCTCCGTCCCTCTTTTGCTGGCTTTTTGGTGTAAACAAACGACTTTCAGTAAAAATTTGTGATAATTATCAAACATTATCGGGTTCTCGAACGGAGTTGATGTTATTTTAGAACCCAAAGAATGCTAAGGTTTGCCGGTGCACAATTGCCATCAAATGTGTAATTTCCTGATAAAACTACTAAAGGTACTACATTACATGTGTAATTATCATGTGTAAATTAGTGCTCTTTTGTATAAATAGAACCATTGTAATGAAAAATGCTGGAGTCGGAGTCTAGCAAAATTGATTCGTCTCCAAAGCAAAGGTGATGAGGTTTTTATACAGTATTCCCCGATAATTTACTTTGCTGGATACCAATCCATCTAGGAGTTTGATCGACTCAGCTGGCTCTTATATTGAGTACGAGTATATGACGGGAGTATGTTATACACTGAAAAAACAGTGAACCCACCAGGAAGAAAACATTTAGCTAATTTTAGAAAATTTTTAATATTTTTGGAAAATTTTTACTAAACAGTATTACAAACGCTGACATCACGCCGTTATCACAAAAATAAGTAAATATTTGTCAACAAATTCAAGAAAATTTTAATTAATTTAGACATAATTAATTTTTTTCACCTGTTAAAGGAAATTTTGTAGTTTTAAATAAAAAATTGGAGTTCAAAACTGCAAAAATGTCTTTAGTGACATACGATGGACGCATTTATTGTAAAATTTACAAATTTAAAGAAATAATGAACTATTTTGTGAGAAGTACGCATTTAGTAAAACTTTTTACTTCATTTGTGTATAATTTTTTTCTGTTTTTTAGTTCACTTAACTAATGTACGCAAAAAATTATTAGAGTAAAGGAAATTTTCTCCACATATAATAATTCCATAAACTAAAATAAAGTTAAATTGACTTTAGTGAAATAGAGAGTTTACTTTTTTTTGAGTGTACTTTATACACATTTTAAAATTAAATTCCCAACATTTGAAGACAATTTTATTGCCTACATTTTTTAAGTGAAACGGATACGTGGAAAATGTATCCTAATATTTGCATGGAAATGAGCGAGCGAGGAAGAGAAAGAGAGAGAGAGAAGGGGAGAGGAAATAAATATTGATTTGAATACATATCAAGCAATTACCTACAGCAAACGAATTTCTGATAGCCAATAATGTTAGCGTTTGTTTAGATTACACAAAACATTCAATGCCATTAAAAGTCATCAATACGGCTATTACCAGTCAATTAATGTTTGCCATGCAAAATGTGGTTGATTGGAAGGTATCAGGTGTGTTCAGTATCGCAATTACAGGGTCACAATGGTTTTTGACGGAATACGCGGAATTATTTTGCATTGCTTTACGGAGAAACATCAAAGTCAAAGTCATCATGAGAAATATGTAAGACATTTATATCATCGAAGGATGTGAAGGAATTCTTTGCTTTCCTTATCTGTATGTGTGGAGTATCCCTATCATTACCAAGTTGATGACAAGAGATAGGAGGGTATAGAAGATATGCCATGAAACGGATATGTTCATTCACCCATGTCAGTTTTATGTATTGCCTTTATCAAGGAAATCCTCTATATCGGTATTTTAAAACTTTTTCTTTTCGGTTATCGTTGCTTGCAAATACTTCGATGCCACATGTGGGTTATTTGCGGCTAAAATCTTTGATGTCTTTTGGTAATAACACCATCAATGGGGAGAACATCAAAATTTGAAAATACCCCATTAATGTATTATCATCTTTATTGCGTTTAATAAAATAATTGCGTGTTGAAATCTCGGCAGTCGGGCATTTCCACATGCTCTCATGCCATTCATATTTGATTTTATTGCAATTTGTGGTAAAAGCTTTTTGTACCCTCCTATTCCAGCACCTATCCATCAACGTAAAGTTACACCAAACGAAACAGAATGTTTGGAAAACGAATATTACAAACGTTGTCCTTTTGTTAAAGTATTTTTTTTTTTTAATTTCTTCGAAAAATTCAATCTTCTATCTCCGACAAAAAAAAAGGTTAGCTTGGTGAGATTTAAAAACATTGGCTCAATTCGGTGAAATATAAATTTTAAGACTGTCCTTATTGACGCAACCAAATGTTTAAATTCCTTAAATAACAAATCAATCGCATTAACACAAGATTACTTATGGACAAATTTATATTTTTATAGCCTGCGCCACACTGTGGAACATGGTACTATAAGTTAGTGCATATGTTTGCAACACCCAGAAGGAGACGAGATAGAAAAAATGCACAGGGTGGGCTCCTGAGTCGATATAGCCAATGTCCGTCTGTCTGTGAACACATTTTTGTAATCAAAGTCTAGGTCGCAGTTTTAGTTCAATCGACTTCAAATTTGGCACAAGCAGGGATCCGGAGCGGAGCGTGGAGCGGAGCGGAGCAAGCCCTTTTTAGCCGGAGCGGGAGCGGAGCGGCATTTCTAAAATCCGGAGCGGAGCGGGAGCGGAGCGGTTTCCAAATGAAAACCCGCTCCGCTCCGAATAAAATATTACTTGAATGAAATGTGTAACTTTGAAATTACACTGTGTAGGTAATTTCAAATTTAGCTAGTACTTAGCGTAGTGTGAGCAAACGTTTAAAATGTACGATATGTATTTTTGTACGTACGTACATTGGGGAAAACACAACGTGTTTTTTTAGTAATTGTTTTCAAAAACGGCAAATGTCAAAATATATCTCTAGTATGTGTTGTAAAAGTAACAACAGTACTTTCGATCAATTTCATCCCGTATTACTACAAAGATGGTTGTAATGAACGTCAAATAAATGCAATTAAACGATCTTATTTATATTTAGTTTTTTAGTTTTCTACACTGAAAAAAATATTGTCGTGAAGTCAAAGATTCCATGTCCTTAGAATAAGCATGCAAATTTTGCTTAACATGGAAGACGCATTTCTCTAAAATAAAGTTTTTTTTCTTGTCCAAAAGGCAATAAACTTTTGAATGAAGTTGTACTGTCCTTATAATTAAGTGATTTTACTTTAAAATGTGTATCATAACATGAAAGATAAAATTTTTGAGGTAAGGTCAACGTGACTTTAATAATTAAGAAAATTTCTTTAAAATTAATAAAATTGTCTTTAAATTTGTTTCCTTTTTGCATCTCAAAAAATCGTTAAAAAATAAGACATGCTTTTCACCACTTTATTTTAAAGACGCTTTTTACTTGAAACATAGCATAATTTCTACTGGAAGTCGAGTCTTAATATGGAAAAAAAACAACTCGTTAACTCGTTTTTAAAGGATTTTGATAACAACTGACGAAAAAAATCTAAAAAATGAAAAATTAACATTTGCTTCCTAGAAGCAAGTACATAATCCCCAAATTTAAAAGAGAATTACGTCTCTAAATATCCTTACTTGTATTCTCCGGTTCTTTGGCTCGGAATTAATACCCAAACTGTTAAAGTAAAGACAAAATCTTTGGAACCGGCCATGCTTTTTTTCAGTGTAAGGACATTCATATTTGCTTTACTATTGTACTATATCCTAGCATTCTCTTATTTCTGATATTAGTTCTCGAAAATTTAATTAAAATTATGGATAGTTTCAATTTTGGTTGAAAAATGTGCGCATATACATTTATTATACAATAAAGGGGAAAAAAGCGAAATTGGGTAACACTAGATCTGAGTAAGAATATTCGTAGGTATATCACGGACTGATGTCGATGGAGGTTGTTGCAAACATAAACAATGTAAGGGAAAATAAATCCGTATATGAAAATTCGTTTCAGCGCCACCTATATTTGAAAAAATGCGTTATATACGAATAAATTTTTCTTTTTTGCGATATAATCCTCCGTAGAAATTGGCATAAATTGGCCAAACGGGAAGAGATAGAAAAGCCAAATTTTAACCAAAGATAAACTGAAATGATAGCTTTCGATTGAAATGAAAACCTTTTACCAGAAATCTTCCGAATCGGAGTAATGTTGCATATACGAAACAGAGAGAAAAGTGACCACTGTGGCCAAATGGAAAAAGATGGGGTTCCAGATTTATATGTGAAAGATAGATCTTTTAGTGCTCTATCCGATAGTAAAAACGGATACAGCTAAATGTGTTTGGGAGTCTCAATATATGGCTTGGAAAAAAGTGGACGCACTGGTCCTGGTGAGAAAAGTGACCACTGTGGCCAAATGGAAAAAGATGGGGTTCCAGATTTATATGTGAAAGATAGATATTTTAATGCTCTATCCGATGGTAAAAACGGATACAGCTAAATGTGTTTGGGAGTCTCAATATATGGCTTGGAAAAAAGTGGACGCACTTCACCTCAAGAGAAAAGTGACCACTGTGGCCAAATGGAAAAAGATGGGGTTCCAGATTTATATGTGAAAAATAGATCTTTTAGTGCTCCATCCGATGGTAAAAACGGATACAGCTAAATGTGTTTGGTAGTCTCAATATATGGCTTGGAAAAAAGTGAACGCACTGCTTCTGGAGAGAAAAGTGACCACTGTGGCCAAATGGAAAAAGATGGGGTTCCAGATTTATATGTGAAAGATAGATCTTTTAGTGCTCTATTCGATGGTAAAAACGGATATTGCGAAATGTGTTTGAGAGTCTCAATATATGGCTTGGAAAAAAGTGGACGCACTGCTTCTGGAGAGAAAAGTGACCACTGTGGCCAAATGGAAAAAGATGGGGTTCCAGATTTATATGTGAAAAATAGATCTTTTAGTGCTCTATCCGATGGTAAAAACGGATACAGCTAAATGTGTTTGGGAGTCTCAATATATGGCTTGGAAAAAAGTGGACGCACTTCGCCTCAAGAGAAAAGTGACCACTGTGACCAAATGGAAAAAGATGGGGTTCCAGATTTATATGTGAAAGATAGATCTTTTAGTGCTCTATCCTATGGTAAAAACGGATACATCTAAATGTGTTTGGGAGTCTCAATATATGGCTTGGAAAAAAGTGGACGCACTTCGCCTCAAGAGAAAAGTGACCACTGTGGCCAAATGGAAAAAGATGGGGTTCCAGATTTATATGTGAAAGATAGATCTTTTAGTGCTCTATCCGATGGTAAAAACGGATACAGCTAAATGTGTTTGGGAGTCACAATATATGGCTTTGAATAACGGTTTATATGGGGGCTAATATATAATTATGATATGATACTGATATGGACTAATTTGTTCATGATGGTTGGGGACCACACACTAATTTCTCGTACTAAATTTTAACTGTATCTGAAATTTGGTGTTTCACAGGGCTGCGGAAATCAAATCTGGGCATCGGTTTATATAATGGCTATACCTAAATGTGGTCAGATATGGCCCATTTGCAATACCATCCGGCCTACATGAATAACAACTACTTACGCCAAGTTTCAAGTCGATTACTTGTTTTGTTCAGAAGTTAGTGTGATTTCACCATACGGAGATAGGTAGATCGACCGCACATTTCACGACGACCTAGAATATATAGACTTTATAGGGTCTGAAACCAATATTTCGATGTGTTAAAACCGGAATAACGAAGTAATGGCGAAAGGTATAAAAACACAAATTATTTGAATTACTTGATTTCTTCGGAACTTGTTAATTAATATTCTATTTGAATTAAAAATTTTACTGATTTTGGTCGAAATATTCTAGACCTCGCTTTACGTGGCAGATACGTTAAGTTTTAAGTTTTTAATTGATGAAATTATTTGTTTTTTGTTCCAATTTTAATTTATTTATACTTATACTTAATACTTATTTATACTTATACTTTATACTTATACTTATACTAATACTTAAGGGAAGGTCAAAATCTTTGGATCCAAGTAATCTTTTTTTGAGTGTAGGTAGGTTTGTTTCCGAGAAAAATTTTGTTTATTGAATTAAAGTGTTAAAAAACATTCACTCATTTTATTTACAATATGTTTGAATTTTATTAAAAAGTTAATTTTTTAAATGATTGCGTTTTCAATTTAAAATATTTTAATGATATTTCTGTGAATAAAACCCCATCTTTTCTATTTTTCTCTATGAGCAGTGCCCCCATTTTTTTCCAACCCATTAAGCGCGATTAAGATTCAGGCTCACTTAGACTATTCAGTCCAACCCATATATTGAGGCTCTCAAACACATTTCACAATATCTGTTTTTACCATCGGATAGAGCACTAAAAGATCTATCTTTCACATATAAATCTGGAACCCCATCTTTTTCCATTTGGCCACAGTGGTCACTTTTCTCTTGAGGTGAAGTGCGTCCACTTTTTTCCAAGCCATATATTGAGACTCCCAAACACATTTAGCTGTATCCGTTTTTACCATCGGATAGAGCACTAAAAGATCTATCTTTCACATATAAATCTGGAACCCCATCTTTTTCCATTTGGCAACAGTGGTCACTTTTCTCTCCAGGAGCAATGCGTCCACTTTTCTCCAAGCCATATATTGAGACTCCCAAACACATTTCGCAATATCCGTTTTTACCATCGGATAGAGCACTAAAAGATCTATCTTTCACATATAAATCTGGAACCCCATCTTTTTCAATTTGGCCACAGTGGTCACTTTTCTCTCCAGGAGCAGTGCGTCCACTTTTTTCCAAGCCATATATTGAGACTCCCAAACACTTTTAGCTGTATCCGTTTTTACCATCGGATAGAGCACTAAAAGATCTATCTTTCACATATAAATCTGGAACCCCATCTTTTTCCATTTGGCCACAGTGGTCACTTTTCTCTCCAGGAGCAATGCGTCCACTTTTCTCCAAGCCATATATTGAGACTCCCAAACACATTTCGCAATATCCGTTTTTACCATCGGATAGAGCACTAAAAGATCTATCTTTCACATATAAATCTGGAACCCCATCTTTTTCCATTTGGCCACAGTGGTCACTTTTCTCTTGAGGTGAAGTGCGTCCACTTTTTTCCAAGCCATATATTGAGACTCCCAAACACATTTCGCAATATCCGTTTTTACCATCGGATAGAGCACTAAAAGATCTATCTTTCACATATAAATCTGGAACCCCATCTTTTTCCATTTGGCCACAGTGGTCACTTTTCTCTTGAGGTGAAGTGCGTCCACTTTTTTCCGAGCCATATATTGAGACTCCCACACACATTTAGCTGTATCCGTTTTTACCATCGGATAGAGCATTAAAATATCTATCTTTCACATATAAATCTGGAACCCCATCTTTTTCCATTTGGCCACAGTGGTCACTTTTCTCTCCGGGAGCAGTGCGTCCACTTTTTTCCAAGCCATATATTGAGACTCCCAAACATATTTAGCTGTATCCGTTTTTACCATCGGATAGAGCATTAAAATATCTATATTTCACATATAAATCTGGAACCCCATCTTTTTCCATTTGGCCACAGTGGTCACTTTTCTCTCCGGGAGCAGTGCGTCCACTTTTTTCCAAGCCATATATTGAGACTCCCAAACACATTTAGCTTTATCCGTTTTTACCATCGGATAGAGCATTAAAATATCTATACTTCACATATAAATCTGGAACCCCATCTTTTTCCATTTGGCCACAGTGGTCACTTTTCTCTTGAGGTGAAGTGCGTCCACTTTTTTCCAAGCCATATATTGAGACTCCCAAACACATTTCGCAATATCCGTTTTTACCATCGGATAGAGCACTAAAATATCTATATTTCACATATAAATCTGGAACCCCATCTTTTTCCATTTGGCCACAGTGGTCACTTTTCTCTTGAGGTGAAGTGCGTCCACTTTTTTCCAAGCCATATATTGAGACTCCCAAACACATTTCGCAATATCCGTTTTTACCATCGGATAGAGCACTAAAAGATCTATCTTTCACATATAAATCTGGAACCCCATCTTTTTCCATTTGGCCACAGTGGTCACTTTTCTCTCTGTTTCGTATATGCAACATTACTCCGATTCGGAAGATTTCTGGCAAAAGGTTTTAATTCCAATCGAAAGCTATCGTTTCAGTTTATCTTTGGTTAAAATTTGGCTTTTCTATCTCTTCCCGTTTGGCCAATTTGTGCCAATTTCTACGGAGGATTATATCGCAAAAAAAAAAAAATTTATTCGTATATAACTCATTTTTTCACATATAGGTGGCGCTGAAACGAATTTTCATATACGGATTTATTTTCCCTTACATACATAAACATACACACACATTACAAATATAACAAAACCTCTTCTCTACGTCTGTTGCAAAACAAAAAAAAAACTTTCGGAGAGTAGTTACTTCTACTCTGTGTATAGACTTTCAATTCCAATCAGAGTTGCCGTTTTGGTCCGATCGGACCAAAATTGGTCCAAAAGATTTCCAATTTTTAAATTTGGTCCGATGGTCAGACCAAACAGAATTTGGTCCATTTTGGTCCTATTTCATAAATTTGGTTTCTATCACATATTAAATAGTAGATGGTGCACCGCAAAGAATATTGTCGGGAGTCCAAATATTTCACATGCTTAAAATACGAGTACTAATTTTGCTTAGAATAGAAGACGTATTTCTCTGAAAAAAAGTTTTTCCTTGTCTAAAAGTCTCTAAACTTTTCAATGAAGTCTGTTTATCCTTATAGCTAAATGATTCGACATAAAAATGTGTATCCTAACATGAATGCAAATTTCGTTTTAATGAAGTCAAAATGGATTTAATATTTCTGAAAAAATCTTCAAAATTAATAAAATGTTTCAACACATTGTTTTAAAGTCATTATACCCTAAACCACATAGTGGTTAGGGTATAATAAGTTTGATTTGCCAAAAAATGTGCCTACAAGAAATATTGATTTTAGACCCCATAAAATATATACCGATCGACTAAGAATCACCTCCTGAGTCGATCTAGCGCTTGGTGTCCGTCTGTCCATGTATTTGTTGTTCACAGGATTTCGGTCGCAATTATTAACCGATTTTGATGAAATTTGGTACAGGGAGTTTTTTTGGGCACAAGGACGAACGTTATTGAATTTGGAAGAAATCGGATCAAATTTAGATATAGCTCCCATATATATGTATTGCCCGATTTCGACAAATGGGGTCACGTTGCACTTTTTTACTAACCGATCGTCGTCAAATTTAGCACAAAATAGTCTTCTGTATCACCCTTTAAGTCTGAAAATTTCATCGAAATCGGTTAAGATTTAGATATAGGTCCCATATATATGTATCGCCCGATTTTGCCAAATTAGGTCATAAAACCCTTATTTATCAACCGATCTTACTCAAAGTTGGCGAAATGTAATCTTCTATAGCACTAACTATATGTGCAAAAAATCATCGAAATCGGTTCAGATTTAGCTATAGCTCCCATATATGTACCGCCCGATTTTCCTAAATAAAATAAAACTCAATTGAACAAATAACACAATGTTTGTACTATAATTTTCTCGAAGAGGAGCGGAGCGGAGCGATTTTTTTTTCTCGGAGCGGAGCGTGGAGCGGAGCGGTTTTTTTTTCTCCGGAGCGGGAGCGGAGCGGAGCGAAAAAAATGGACCGCTCCGGATCCCTGGGCACAAGTATGTGTTTTGGCTCAGAATAGAACCCTATTGATTTTGGAAGAAATCGGTTAAGATTTAGATATAGTTCCCATATATATCTATCGCCCGATATGGACTTATATGGCCCAAGAAGCTAGAGTTTTACCCTAATTTGCTTAAAGTTTTGCAAATGAAGAACAATTAGTACTATAGTCAAGTGTGCCAAATTTTATTGAAATCGGTTCAGATTTAGATATAGCTCCCATATATATCTTTCGCCCGATATGGTCCCAGAAGCCAGAGTTTTACTCCAATTTTCTTGAAATTTTTCACTAGGAGTACAATTAGTAGTGTATTCAAGTGTGCCAAATTTCATTGAAATACATCGATACTATATATACATCGAGCGATAAATCATAAATAAACTTTTGCGAAGTTTCTTTAAAATTTCTTCAGATTTAAATGTTCCACATATTTGTTTACCAACATTGTCTTCCACCCAGTGCATTAGCCGACTTAAATTTTGAGTCTATAGATCTTGTAGAAGTCTATCAAATTCTGTCCAGATCGAGTGATATTTATATGTATGTATTTGGGACAAACCTTTATATATACCCTACGGGAAATGGATCAACCACAGAACCGGTACAGGACTAGTCCCTGGTGTGTATGGACCAGTCCCAGTTCTGGTCAAAACGTATGGAAGGGACCGGTCACTTTACCATGGGTTTGTCATTGACGGGGTAAATTTACATTTTAGGACGCGTCTTGGACTCATCCCAAAGGACACGTCCTTGGACAATTTAGCAGGAGCACCCCATAGACATGTCCTCAGAGAGCAGTCTCGGACAAACTCTTAGAAATCCGTTTCAATTTAGGCATCTTCATTTAACCCGAAATGAAAAAAAAAACTTTTGAAATATGTCGAACAATAGGTTATTCTGATAATTTTATTTCACTAAATGTGAAAATGCTTGATATTAAAACCTTAATGGATCTAAGATTTTAATATCAAGCGAGTACGGAAATAAAAAAATTATTTAAAAATTGCAACTAACTGGAGCACAGGTACCAGTTCTGTGATAGGTCCGTCAGTGGCAATTTGCACCAGTTTCCCGTAGGGTACACGGGTAGAAAAAGTTTCGATATATTAACGAAATGTGTCATTAAAATTGAGCCAATGAAACAAATTCATTAATATAACGAAATTTTTCGTTACCATAATGAATATTCTGTTAGTCAACGAAAATTTTCGTACCATTAAAGAATACTTGTATTGTCTTACACAGAAAAAAATATCACCATCATATTTCCAATTAAAAAGTTAATTGAAGTTGGAATTTTTTTCAATTAATAAATTAATTGATACAATTAACTTTTTAATCATGATAGAAACATTAAGTTAATTAAGTCGATGATTGAAAATTTTAAAATTTTTAATTAAAAAAATTAATTGATACAATTAACTTTTTAATCAAATTCGGAAGACTAATTCAGTTAAAAAAGTGCTGATTTTTTAAAATTTTTAATTAAAAATGTATTTCAAACAATCATTTGATAATCCAAATAAAAACTCTAAGCCAATTCAGAAAGTAATTAAAAATAGTTATCTTTTTTAATTAATAAATTAATTGAGTTTTGCTGATTGATTATCAATTAAATTTTTAAGTGAATCAATTAAAAAATTAATTGAAATTTGCTGAAAAAATCAATTAATTTTTTAATCAAGAATTTTTTCTATGCCCAATTAAAACTGTGATTGATACTATCATTTTCGTGATTGAAGACATTTCAATTAAAAAATTAATTGGATCAATTAATTTGGTGATTGAATCAGAAAAATTTTTTTTTGTGTGTAATGAAAATGTTTCGTTATATCAATGAAAAATTTTCGTTGGCTCAATTTTAATGAAATTTTCTTTGTGTGTAGCACCAACACATTTGACGGATGTGATATGGTATCGAAAATTTAGATGTACAAAGTGGTACAGGGCTAAAATAAAAAATTAAAGATATCAGACATGTCGGTAAAAAAACAAGGATTAATAGAACTCAGTAAATTAAAAAAGAAACTAATAAGAGAGGGTAATATTTACCACCACCACAGTATTTAAAGGATATTTACAATATGTATACTTACACGGACGAAAAAGAATGTTTTTCATATGTTTGGGTGTAAAAATTATATGCTTGGAACTCAAATTTTTAAACACAACATTTTCAAGTGCAAGCATATAATGTTCATAAACTAGCATAACATGTTTGGGACATATATCTTAATATGTTAGAACATATTATATTTGGGACAAAAAATGTTTGTAAATATAATATGCTTGGATGCAAACATATATTAATTTAAACATATATAAACATATATGTGTTTAGAAAGAGAGGCATAAAGTGTATGCTGGAAGTAAAATAATGAAAGTAACCAATTGACGCCTTAAAAATATATATACACAAAGAAAATTTCATTAAAGATTGGAAAAATACTATGTGTGAATATAAACAAGTATAAATTTACAAATTTGGAGTAAACAAATATATGTTGTGATATAAGACTTCGCCAAAAATTATATTTGTTTAAGTAAAAATATTAAAATGAGTATTCGGAGAGAAAATTCATTCGGAACCAAGAGAAAAGAGATTTGAAAACAAGTATATAAAGAAGTAAATTCGGCCGGGCCGAATTTTAAATACCCACCACCATGAATCAAGTATAATAGTTTACTATGAAAACTCTTCGTTTGATGACAACTCTTCTCCCAAACGAGCCAGCTCCCGAAGACAAACTTTAAAGATTCTACCTATGAAACCCAGATAAGATTTTGTTTGAGTTTTAGAGAAAATATAAACATATCGTGTATATGTTGAAATTACGCCTTGATTTAAAATCTTAAATCTGTAGATTTTTCCGCATTTATTAAAATACGATGAGTAAAATCTAGAACTTTTACTTTCAGTTTGAAGCAATTTTCATGATCAGTGCGCCTGCTATACCCTGAAAGAAGTGTTTTCTTTTTTGAGAAACGTAATTTTGGACAAGCAAAGTTTTCTTTTGACACAAATTTTAGAGACAATCGTTGAATAAACGAAAACACTTTATAAGAAAAAGAAATTTCGTTTGTCTAAAATTTTGTTATAGATTACTAATTTCCAGCAAATCGGATTCTAGAAGCCCAAGAAATAAAGCCGGGAGATCGGTGTATATGGGGGCTATACCAAAACATGGACCGATAGGCACCATTTGCTACTCACATATTTATGATCTTAAAATACCTCCAGATTTTCAATTTCAAACAAATCGGCCAGAAAATATAGTCTCTAGACGCCCAAGAAGCAAAATCGGGAAATCAGTCTCTATGGGGGCTATATCAAAACATGGACCGATGAGCATCATTTTCGGCACACCTTTTTATGGTCCTCAAATACCTCTAGATTTCCAATTTCAGGCAAATCGGATGGTAAATATAGTTTCTAGAAGCCCTAAAAGCAAAATCGGGATATCGGTCTATATGGGGGCTATACCAAAACATGGACCGATGAGCACCATTTTCGGCACACCTTATTATGGTCCTCAAATACCTCTATATTTCCAATTTCAGGCAAATTGGATAAAAACTACGGTTTTTATAGGCCCAAGACTCCAAATCGGGAGGTTGGTTTATATGGGGGCTATATCAAAACATGGACCGATGCGGACCATTTTCGACACACCTCTTTATGGCTCCAAAATACCTTTAGATTTTCAATTTCATACAAATTGGATAGAAAATACTGTTTCTAGACGCGTAAGAAGCAAAATCGGGAGATCGGTCTATATGGGGGCTATACCAAAACATTGACCGATATGGACCATTTTCAACACACCTCTTTATAGTCCCACAATACCTCTAGATTTCCAATTTCAGGCAAATCGGATGGTAAATATAGTTTCTAGACGCCCAAGAAGCAAACTCGGAAGATCGGTCTATATGGGGGCTATATCAAAACATGGACCGATACGAACGATTTTCGACACACCTCCTTATGGTCCTAAAATACCTCTAGATTTTCAATTTCAGGCAAATCTGATAAAAACTACGGTTTTTATAGGCCCAAGACCCCAAATCGGGTGGTCGGTTTATATGGGGACTATATCAAAACTTGGACCGATATAACCCATCTTCGAACTTGACCTGCCTGCAAACAAAAAACTAATCTGTGCCAAATTTCGGGACGATAGCGCCATTATTGAAGGCTGTAGCGTGATTACAACAGACAGACAGACGGACATGCTTATATCGTCTTAGAATTTCTCCCTGATCAAGAATATATATACTTTATATAGTCGGAAATCGATATTTCGATGTGTTACAAACGGAATGACAAACTTATTATACCCCCGTCACCATTTTATGGTGGTGGGTATAAAAAAGAGCATGAGTTTGTTTTATGTTTAGCATTTTCGCATTACGGGCACAATTTTTTTGTTTCGTTAAAACAAATCTGAACTTAGGACGAGTAAGTCAAAATATTCAAACAAAGATAATTAAAGGGATCTTCATAAAAACTAACGAAAGGGCACTATACACTGAAAAAATTACGAATCGATATGGACTTTTTGCACGGTACGTACACGCTCACAAAAAATCGCTTCTGTAACATATACTCCCAAACATATTTTGCTTCAAGCATATACATTTTTGGGTATTGCCCAAACATTTATATGTTTGATCTCTTCCAATATATAATATGTTTGAAAGCATATTGGTCTAAACAATATATGTTTGGGTAGTCTAAGTTCCAAACATTTTGTATTTTTGCATCCAAATTCAATAATGTTGTCTTCCAAAAAACAATATGTTATTATGTGAACATATAATATGTTTGGAAGCATTTTGCACCCAAAAATATTATATGCTTAAAAAAATTCTCCCAAACAATATTGTGCTCAAAATTTTATTTATTTATTTATATATTTACAATCATAATGAATTATGAAAATAAACAGGTAATATAGGTGCTAACAACATAGGTTTTCGACCTGAATGCTCAAAAGTTTGTTTCTGCTTAATTGTATATTCCCCCACATCTTTCTCACTTCCCCGACATTTTTTAGTTTTTAGCACCTTTTTCTGTAATACAAACATTGTAGAAGAAATTATTCAATTTTTTTTATTTTAATTTTACCTTTTGCCGGACGGGGATTCGAACAGCGGACCACACAGTTTGTAAGGATCAAAGAAGTAGCTGATCAATTGCCCAAGGAAAAATAAAATGTTAATTTTGTAATAATAAGCAACAACCACCAACTTAATTCAATATCGCTCCCTGTTAAATAGCGCTCCAAGCTACTAAACACATATATGTTTATAGGCTATTTATAAATTAATATATGTTTGCATCCAAGCATATTATATTTACAAACATTTTATGTCCCAAACATAATATATTCTAACATATTAATGTCCCAAACATGTTATGCTAGTTTATGAACATTATATGCTTGCACTCAAAAATTTGTGTTCCAAACATATAATGTTTGTAGCCAAACATATGAAAAACAGTCTTTTTCATCCGTGTAGAGAGCCAGAATTGAAATATGGGGGTCGCTTATATGGGGGCTATATACAATTATGAACTTGATATGGAACAATTTTTGTGTGATTGGGGATCGATTTATCTGAGGATGTGGACCTAGTTAGACATGGTTGGTAACGGCCATATACTAGCACAATGTACCAAATTTCAACTGACTCGGATGAAATTTGCTCCTCCTGTGAACCAATTTTTGCATGGTTGTTAAAGACCATATACTAACACGATGTACCCAATTTCAGCCGGATCGGATGAAATTTGCTTCTCTTAGAGGCCTCTAAAGCCAAATTTGTAGGTCCGCTTATATGGGGGCTATACGTAAAAGTGGACCGATTTGCAATACCGTCCGACCTACATCAATAACAACTACTTGTGCCAAGTTTCAAGTCAATAGCTTGTTTCGTTCGGAAGTTAGCGTGATTTCAACAGACGGACGGACGGACATGCTCAGATCGACTCAGAATTTCACCACGACCCAGAATATTTATACTTTATGGGGTCTTAGAGCAATATTTCGATGTGTTACAAACGGAATGACAAAGTTAATATACCCCCCATGGTATATGGTACATGGTGTTGGTATATGGTCTCTAACAACCATGCAAAAATTGGTCCACATCGGTCCATAATTATATATAGCCCCCATATAAACCGATCCCCCAGATTTGGCTTGCGGAGCCTCAAAGAGAAGAAAATTTCATCCGATCCGGCTGAAATTTGGTACATGATGTTGGTATATGGTCTCTAACAACCATGCAAAAATTGGTCCATATCGGTCGTTAATTATATATAGCCCCCATATAAACCGATCCCCAGACTTGGCTTGTGGAGCCTCTAAGAGAAGCATATTTCATCCGATCCGGCTGAAATTTGGTACATGGTGTTGGTATATGGTCTCTAACAATCATTCAAAAATTGGTCCACATCGGTCCATAATTATATATAGCCCCCATATAAACCGATCTCCAGATTTGGCTTTCGAAGCCTCAAAGAGAAGCAAATTGCATCCTATCCGGCTGAAATTTGGTACATGGTGTTGGTATATGGTCTCTAACAATCATGCAAAAATTGGTCCATATCGGTCGTTAATTATATATAGCCCCCATATAAACCGATCCCCAGATTTGGCTTGTGGAGCCCCTAAGAAAAGCATATTTCATCCGATCCGGCTGAAATTTGGTATATGGTCTCTAACAACCGTGCAAAAATTGGTCCACATCGGTCCATAATTATATATAGCGCCCATATAAACCGATCCCCAGATTTGGGTTCCGGAGCCTCAAAGAGAAGCAAATTTCATCCGATCCGCCTGAAATTTGGTACATGATATTGGTATATGGTCTCTAACAACCATGCAAAAATTGGTCCACATCGGTTCATAATTATATATAGCCCCCATATAAACCGATCCCCAGATTTGGCTTGCGAAGTCTCCAAGAGAAGCAAATTTCATCCAATCTAGTTGTAATTTGGAACATGGTGTTAGTATATGATCTTTATCAAGCGTGCCAGAATTGGTCCATATCGGTCCATAATTATATATAGCCCCCATATAAAACGTTCTCCAGATTTGACCTCCGGAGCCTCTTGGAGGAGCAAAATTCATCCGATCCGGTTCAAATTAGGAACGTGGTGTTAGTATATGGTCGCTAACAACCATACCAAAATTGGTCCATTCACACAAAAATTGGTCCATATCGGTTCATAATCATGGTTGCCACTGAAGCCAAAAATAATCTACCAAAATTTTATTTCTATAGAAAATTTTGTCAAAATTTTATTTCTATAGAAAATTTTGTCAACATTTTATTTCTAGAGAAGATTTTGTTAAAATTTTATTCGGTTCGTAATAAAATTTTCATCATTGTCAAAATTTTATTTCTATAGAAAATTTTGTCAAAATTTTATTTCTATAGAAAATTTTGTTCAAATTTTATTCGGTTCGTAATAAAATTTTCATCATTGTCAAAATTTTCTTTCTATAGAAAATTGTGTCAAAATTTTATTTCTGTAGAAAATTTTGTCAAAATGTTATGTCTACTTTGTCAAACTGAATTATATACGCATTGGATCGATTTTTTGATTTAATATATACCACGTATGGACTTACATACAATTTAGAACATGGTGTTAGGAGTTTTTAAGATACCTTGCCATCGGCAAGCGTTACCGCAACTTAAGTAATTCGATTGAGGATGGCAGTGTTTAGATGAAGCTTCTACGCAATCCATGATGGAGGGTACATAAGCTTCGGCCTGGCCGAACTTACGGCCGTATATACTTGTTTGATTTAATATATACCACGTATGGACTTACATACAATTTAGAAGATGGTGTTAGGAGTTTTTAAGATACCTTGTCATCGACAAGCGTTACCGCAACTTAAGTAATTCGATTGTGGATGGCAGTGTTTAGAAGAAGTTTCTACGCAATCCATGATGGAGGGTACATAAGCTTCGGCCTGGCCGAACTTACGACCGTATATACTTGTTTCTTCTAACTCTACCGGAGGCTTGTTCGTTTCGGAATCCTTTGGCTGATCGCTTTTGTATACCTTCATATGAAAGCCATAACTGACACGTCCTTGGGTCTGGGCTAGATGTGGCAGCGACTCAATGTTCAATATAAACACCGCATGTCGTCTTGGTCCATCCACCTCATCCAAACGACCAACCTTTCAATCGGCGGTTGGAAGATCTGGGTTGCATTCCTTTAGTCTGTTTAGTATTGACTCAGGATCAGGAGGATTTGCAGCTATCCATGCATGTGCTTTAGGTTTAGCCGGTATGTCTTTTCTATCGATTAACTCCAAAGCGGCTATTTCCCAAACTTCACCAATTAGCATCAAAGCAGCTTTAAAGCAATCCATAGACATCTGGTCCGCAAATGCTATTAACTTATATCGTCCTTGATACCATCCAGCATTTTGCCGTCGAGGACTTGGTCCGGGAAACTTTTTTCGCACCTCTGAGTAGACACCAGACATCGCGTTCTCAATTTCCCCCCCATTTTTGCTTTGGAACCATACCGTCCAATGCTCCATTATTTATGATAGCCATCACAAGGCTGTCTTTTGAAACTGAGGCAAACGATCTTTGATCCCGTTTAGAGGATGGCAGTTCATCCGGTGATCGCTCCCTTTTTCCAGCTTCAAGAATTCCTTGAGCCCATTTTAAAGAATCGCTTTGCTTAGCCGACAACGTAATTGGGTCGACAGATCCTAATTTCTTTAGGATAAACAAAGCATTTCTGCGTTCTTTGAATCACTTTCGTGCGGGATTGCCCCCTTTTGATGTCGTTACCTTAGAAAAGGTTCGACTTGCCAAAGTGTCGCCACCTGTCGACCCGTCTACAGGTCGACTAATTGGGCCTGACTCTTGGTCACTGCCCAAATTTATAAATTCAGTCGATACCCGTCCACTGGGTGCTGAAGTTAGCAACCCAGTGGATGACTTTGAATTTCGCTGCATGGTGATTTGATTTTCCACCACATGTGAAAATCGTAATAAGTACTTATTACGATGAAATAATCCGCTATTAAAAAAACACGTCCGTTCAGTTCGACTGTTGAATAAATAATCCATATACTAATACCTCCCAGAGACTCCGGAGGTAAAATCTGGGGATCGGTTTAAATGGTGGTTATATAATTATGGACCGATATGGACAAAGTTTTGCACGGTTGTTAGTAGCACCACGTACCAAATTACCGGATCGGGTGAATTTTGCTCCTCCAAGATGCTTCGGAATTCAAGTCTGGGGGATCGGTTTATATGGGGCTATATATAATTATGGCCCGATATGGCCCAATTTTTGCATGTTTGTTAGAGACTATATACTAACACCACGTACCAAATTTCAACGAGATCAGATGAAATTTGCTTCTCTAAGAGGCTCCGCAAGCCAAATCTGGGGTTCGGTTTATATGGGGGCTATACGTAAAAGTGGTCCAATATGGCCCATTTGCAATACCCAATATAGCAACCCAATAGCTTGTTTCGTTTGGAAGTTAGCGTAAAAACGCCTTTCCAAATTTTTAGAAAAAATCCTGTCTTGATACAGGTACACACAATATGTATATCAATGTATAAAGTTTTTAAATCGGATTTATTCAAAATATATAAGTGAAAATTCGGTTTATAATGTAGAAAAGATAACAAAATTAAATATATGCATTATTCACCAAAAATAGTTAAAAATTTCTAAATCTTCTGCGTTGACTGTGTCCATATTGTTGGAAGTAAATAATTTATTTTTTTAGTTTTCTTAGTTGACCTTTGGAATTTTATAATTATTGGGATTTTTCGTTTGGCTTGAGGTCATGATAAATGAAAAATGCTGTTGTAATTGTTTTTCATTGTTTTATTATTGAAATATTGCTATTTTGGATATTTCGATGATCATCGTCAGGGAGATATTATCTATAAAATACCAAAATTTAAACATTTAACAATATTTACTTTCACAATGGTTATTAACAAAAATATAACAATGATTCTATATTTACATTTTACAAAGTAATAGACCTTCTCCTTGCAAAGCTCATATCTAAAGCTATCTTACTTATGTTTGTGTCTTTGTATAAGATTTCTATAAATCTGTGCACAGTGGTCTGTGTCGGTTTTGTAATTCATACGTTCGTCAGTGGGAGTATTTATTATATGTAACATCTCCAATGTGTATCTTCTCTTAGTATTCTCTTCCATCGTCAGTATTTCAACATTCTTGAAATTTGGTATGTGTCCTGTAGTCGTGCAATGTGCTGCAAGGGCCGTTTTTTGTTCTACAACACAGAAGTCATAGAATTAATTAAACAATACTCAAAACGTAACAAGCTTGCAGCATCCCTAACATAATCAACAACTTTCCTCATAAAATGCAGACAATCAGGTATCGTACCCAATTTCATTTCTAGCACAACAAAAAACACGTACAACATCTTCAATACAAACACTGGTATCCAACACAAACATAAACCCTGTAGGAAATTGAGGTGACTTTAAGTTAATAAATTGTTAGTCATAACTGAGTCACAGGTGACTCAAAACCTAACTCATTTCCCATGTAAAATCTTATTCAGTTTTAACACGTGTTGTCATTGGAACGAGTCAGTCTTCACTCAACCCTGCATAAGCTTCAGCTATCCAAAAGTTAGCTCAAAGTGAGTTAGTTTTAGGCTGATAATATATGAGCATACTATGAGTTAGCTCCTAACTGATTAGTTTATGGTGAGCTCTTTGTGGATAATAAAATTGTTTGTTTTTGTTTTATTATTTTTGGTTCATTTATAATTATTATTAAAAAATAATAACAATTCAGATTTTTTTAAATTATTTTACAATTAATAAAATATAACGTAAATAAAAATTCGGGTAATATTAGTTTAGTTCATCTTGTCTTGAGTTTGAGTGTTGTCTCAATGTTCTCGTTTAACTCAGAGGGATTTGTACCTACTTATGTAATGACGCACACTGAATGAATATGGCATTCGTCAGGGAAGTTCAAAAGGCTTAAGTGTATTTCCCAATGTCTTCGTCCTCAAACAGCCATTTAATACTTTTATTCGAAGTTTCCATTTATTCCGTCACTAATAATGATGGTTTCTATGTTAGTGGAAAAAAGGAAAGTTTAATTATTAAATTGCATTTTAATTATTCATTTATATGTTACTTACCGCTATCCGTGACAAAAAATTACAAAAGTTCTCTGAAATTACAAGCTAAATTGAAACAAATATAAAAAGCCAAATCCAAATTGACAGTTATAGAAGTCAATACATATTTTTTGTTTGTTTATTTGAATTGTTTCCATCACTTTACTTCACTTAAATATGCATCAGCTTAGAGTGAGCGAAAAGGTATCTCATTGCTGATCGAGAAAAAGTGAGTTTGGGAAAAAATCAACTGACTCAAGACTGCATAAATATTGAGTTAGCTAAAAGTCGCCTCAAATTAGTTAGTAACAAGTATATACGGCCGTAAGTTCGGCCAGGCCGAATCTTATGTACCCTCCACCATGGATTGCGTAGGAACTTCTACTAAAGGCTGTCATCCACAATCGAATTACTTGGGTTGCGATAACACTTGCCGATGGCAAGGTATCGTAAAACTTTTTAACACTGTCTTCTAAATTGTAAGTTAGTCCATAAGGGGTGTATATTAAACAAAAAAAGGCCGATTAAATACGTATATAATTCAGTTTGACAAAATTTTCTATAGAAATAAAATTTTGACAAAATTTTCTATAGAAATAAAAACTTGACAAAATTTTCTATAGAAATAAAATGTTGACAAAATTTTCTATGGAAGTAAAATGTTGACAAAATTTTCTATAGCAATAAAATTTTGACAAAATTTTCTATAGAAATAAAATGTTGACAAAATTTTCTATAGAAATAAAATGTTGACAAAATGTTCTATAGAAATAAAATGTTGACAAAATTGTCTATAGAAATAAAATGTTGACAAAATTTTCTACAGAAATAAATTTTTTACAAAATTTTCTATAGAAATAAAATTTTGACAAAATTTTCTATGGAAATAAAATGTTGACAAACATTGCTATAGAAATAAACTTTTTACAAAACTTTCTATAGAAATGAAATTTTGACAAAACTTTCTATAGTAATAAAATTTGACAATTTTTACATGGCTGTTAGAGGCCATATACTAACGAAATGTACCAAATTTCAACCGCATCGGATGACTTTTGTTCCTCCAAGAGGCTCCGGAGGTCAAATCTGGGGATCGGTTTATATGGGACCTATATATAATTATGGACCGATATGGACCAATTTTTGCATGGTTGTTAGAGACCATATACTAACACCACGTACTAAATTTCAATTGGATCGGATGAATTTTGCTCATCCAAGAGGCTCCAGAGTTCAAATCTGGGGATCGGTTTATATGGGAGCTATATATAATTATGGACCGATATGGACCAATTTTTGCATGGTTGTTAGAGACCATATACTAACACCACGTACCAAATTTCAATCGGGTAGGATGAAGTTTGCTCCTCCAAGAGGCTCCGGAGGTCAAATCTGGGGATCGGTTTATATGGGAGCTATATATAATTATGGACCGATATGGACCAGTTTTTGCATGGTTGTTAGAGACCATATACTAACACCACGTACCAAATTTCAATCGGGTAGGATGAAGTTTGCTCCTCCAAGAGGCTCCGGAGGTCAAATCTGGGGATCGGTTTATATGGGAGCTATATATATTTATGGACCGATATGGACCAATTTTTGCATGGTTGTTAGAGACCGTATACTAACATCAGGTACCAAATTTCAACCGGATCGGATGAATTTTGCCCCTCCAAGAGGCTCCAGAGGTCAAATCTGGGGATCGGTTTATATGGGGGCTATATATAATTATGGACCGATATGGACCAATTTTTGCATGGTTGTTAGAGACCGTATACTTAGACCACGTACCAAATTTCAACCGGATCGGATGAATTTTGCTGCTCCGGAAGGCTCCGCAAGCCAAATTTGGGGATCGGTTTATATGGGGGCTATACGTAAACGTGGGCCGATATGGCCCATTTTCAATACCATCCGACCTACATCAATAACAACTACTTCTGCCAAGTTTCAAGTCGATAGCTAGTTTCGTTCGGAAGTTAGCGTGATTTCCACAGACGGACGGACGGTCAAATCTGGGGATCGGTTTATATGGGAGCTATATATAATTATGGACCGATATGGACCAGTTTTTGCATGGTTGTTAGAGACCATATACTAACACCACGTACCAAATTTCAATCGGGTAGGATGAAGTTTGCTCCTCCAAGAGGCTCCGGAGGTCAAATCTGGGGATCGGTTTATATGGGAGCTATATATATTTATGGACCGATATGGACCAATTTTTGCATGGTTGTTAGAGACCGTATACTAACATCAGGTACCAAATTTCAACCGGATCGGATGAATTTTGCCCCTCCAAGAGGCTCCGGAGGTCAAATCTGGGGATCGGTTTATATGGGGGCTATATATAATTATGGACCGATATGGACCAATTTTTGCATGGTTGTTAGAGACCGTATACTTAGACCACGTACCAAATTTCAACCGGATCGGATGAATTTTGCTGCTCCGGAAGGCTCCGCAAGCCAAATTTGGGGATCGGTTTATATGGGGGCTATACGTAAACGTGGGCCGATATGGCCCATTTTCAATACCATCCGACCTACATCAATAACAACTACTTCTGCCAAGTTTCAAGTCGATAGCTAGTTTCGTTCGGAAGTTAGCGTGATTTCCACAGACGGACGGACAGACGGACAGACGGACAGACGGACAGACGGACGGACGGACGGACATGCTTAGATCGACTCAGAATTTCACCACGACCCAGAATATATATACTTTATGGGGTCTTAGAGCAATATTTCGATGTGTTACAAACGGAATGACAAAGTTAATATACCCCCATCCTATGGTGGAGGGTATAAAAAGTTAGTTTGATTTTGAGTGAGGTCGAGAAATTCCTACAGGGAACTAATGGACTCCAATATTTTGATGATAAAAACAACAAGAGAGCGATTTAGTAAGCTTATGGAAGGACAGGATCTATCACTATACATTGAGAGTGAAAACATCATTCGCGCCTCTCACAACAAGAGTTTAAAGTCAACATACAGTGGGGGAAGCGAGACAATTTCTAAAATCAAATGATGACATATTAATCCTGAGTGCAGACAAAGGGGGAAACGGTAGCCATGAAACAAGATGACTATAAACAAAAAATGAAAACTATATTAGGTGATATGTGCACATACCGCAGGCTAAAGCGAGATTCCACGTCAGGATTACAGACGAAGAACAATAAATTAGTGGAAAAATTATTCAACATGAATATACTGAATGCGAACGAAAAATATAAATTGGCAAGCAAAACTGCCACAGCTCCAAGGATATACGGTCTCCCTAAAATTCATAAGGAAGGTACACCTTTAAGACCCATCTGCTCATTCATCAATTCTCCTACGTGTAACGTATCAAAATATTTATCAAATATATTGAAAAATCTTACGAATGACTCAAAGTACAATATAAAAGATGGAATAGAATTTAAGGAAAGAATAAAGAAGCAAACAATAAAGGACAACGAGTTACAAATCTCATTTGATGTTGTGTCCCTCTTTCCCAGTGTACCTATAAATCTAGCGATAAAGACGATTAAAGAAAAATGGACTATAATAGAAGAATTTACCAAAATAACAATGGATTTGTTTTTAGAAATAGTGACCCTATGCATAAAGGACTTCAGATATTTCACATATGACGATAAGATATTTGAACAAACTAAAGGAATGCCGATGGGATCTCCTATATCTCATAAAGGGTGATTTGTTAAGAGCTTGATAACTTTTTTAAAAAAAAAAAACGCATAAAATTTGCAAAATCTCATCGGTTCTTTATTTGAAACGTTAGATTGGTCCATGACATTTACTTTTTGAAGATAATTTCATTTAAATGTTGACCGCGGCTGCGTCTTAGGTGGTCCATTCGGAAAGTCCAATTTTGGGCAACTTTTTCGAGCATTTCGGCCGGAATAGCCCGAATTTCTTCGGAAATGTTGTCTTCCAAAGCTGGAATAGTTGCTGGCTTATTTCTGTAGACTTTAGACTTGACGTAGCCCCACAAAAAATAGTCTAAAGGCGTCAAATCGCATGATCTTGGTGGCCAAATTACCGGTCCATTTCTTGAGATGAATTGTTCTCCGAAGTTTTCCCTCAAAATGGCCATAGAATCGCGAGCTGTGTGGCATGTAGCGCCATCTTGTTGAAACCACATGTCAACTAAGTTCAGTTCTTCCATTTTTGGCAACAAAAAGTTTGTTAGCATCGAACGATAGCGATCGCCATTCACCGTAACGTTGCGTCCAACAGCATCTTTGAAAAAATACGGTCCAATGATTCCACCAGCGTACAAACCACACCAAACAGTGCATTTTTCGGGATGCATGGGCAGTTCTTGAACGGCTTCTGGTTGCTCTTCACTCCAAATGCGGCAATTTTGCTTATTTACGTAGCCATTCAACCAGAAATGAGCCTCATCGCTGAACAAAATTTGTCGATAAAAAAGCGGATTTTCTGCCAACTTTTCTAGGGCCCATTCACTGAAAATTCGACGCTGTGGCAGATAGTAAGTCTATTCATGATGAAATGTCAAAGCATACTGAGCATCTTTCTCTTTGACACCATGTCTGAAATCCCTCGTGATCTGTCAAATACTAATGCATGAAAATCCTAACCTCAAAAGAATCACCCTTTATAATAACGGATATAAGTGGACAAATTATTGGACGACTCGATGAACAAACTCTCAAAAAAATCCAAGATTTATGACTAAATATGTTGACATATTTTGCATCATAGATAAAGATAAAGTTAGCAACACATTGACGACACTTAACGCCTCCAATCGACAACTTCAATTCACAATGGAATGTGAAACCGAAGGAAATTACCTTATTTTGACATAAAGACATAAGAGTCAATTAATGTTGGATTGGTATCAAAAGAAAACAGCATCAGGAAGATTAATAAATTTTCACTCTAATCATCCTCGGCGTATTAAGATCAACACTGCCATACTAATATTATTAATAGGGTTTTAAACATAAGCGACGTAAGATTTTACAAGACTAACGAGAAGAAAATACGATGGATACAACAAAATGATATTCCCCAATGACACAATCAATGATCTCATAAAATACGTGAAAAATAAAGGGAATAAGGATCACAACAAACATGAAGCCACATCCATGGTTTTCAAAAAGACGACATATGTACCGGGGGTTTCCGAAAGATTTGAAAAATCAAATATTTACAAAAAGGATAACTACAAATTATCGCTAATTTGTAACTGGACGAAAATAGGTCATTATTTAGCAAAACAAAAACCAAGATAAAAATGGAAGACAAATCGAATGTGATATACAAAATAAAATGCGATGGGAACGAAACAAATCCATGTCCAATGTCTTATGTTGGCACTACCAGATCCAAATTAAAAACTAGACTTTCTGCCCACAAGTCCGACCAAAAAATGAAAGAAAAGCCCCTAGAACAATAAACGGCCCTTGCATAGGGATGCCAGATTTTGAAGAGGCAAAAAGAGCACATTGAGCATATAAAAGAGCACATATGAAAAAAATAGAGCACACTTTTTCAAATAAAAGAAAAACATTTAATTCCAATTTATTGAAATATTCATTCATTTAGACATAATAAAAAGGCTCATACCATAAACATAAAATAACCCAGTTTCAACTCAAGCTATTTTCTGACAATACTTTGTAAGTCACACAAAATAATATTATATATTTTTGAACCTACAATAAATTGTTGTTAAGAAATTGTTAGAAATTTTTTAATATTTTGTCACATTAGCAACCAATTTTGTTACATCAACAAAAAAATTTTTGAATTTATACATTTTTCTAACAAATCCTTATTGTAGGTTCAAAAATATTTTGTGTGGTAATTTTTTGGTGCTTTTGTGAAAAACGTTATTGAAGAAGTTTGTTTACATTTAGAACAGGTACAAAGTAAAGAAGCAACATCGGTGTGCACTTCTATGACTCTGATATATAAAGTAAAACACTATTTAATTAGAAAACAACGGCTAGGAAAATCTCTTAGTGCGACATTTACGTTTTTTCAGTTTACTTTTACCATTTATTGAATCGTGTTGGATTAATATTTGTTGTGATGCATAAAAAGAGTACTTAACAAAAAATAGAGCACTTTTGCGTGGCCTGCCTTGTTTTAAGAGCACATTTTGTAAAAAAAGAGCACGTCTGGCATCCCTACCCTTGCAGCACATTGCACGACTACAGGACACATACCAAATTTCAAGAATGTTGAAATACTGACGATGGAAGAGAATACTAAGAGAAGATGTACATTGGAGATGTTACATTTAATACTTCCACTGACGAACGTATGAATTACAAAACCGACACAGACCACTGTGTACAGATTTATAGAAATCTTATACAAAGACACAAACATAAGATAGCTTTAGTTAGATATGAGCTTTGCAAGGAGAAAGTCTATTACTTTGTAAAATGTAAATATAGAATCATTGTTATATTTTTGTTAATAACCATTGTGAAAGTAAATATTGTTAAATGTTTAAATTATGATATTTTATAGATGCTTAGGTTAGGTGGCAGCCCGACGTATCAGGCTCACTCAGACTATTCAGTCCATTGTGATACCACATTGGTGAACTCCTCCCTTATCACTGAGTTCTGCCCGATTCCATGTTAAGCTTAATGACAAGGGATCTCCTTTTAATAGCCGAGTCCGAACGGCGTTCCACATTGCAGTGAAACCACTTAGAGAAGCTTTGAAACCCTCAGAAATGTCACCAGCATTACTGATGTGGGATAATCGACCTCTGAAAAACTTTTTGGTGTTCGGTCGAAGCAGGAATCGAACCCACGACCTTGTGTATGCATGCTAACCATTGCACCACGGTGGCTCCCATATTTTATAGATAATATCCGAAATAGCAATATTTCAATAATGAAACAATTACAACATCATTTTTCATTTATCATGACCTCAAGCCATACGAAAAATCCCAATAATTTTTTTTTATTATAACCTCCACCATAGGATGGGGGTATATTAACTTTGTCATTCCGTTTGTAACACATCGAAATATTGATCTAAGACCCCATAAAGAATATATATTCTGGGTAGTGGTGAAATTCTGAGTCGATCTGAGCATGTCCGTCCGTCCGTCCGTCCGTCTGTTGAAATCACGCTAACTTCCGAACGAAACAAGCTATCGACTTGAAACTTGGCACAAGTAGTTGCTATTTATGTAGATCGGATGGTATTGCAAATGGGCCATATCGGTCCACTTTTACGTATAGCCCCCATATAAACGGACCCACAAATTTGACTTGCGATTGCTCAAAGAGAAGCAAATTTGATGCGATCCGGCTGAAATTTGGTACATGGTGTTAGTATATGGTCTCTAACCACCATGCAAAAATTCGTCCACATCGGTCCATAATTATATATAGCCCCCATATAAACCGATCCCCCGATTTGGCTTACGGAACCTCTAAGAGAAGCAAATTTCATCCGATCTGGCTGAAATTTGGTATATGGTGTTAGTATATGGTCTCTAATGACCATACAAAAATTGGTCCACATCGGTCAATAATTATAAATTATAGCCCCCATATAAACCGATCCCCAGATTTGACCTCCTGTGCCTTTTGGAGAAGCAAAATTCATCCGATCTGGTTTAAATTTGGTACGTGGTGGTAGTGATCATGCCAAAAGTGATCTATATCAGTCCATAATCATATATAGTCCCCATATAAACCGATCCCGAGATTTGGTTTTGGAGCCTCTTGGAGGAGCAAATTTCATCCAGGTCAGTTGAAATTTGGTACATTGTGCTAGTATATGGCCGTTAACAACCATGTCTAACTAGGTCCATATCGGTCTATAGTTATATATAGCCTTCAGATAAATCGATCCCCAATCACACAAAAATTGGTCCATATCAAGTTCATAATTCTATATAGCCCCCATATAAGCGACCCCCAAATTTCAATGTCCATGTCGATTCGTAATTATTTGTAGACTTAACTATACATGACTTTTTTGTCTAATATATACCACGTATGGACTAACTAACAATTTAGAAAACGATGTTAAGAAGTTTTAACCCTTTCACTACCGAAATAAACCTAATGATAAAAACTTATTTTTCTTCTTTTTTTACATGTACTAACAGCATGTGGAACAAAAATTGTAATTTTGAAAACCTACCTCAATTACTTCAAGAGCTATATGAGCTTGTTCTGAAAACTTGATTCTTGAATTGTGACCAAATGGCCTTACGAAAATAAGAGCTTTTTGGCCTATAATATCTTTCAAACTGTGAGAAAAAATACAAAAAAGAGCCCGTAAAAATATCAGCTATAGTTTTTGTATAAATGTCCATTTACTAGAAACATACAGTACAAAAAATGTCTCAAATTTTCGTATTTTTCGTTTATTGTTAAAGAAGTTTATAAAAATGTATTATAGACCTCACCAATATGGACAATACATACAGCTTATTTAGATGAAAGCCTCTACTTTAAAATAACATCGAGAAATAAATCGAAACTAGGTGGGAAAATATAATTTGGTGTCTTTTTTGAATGTCCTTCTAAGTGGACATCAGTAGTGAAAGGGTTAAGATACCACAACCCAAGTAATTCGATTGTGGATGAAAGTCTTTCGTAGAAGTTTCTACGCAATCCATGCACTGTTAGAAAAATATGTTTTTCATATGTTCCGATATAAACAAAATGTGTTTCGGGCACGATTTTAAACCACAATATATTTAAGTGCGAACATGTAATGTTCCTAAACTAACACTAAATGTTTGGGACATCTATGTTAATATGTTAGAATATATTATGTTTGGGGCATGAATGTTTCATAAAAATCATATGTGTGAATACAAACATATATAAATTTACAAATTTCGACTAAACATACATATGTTGTGATATTTTATTCAAAGCGACAGAGAGAGTATAGAGAGAAATAGAGATGGAAACCGGGAGAGTTGACGAAAGATATCAATATAACACAGCAAAAGAGTCAAAAGAGAACAATTTCTGTGAAACCGCTTGTATGTTGTTTTGGAAAACTGTTTTATGATACGGCCAAAAATTTGATATGCTTAAGTCTAAATATTATTTAATTTGAATAAAGAGAATAGACATTCGGAACCAAGAGAATAGACATTTGAAAAACAAGCAGCATATGTTTTCGCCTTGAGAGCAGCATTTTATGTATGTGTGGACATGTGTTTTGTTTATCATTTTGGCATTATGGGCACAATTTTTGTCTTGGTTCGTTAAAAGAAATCAGGGGTCTTCATAAGAATAGCGAAAGGGCATTATACACTTTTTAGAGTTGGGACAGTAAAATGAAATAAGGAGGAAATAGTGAAAAATTACACAGTAAAATGTAAAAAAACAAACTTTAGTTCCTCTTTAGTAGTCCACGAGGAGTTGACGGACACCATCATTAAGTTCGAGTTTTACAGCTAAAACAATTTAAAAAGTTTATTTTCTTTAAAATGAATTATTAAAGAAAAATAAAAGGAATTTTAGAGCGATGGTGTTAAATGCTAGTAAAAAACTGTTCACTCCCAAATAAATGTATGTTTATATTATAAAATTATGTATGTATGTTTATACTCGACTCCACGTTCTTCTTTTGTTAGTTTTTGAATTCCTTCCAAATTTTAAAGTTTTGTCCAAAAACAGTTTTTTATTACAATATTGTTATTTTTGCAATAAAAAATAATATTTTATCCAAAAATCAGTCAATTTCGTTTATATCAAGCACTGTTACTGACTATAAATCTTTAATAACGCACATTTCGAAGTTTCATTTAAAAAATTTTAATATAGTATAAATATAAATGTGTAAATTAAAAAAAAAAAAAAAAAAAAAGTGTTCGGTCGGAGTAGGGATTGAACCCACGACCCTTTCCATGCAAAGCAGACATGCTAACCACTGCTCCACGTGGCAAACAAATGTATGTTTCTGTTAAATAATGTTATGTTTGCATGGGCTCGTGGGCGCTTCAAACTATGCTATATAAATGTAACTTAAAACGATAATTATCTACTGGTGACTATAACAGCTACGTAGCCCAGTGGATAGTGTGTTGGCTTACAAACTGTATGGTCCTCGGTTCGATTCTCCGTGCAGGCGAAAGGTAAAATTTAAAAAATTTATAAAAGTGAATAATTTCTTCAACATTATTTGTATTACAGAAAAAGGTGCCAATAAATTGAAAATTACGAGTATGTTAGGGAATGAGCACAATCGTGTTTGGGAAAAATTCTTCCAAGAATATAATATTTTTGGCTCAAAATGCTTCCAAACATATAATATGTTCACATAAAACAAACATATTAATGTTTCTGCAGTATGCAATAATATATGTGCTTCCTGCAAAATATGTTTGGAACATATGTTAAAGAAGCAATTTTTTTTGAGGGTGTGGTGGAGGGTACATAAGATTCGGCCTGGCCGAACTTACGGCCGTATATACTTGTTTTTCCTTCAAATTCATGCCCAAATTGTTTTAAATTTGATTGAGTATTGTTTTACTTTATAAGATGTAAGATATTTTTCACCCCTAAAAAAACCCAAATAAATGTTACCCCTAAAACCTCCCAAAACGTGGAAAACCCCTAAATTTTGGGGGAAACCACCAACCTGGCAACACTGCATAGCGATAGAATTAAATGAGAGCAATTGGTAGTTGCTGTGAAGCTGCTTGTATGTTGTTGCGGAAAACTGTACTTGTATGAGAGCATTCTATTTGGCTATGAGGCCTCGCCAAAATTTTGATATGCTTAAGTCTAAACATTAACATATTTAATTTGAATATTAAAATGTGTATTCGGAGAAAAGAGAGACAAAGAGAATAGTCATTTGAATAAAACAAGTTTTATGAAAACTTCACTCTCACTTAAACTCTCTTACAAAAAAGTGGTGCACGATCTTGCTTAACGTCCAAATAATGATATGGGTGACACCACTTGGAAAGAAATAAACCATAGCTGAAAGAAAAATGTATTCGCCCAGAATCACTGTGGATTACGAGGGCTTCATCTTCCATACATCCTCAAAAAAGTCGCTTCTATCACATATACCCCAAACGCAAACAAAATATTGTTTGTATTGTTCAAACATATTATGTTTCACCTTAGGGCATACACTGGTAGTAAAAAATTTTAAAGAATTTTTTTTGTGTGGATATATTTTTGCACTTAAAATATATTGTGTTAAAAATTTGAGTTCCAAACATATAATTTTTACACCCAAACATATGAAAAACAGTATTTTTCGTCCGTGTAACTTCAAAAAACCGTGATCAATCCCAGCCAGAGATGGTCTGTCGTAAACTGTAAGGTATTTGACATACATTTACGACGTATTTTACCATACGTCAAAAACATCGTAAACCTTCTAAAAATACATAGTTTTTGACAATATAAGAATTTGTACAGTGCACTTGTTTTAGAACAGTTTACTTCGTACTTATTTACAATTTTTGTATTTACGAAAGGCAGAAAAGAACATGCTACCCTTCGTAAGTTTAGTTTTTTTAGTTTTTTGCATTCTAAGTATTTTTTTGTACAGTATACGTGTTTAGAACCATTTATGTTTTACTTGATTTGAAAATACCTTGTTCCTTATTAAAAAAAATATAAAAATAGTCGTACTATTTTGGATTTCACATAACTGTATTAAATTAGGAGTAATTAATAAATTTTTAATCTGCGTGGTTGGTATTTTGCTTACCTACACGTTGTACCTAAATCCGAGTTTTGCTACAACTATTTTCACAGTTTCAACAATTTGAAAACGCGTTGCATTCAAACGTTTATGCCTGCAAATTGTGCAAATTGCATTTGAGTAAAAAATGCAAACTTTAAAATCTAAAATACATCAATATAACATTTATATGACTTAGGATATTAAACATAGTTTTTGAAATAAAATCTAAAGATGTTGTAGGCGTTTTTTGACATTTACTACGTTTTTTAAGTTTTATACAGGTATATGACGTTTTCGACGTTTACAACTTTTTGACAGTAAAAACTAAAAAAAATGCTACTCGGACCATCTCTGATCCCAGCAGTAAATTTAAATCTGTATTCCGTATGAATTTCGAAAATAACTTGAAATACTTTGGATTTTTTAGAAGGATTATCTTATTAGCAAGTCCTTCGAAATATTCTTAATATTTTTTAGTTTTATTTACATTACATTAATTGGAAAGAACTTAACAATAATTTCCTTTTATTTAGATTGCACCAGTTAACATTAAATAATCAGTATCTGCTTTTGTATAAGGACACATATGTTCTTCCTAAAAACAAAATGAGCCCATACACTTTTTATATGACAATGAAATGTCTGGCGAATAAGAATTACTTTCACTTAATTAATTTTGGTTTGTCTTAAGCTGAATCAATTGCTAAAGGGTGATTCTTTTGAGGTTAGGATTTTCATGCATTAGTATTTGACAGATCACGTGGGATTTCAGACATGGTGTCAAAGAGAAAGATGCTCAGTATGCTTTGACATTTCATCATGAATAGACTTACTAACGAGCAACGCTTGCAAATCATTGAATTTTATTACCAAAATCAGTGGCAGAAAATCCGCTTTTTATCGACAAATTTTGTTCAGCGATGAGGCTCATTTCTGGTTGAATGGCTACGTAAATAAGCAAAATTGCCGCATTTGGAGTGAAGAGCAACCAGAAGCCGTTCAAGAACTGCCCATGCATCCCGAAAAATGCACTGTTTGGTGTGGTTTGTACGCTGGTGGAATCATTGGACCGTATTTTTTCAAAGATGCTGTTGGACGCAACGTTACGGTGAATGGCGATCGCTATCGTTCGATGCTAACAAACTTTTTGTTGCCAAAAATGGAAGAACTGAACTTGGTTGACATGTGGTTTCAACAAGATGGCGCTACATGCCACACAGCTCGCGATTCTATGGCCATTTTGAGGGAAAACTTCGGAGAACAATTCATCTCAAGAAATGGACCGGTAAGTTGGCCACCAAGATCATGCGATTTGACGCCTTTAGACTATTTTTTGTGGGGCTACGTCAAGTCTAAAGTCTACAGAAATAAGCCAGCAACTATTCCAGCTTTGGAAGACAACATTTCCGAAGAAATTCGGGCTATTCCGGCCGAAATGCTCGAAAAAGTTGCCCAAAATTGGACTTTCCGAATGGACCACCTAAGACGCAGCCGCGGTCAACATTTAAATGAAATTATCTTCAAAAAGTAAATGTCATGGACCAATCTAACGTTTCAAATAAAGAACCGATGAGATTTTGCAAATTTTATGCGTTTTAAAAAAAAAAAAAAGTTATCAAGCTCTTAACAAATCACCCTTTATTTCTCTTGGATACGAATTAAAATTCCAGGAATGACTTGAAAAGAGACAACAAATTTTTGAAATTAAAACCAAATGGCACTTTCAATTTACTCTCGATTGTTTCGGCAATTTTTGTTTTTGGATGATGTTAGACATAGGGTTTGTGTGTGAGGGATGTGTGTGTTTACGTTTCATTTTACGTGTATTGTCGATGGTTCGTAGAACAATAAACGAAAATCGAATCATTAAAGTCAATTCAATCAGTAAAAGAAGGAGGAGAATTCCTTAAGTCATCGGAAGGCATTCCACAATACATAAAAATCAATTGCTTCTACGGCAACAGTACAGCAAATAACACTAGAGAGGCGTGGCCGGAGATGTGAAGGTTCGTGGTATCTTTGGCAGATGTCAGCCATTAGGAAATAGATGTCATTAGTTGTGTATTTATCCACTTGTTTCATTGTTAAGACATCCATCTAAACTTTAAAATTTTTCAGAAACTTAGACCCAAAATAGTAATAAAACAAGAAAATGTCATTGAGTATCAATAATGGGAATTGAAATAGTGTGTTCAATGTTGTGTTTTTCGAGTTGGATCGCTACATACCGAACCGAACAGCTCCACGCCCTTCTCAATACGCTAAGTAGAATTGGCCACATATCCTGATGGAATTAAAATCACTGCATTTAATGTGAATATTCAACTTATTATGTAGTGTGAAACAATGGAAGCAAATATACTACGGTTCGACACCGCAGTTTTAGGAACGCTCTTCATTGAAAGAAGACAACGTTTTCTTTAAAAACAAAGAGATTAGAGAACGGTATAAGTAATTTAAGTCTTAATCAATTAATTAACCCCAACCGACAGAAAACGCGGCGCTGAGACGGACTTAAATATACGGGCTGGTCAACTCTTAAATAATCACCACCACCACCATTCGTCAAGGGGACGATTAACCGAAGTCGAAGCTTTATTAATAATTTCCGTTTGTTTAAAACTAAATTCAAAAGTTTCAATTAAATTGAGAAGAGTAAAACAACAGTATACGAGAACGAAATGGATTCATATATTACGGGGTCTATTATGCTACGCAGCGGTAACATATTTGTATATTGAAAGAGGTCTTATTATCAACATTTAAGGATAGCGGCAATAAAATATTTATGCGCTCCGGGAAGTATTTTTTCCGAACAAAGACCGGGTTTTATGAACTAAATGTGGATTTAAATGACCGTACACATAAGCTCAATATGGGCAAAAGATTCTTACGATTCTTAAAAATGGTAGTGGTTAATGGTATGGCTAAAATGGTCATGATTTGGCGCCAATGATTTTGTTAAAAAGTACAACAGGGCATTACATTTTCCTGGTTTTAACAACCCTTTGTGGAAAGCTCAAAACGTGGAGTACAATTTAGTTCAATTTTTGAACGCACCCATAGAAAAATTATTACCATACGGGCTCAAATCGATACCGTACGTTATAAAGGGTGATTCTTTTGAGGTTAGGATTTTCATGCATTAGTATTTGACAGATCACGTGGGATTTCAGACATGGTGTCAAAGAGAAAGATGCTCAGTATGCTTTGACATTTCATCATGAATAGACTTACTAACGAGCCACAACGTCGAATTTTCAGTGAATGGGCCCTAGAAAAGTTGGCAGAAAATCCGCTTTTTTATCGACAAATTTTGTTCAGCGATGAGGCTCATTTCTGGTTGAAGGGCTACGTAAATAAGCAAAATTGCCGCATTTGGAGTGAAGAGCAACCAGAAGCCGTTCAAGAACTGCCCATGCATCCCGAAAAATGCACTGTTTGGTGTGGTTTGTACGCTGGTGGAATCATTGGACCGTATTTTTTCAAAGATGCTGTTGGACGCAACGTTACGGTGAATGGCGATCGCTATCGTTCGATGCTAACAAACTTTTTGTTGCCAAAAATGGAAGAACTGAACTTGGTTGACATGTGGTTTCAACAAGATGGCGCTACATGCCACACAGCTCGCGATTCTATGGCCATTTTGAGGGAAAACTTCGGAGAACAATTCATCTCAAGAAATGGACCGGTAAGTTGGCCACCAAGATCATGCGATTTGACGCCTTTAGACTATTTTTTGTGGGGCTACGTCAAATCTAAAGTCTACAGAAATAAGCCAGCAACTATTCCAGCTTTGGAAGACAACATTTCCGAAGAAATTCGGGCTATTCCGGCCGAAATGCTCGAAAAAGTTGCCCAAAATTGGACTTTCCGAATGGACCACCTAAGACGCAGCCGCGGTCAACATTTAAATGAAATTATCTTCAAAAAGTAAATGTCATGGACCAATCTAACGTTTCAAATAAAGAACCGATGAGATTTTGCAAATTTTATGCGTTTTTTTTTTAAAAAAGTTATCAAGCTCTTAACAAATCACCCTTTAGAAAGTTAGCCAACCTTGTGTGGAACAATATCATAACCCAATGGTACAAGCGGTACGCAAAGCATGACAGTACCATACGGTATTAAGAAAGTACCAATATGGTATTAAAACTAAAGCCTAAGCGATATTAACATTTATACCGTAAAGGTATTGATGTATTAGCAGAGCGGTATTACTGTCAATACCTAAACGGTATTGGGCTTAATACCAAAGCGGAATGAATTCATTTAATATATAACATACACCCTCAAAAAAAAATCGCTTCTTTAACATATGTTCCAAACATATTTTGCAGGAAGCACATATATTATTGAATACTGCCGAAACATTAATATGTTTGTTTTATATGAACATATTATATGTTTGGAAGCATTTTGAGCCCAAAAATATTATATGCTTGGAAGAATTTTTCCCAAAGACGATTGTGCTCATTCCCTAACATACTCGTAATTTTCACTTCCACGAAATATTTTAGTTCTTGGACCTTTTTCTGTAATACAAATAATGTTGAAGAAATTATTCACTTTAATAAATTTTTTAAATTTTACCTTTCGCCTGCACGGAGAACCGAACCGAGGACCATACAGTTTGTAAGCCAACACACTATCCACATTTATTTTTCTTTAATAATTCATTTTAAAGAAAACAAACTTTTTAAATTTTTAAATTTTAGCTGCAAAACTCGAACTTAATACCCGCTTTTATATTTGAAGGTGTTCGTCAACTCCTCGTGGACTACTTATTAATAAGGAGGAACTAAACTTTGTTTTTATACATTTTAGTGTGTAATTTTTCACTATTTCCTCCTTATTTCATTTTACTGTCCCAACTCTAAAAAGAGTATAGTGCCCTTTCGTTATTTTTATGATGACCCCTTATTTCTTTTAACGAAAAATTGTGCCCATAATGCCAAAATGATAAACAAAACACATGTCCACACATACATAAAATGCTGCTCTCAAGGCGAAAACATATGCTGTTTGTTTTTCAAATGTCTATTCTCTTGGTTCCGAATGTCTATTCTCTTTATTCAAATTAAATAATATTTAGACTTAAGCATATCAAATTTTTGGCCTGATCATAAAACAGTTTTCCAAAACAACATACAAGCGGTTTCACAGAAATTTTTGTCTTTTGATTCTTTCGCTGTGTTATGTTGATATCTTTCGTCAACTCTCCCGGTTTCCATCTCAATTTCTTTCTCTATACTCTCTCTGTCGCTTTGAATAAAATATCACAACATACGTATGTTTAGTCGAAATTTGTAAATTTATATATGTTTGCATTCACACATATGATTTTTATGAAACATTCAATCCCCAAGCATAATATATTCTAACATATTAACATAGATGTCCCAAACATTTAGTGTTTGTTTAGGAACATTACATGTTTGCACTTAAATATATTGTGTTTAAAAATTGTGCCCGAAACACATTTTGTTTACATCGGAACATATGAAAAACATATTTTTCTAACAGTGTAGTACATACATGCACCTTATCATTTTTCCATGCAAAGCTTTTCCCAATTCAGCTCCATTCAACAGATTTTTTAACTAAAACAAACCCCAATGACAAAAGTTAATAGTGTCAATTAATCAATCAATTAATTGACTTCGGTGATTGATACTATCATTTCTGTGATTGAAGATATTTCAATTAAAAATTAATTGATTAATTAATTTCGTCATTGAATCCAAAAATTATTTTTTTGTGTGTAGTCACAGAAGGGGAAGTTCTAATTGCCCAACTTTTTGAAAATTGGACTTGAATTCTCCAATTTGCATGAAATTTTCGGAGAAGGTTGGGTGTGGCGTCTAGACATAGATTCGATACTTTATTTACAATTTGCAGAGTATGACGTTAAAAGATTAAAGTGGCAGCCCGATTTATTGTCAGGCTCACTTAGACTATTCAGTCCATTGTGATAAACACAGAAAGAAAGAGGATGACGTGGGAGTAGGTGAATAAATTAATATAGTGTACATGAAAGTGTTTAAATGAGTTCTCTGAGTTCTAATATTCATAAACTATTACAACATGTTTGGAACATACAGTCAGCAAAAAAAAAGTTGTACACCTATATATTGTGACACGACATGAAAAATATGAACTAAATATATATGTATTATACCTTAAATTAAAGCTTAATATTACGCATACTGTTAACCACGTAGGTGGGAATGTGACGGCATGCAAATGGTATTGGAAACCTCATATTTCTTGAAGAAAATATACACAAAATTGATAATTTACATATTCTGAAGAATAATTTGGCCGAATCTGCCCAAAAAATGGGTCTGGATGACGGACTTGTGTTTGTCCAAGATAACGACCCCAAGCATTCGTCCCATATTGTTAAGGAATACTTGCTATACACCACCAAAAAAGTATTACCTCACCCTCCGCAGAGCCCGGACATGAATCTAATTGAACACCAATGGACATAAATGTTATGAAGACAAAGCTGAAGAACTTTAACATTTTTTGCAAAGAAACTCTCAAAAACATACTTATGGATATATGGAAATCAATTCCCGTAAATTTGACGACAATCCGAACCCACTCAATGCCAAATAGACTCCAAACAGTGGAATACATTAAGGGCTACCATACAAAAAAATTAAAAATTTGTAATATTTCGTGTTTAAACCAATAATTGTTATTTATTTTTAGTATGCAAGTTTTTATACCCTTCACTACTGTGGTACAGGGTATAATAAGTTTGTGCATTTGTATGTAACGCCAAGAAGGAAAAGTATGTTTAGTATACCGATCGTCTTAGAATTAAATTCTGAGTCGATTTAGCGATGTCCGTCTGTTCATGTATTTTTGTGCGCAAAGTACAGGTCGCAGTTTAAGTCCGATCGTCCTCAAATTTGGCACAGGGTCGTTTTTTGGAACAAAGACAATCGCTATTGATTTTGGAAAAAATCGGTTCAGATTTAGATATAGCTGTAATATACATTTATCCCCGATCTGGTCATAATTGGCGTGTTTATCAACTGATGCTCTTCAAATTTCGTACTATTTCGTAATATTTTATGAGTCTCGAAAAACTTGCAAAATATCAGCCAAATCGGTTAAGATTTAGATATACCTCCCATAAATATATTTCGTCCGATTTACACTTATATGGCCTCAAAAGCCAGAGTTTTGCCCTGACTTGCTTCAAATTTTGCACAAGAAGTACGTTTAATAGTGTCGGTAAGTATGCCAAATGTGGTTGAAATCGGTTCAGATTTAGGTATAACTCCCATATATATCATTCGCCCGATTTACACTCATATGACCACGGGGCCAAAATTATACTCCCATTTACGTGAAATTTTGCAGAGATTGCAGAATTATTATTCTAACTATGCATGCCAAATTTAGTCAAAATCGGTTCAGATTATATATAGCTGACATATATATGTACACCAGAGTTGGGGAAATATGGTAGACTGTTTCATATTTTAGACCCATTTTCAATGGGATTTTCCTCCAATTGATTGGATAGTTTCCACAGAGAATATATTTAATATGATATTTAAGTGTGTCCAGTTTGATCTAATTTGGTTCCGATTTAGATAAAGCCTTCATACACTGAAAAAACAGTGAACCCACCACACAGAAAAAAATATCACCAAAATATTTCCAATTAAAAAGTTAATTGAAGTTGAAAATTTTTTCAATTAATAAATTAATTGATACAATTAACTTTTTAATCATGATGGAAACATTAAGTTAATTAAGTCAATGATTGAAAATTTTAACATTTTTAATTAAAAAAATAATTGATACAATTAACTTTTTAATCAAATTCGGAAGACTAATTCATTAAAAAAAGTGATATTTTTTTTTAATTTTTAATTAAAAATGTATTTCAAACAATCATTTGTTAATCCAAATGAAAACTCTAAGCCAATTCAGAAAGGAATTAAAAATAGTTGCCTTTTTTAATTAATAAATTAATTGAGTTTTGCAATCAACATCAATTAAATTTTTAATTGAATCAATTAAAAAATTAATTGAAATTTGCTGAAAAAATCAATTAATTTTTTAATCAAGAATTTTTTCTATGCTCAATTAAAACTGTGATTGATACTATTATGTTCGTGATTGAAGACATTTCAATTAAAAAATTAATTGGATCAATTAATTTGGTGATTGAATCAGAAAAATTTTTTTTGTGTGCAGGAAGAAAACTTTCGGTTAATTTTAGAAAATTTTGAATATTTGAAGAAAATTTTAACTAAACAGTATTACAAACGTTGTCATCATGCCGATGTCCTAAAAATAAGTAAATATTTTTTGACAAATTCAAGAAAATTTATTAGACATATCTAAGTTTATTTACTTGTTAAAGAAAATTTTGTAGTTTGAAGGAAAAACTTGGAGTTCAAAATTGCAAGAATGTCTTTAGTGACATATGAAGTTCATGATGGACGCATTTTTGGTAAAATTTACAAATTTAAAGAAATTTTGAACTATTTACAAATTTAAAGAATATTTGAACCATAGGATGGGTATATATTAACTTTGTCATTCCGTTTGTAACACATCGAAATATTGCTCTAAGACCCCATAAAGTATATATATTCTGGGTCGTGGTGAAATTCTGAGTCGATCTGAGCATGTCCGTCCGTCTGTTGAAATCACGCTAACTTCCGAACGAAACAAGCTATCGACTTGAAACTTGGCCATATCGGTTCACTTTTACGTATAGCCCCCATATAAACGGACCCCCAAATTTGGCTTGCGATTGCTCTAAGAGAAGCAAATTTCATCCGATCCGGCTGAAATTTGGTACATGGCGTTAGTATATGGTCTTTAACAACCATGCAAAAATTGGTCCATATCGGTCCACTTTTTCGTATAGCCCCCATATAAACGGACCCCCAAATTTGGCTTGCGATCGCTCTAAGAGAAGCAAGTTTCATCCGATCCGGCTGAAATTTGGTACATGGTGTTAGTATATGGTCTCTAACAACCATACAAAAATTGGTCCATATCGGTCCATAATTACATATAGCCCCCATATAAACCGATCCCCCGATTTGGCGTACGGAGCCTCTAAGAGAACCAAATTTCATCCGATCCGGCTGAAATTTGGTACATGGTGTTAGTACATGGTCTCTAACAACCATGCAAAAATTGGTCCACATCGGTCCATAATTATATATAGCCCCCATATAAACCGATCCCCCGATTTGGGTTTTGGAGCCTCTAAGAGAAGCAAATTTCATCCGATTCGGCTGAAATTTGGTACATGGTATTGGTATATGTTCTCTAATGACCATGCAAAAATTGGTCCACATCGGTCCATAATTATATATAGCCCCCATATAAACCGATCCCCCGATTTGGCTTGCGGAGCCTCTAAGAAACGAAAATTTCATCCGATCCGGCTGAAATATGGTACATGGTGTTGGTATATCTTCTCTAATGACCATGCAAACATTGGTCCATATTGGTCCATAATTGTATATAGCCCCCATACAAATCGATTCCCAGATTTGTCCTCCGGAGCCTCTTGGAGGAGCAAAATTCATCCGATACGGTTGAAATTTGGAACATGGTGTTAGAAAGTGGTCTCTAACAAACACGCAAGAATTGGTGCATATCGGTCTATAATTATATATAGCCCACATATAAACCGTTCCCCAGATTTGATCTCCGGTGTCTCTTGGAGGAGCAAAATTCGATCCGATCCATGCCAAAATTGGTCCATAACGGTCTATAGTTATATATAGCCGATCCCCAGTTACATAAAAATTGGTCCATATCGGTTCATATTCATGGTTGCCACTCCAGCCAAAAATAATCTACCAAAATTTTAGTTTTATGGAAAACATTGTCAAAATGTTATTTCTATAGAAAATTTTATCAAAATTTTATTTCTATAGAAAATTTTGTCAAAATTTTATTTCTATAGAAAATTTTGTAAAAATTTTATTTCTATAGAAAATGTTGTCAAAATTTTATTTCTATAGAAATTTTTTTCCATATTTTATTTCTATAGAAATTTTTTCTAAATTTTACTTCTATAGAAACTTTAAACTTAATTATATACGTATTTAGTCGGCCTTTTTTAGTTTAATATATACTACGTATGGACTACCTTGTAATTTAGAAGACGGTGTTAGGAAGTTTTAAGATACCTTGCCATCGGCAAGTGTTACCGCAACCCAAGTAATTCGATTGTGGATGACAGTCTTCAGTAGAAGTTTCTACGCAATCCATGGTGGAGGGTACATAAGCTTCGGCCTGGCCGAACTTACGGCCGTATATACTTGTTCCTCGGGTTTAGTTAATTTAACTAACGTACACAAAAAATTATTAGAGTAAAGAAAACTTTCTCCAGACATAATAATTCCATTAACTAAGATAAAGTTAAATTGGCTTTAGTGAAAAAGAGAGTTCAATTTTTTTGAGTGTGTATTCGTTTTTCCGGTTTGTGCAAATATGACCAAAATTCACACAATTTACACAAAATTCTGTGATGATTTCCCCATATCTTAGTCATATCCTACACACTGTAATGCCAGAATTTCCACAGAACGGTTGAGTTTTAAATAACGCTCCAAGTCGACCAAATAATATATCACAACCCACACTTGACCCCCATATTGGCGAAATCTAACCTATATCCTTGTAAAATCGCCACTGTTTAGTAGCAAAAATTGTAAATATTACTAGAGTTTTTGTAGAAGTACAAAAAATTGTCTCCATTAAAAGTATTTGTATCTAGAAATGCAAACCTTTATATAGCTCCTAGCAAATTTAAAGTAGTTGAGATTGTAACACAAATGTTTGTCTACATAGTTGTGAAGGGTATAATATAGTCGGCTCCGCCCGACTTTAGACTTTACTTACTTGTTTTTTTCTTGGCTGAGTTAAATTAACTATTTATTTTTTTGTTTCCCCAAAACAGACTTAAATCAGAATTAATTTTCCTTCTTTATTGTAGTCCGGATCTCAAGTTTTAATTTAAGGTATAATACATATATATTTAAATCATATTTTTCATGTCGTTTCTTTAGGATTCGATATATATATATATATATATATATATATATATATATATATATATATATATATATATATATATATATATATATATATATATATATATATATATATATATATATATATATATATATATATATATATATATATATATATATATATATATATATATATCGATTCCCAGATTTGTCCTCCGGAGCCTCTTGGAGGAGCAAAATTCATCCGATACGGTTGAAATTTGGAACATGGTGTTAGAAAGTGGTCTCTAACAAACACGCAAGAATTGGTGCATATCGGTCTATAATTATATATAGCCCATATATAAACCGTTCCCCAGATTTGATCTCCGGTGTCTCTTGGAGGAGCAAAATTCGATCCGATCCATGCCAAAATTGGTCCATAACGGTCTATAGTTATATATAGCCGATCCCCAGTTACATAAAAATTGGTCCATATCGGTTCATATTCATGGTTGCCACTCCAGCCAAAAATAATCTACCAAAATTTTAGTTTTATGGAAAACATTGTCAAAATGTTATTTCTATAGAAAATTTTATCAAAATTTTATTTCTATAGAAAATTTTGTCAAAATTTTATTTCTATAGAAAATTTTGTAAAAATTTTATTTCTATAGAAAATGTTGTCAAAATTTTATTTCTATAGAAATTTTTTTCCATATTTTATTTCTATAGAAATTTTTTCTAAATTTTACTTCTATAGAAACTTTAAACTTAATTATATACGTATTTAGTCGGCCTTTTTTAGTTTAATATATACTACGTATGGACTACCTTGTAATTTAGAA